>NC_063335.1:91585687-91691961 GCF_021869965.1 Rhincodon typus
ACAAGAGGGGTCTGATTGAAACACATAAAATTCTATCAAAGCCAGGCAGCATTGCTGTGTGCTATGTGTGTAACTCCTTGTGTATAGAGACACCATTGCCCTCAGTGCACAGCCAGTGGCCTCATGCTGTAGGTATTAAATCGAAGTCTTAGGGTTCCATAGAGCAAGATATCCCCAGCTCCAGGGCAGATCACTACTTACAATCATATCAAGGAGACTGAATGTGTGACTGCACTATAAGCATGTCAAAACACCAGCACTGATAGGCTTTGGCACTGGCCAATCTACCAACATGCTATCAGACATGACACGGTAAGGCAAGGCACGGATAATGCAAGTATGCATCTAGGCGCTAAGTGAGCAATTGATAAGAAAGCAAGCAAGCAGCCCAAGATGCAGCCTTGTCATTCTACAAGCTGGGTGCTTGTCCCTGTATGCAAAGCACCCCTGTTGCAGCTTTTCAATGCTAATAGTCAGAGTGCCCTGCAATGCAAGTTGGTGTTTTGTAAGTGAATTGCACGTGGATCGGAGAGGTGCCTTGATGGTCACAAGGGATTGAGAAATGCCGGATGGCAAAGTCCGTGGAAAAGTGGTGTGCACAGCTGGTGCCCATTGGGTCATGCCTTTTGTTGCTGATCAACCATGGAGGCTTCTTGCAGCCAGCAGCAAGCTGAAGTTGCTATGTATCCACTCTAATTTCCTTGTGGAGATTCTGCAATATCTGGCTTGTTTGGTACATTTGATAAGATGGGAAGCTGTGCTTTTAACAAGACTTTTAACAAGATTTTACTTTCTGTTCCTGAAAGACTGACCTGGTTCATTTTTAAATCCTGTCTCAAAAATGATTAGTTAGACATGATTACTTTCTCAGCTATTCAAAGAAGAGCTGTGAAATTCTCCTGGTGTCCTGTTCAATATTTAGAAATCAGTCAACATTAATAACATACATCAATTACCTTGTCATCTTCCTCATTACTTCCGTATCAACCTTATGCCCACATCCCAAGAATGAATTTTTAAAATATTTCCTATGGTATAACCGTGTTCACAATTCAAGACATACTCCATTGGTGTAAAGTCCGTTTGGAACAGACGGTGGCCATGAAAGATGCTAAAGCAGTGCAAGTCTTTCTCTTTCTTTCCATATATACCATTTACCTACATGGCTCAGATATTTTGTTAACAAATCCACTATCAAAACATGACTTGATATAAGCAGCCATCATTAATAACGTGACCTGAAAACGACATCGAGCCTAAGAGTGTAGCAACATCATCTCTAATGAAGAAACAACAGAAAAGCAGAAGGGAAGAGACTGGGTAACAAAAACAAATTCTTCCTACTCCGTTGCAAGGGTTAAAGAAGAGAATTACATTTCAACCTACAAACACTAGCAGAACTCAGGAAGTTGATTTGTCATTGCAAGAAATTCTTTTCAAAGAAGAATAACAATATCAGTCACATAGCTGGAAAGGGTCTGGAAACTGCTTGGAAATTTCAAACAGCTGTAGCTTTCTTCCAATGACTCAATAGAAACGTAAAGGGTTCTTTAAAGCAGAGGTAGTTAGAGGGAAACTTTTCCTCCCTGACATCAGACAATGTGGCCTCCTCTACATCGATGAGGCCAAGTGGAGACCGTTTTGAAGAGCATCTGCGCTCTGTACGCAACAAACAACAAAACCTTCCAGTGGCCAACCATTTTAACCCCCCTTCCCACTCCCTGGGTGACATGTCCATCCTGTGCCACCTCCAGTGTCACAATGACACTACCCACAAACTGAAGGAGCAGCATCTCATATTCCACCTTGGGAACCTACAGCCCAATGGCCTAAACATGGATTTCACCAGTTTTAAAATCTTCCCACAGCCAGCTCATCCCATGTCCAGGCCTCCCTCTCATCCCCTGGCCCTTGACCTGCACAACCTGACCATCTTCTCTCCCATCTATCCGCTCCTCCCACCTCACTGACCAATCCCTACCACTCCCCACCTGCACTCACCTATCACCATCCCACCTACCTTCCTCAGCCCCACTTCTCCTCTCTCTATTTATTTCTGAGCTCCCTTCCCCCTCCCCATTTCTGAAGAAGGATCCCGACCCAAAACTTCAACATTCCTGCTCCTCTCATGCTGCCTAGCCTGCTGTGTTCCTCCAGCTCCACACTGTGTTATTTCTTAGTTTAATGTCTCTTCCAGAAGAAGCCACCTTCAATGTGTCAGCTTAGATTATGTATTTAAGTTCTTTCAGTGGGATTTGAAAGCATAAGCCTTTGCCTTAGAAACCAGAGGGTCTAGGCCCGAAACGTCAGCCTTCCTGCTCCTATGATGCTGCTTGGCCTGCTGTGTTCATCCAGCTCTATACCTTGTTATCTCTACTATCGGAGGTAATCCAGAGTTGCGCCAGCGTTGTCTTGTCTCCCATAGGCACCCCTTCATTGATGCTCAAGATCTCAAGATAAAGCATAATGGGACCATTTGTTATATACAAGGCCATATTCAAATGCACAGTGATGGCTTAAAATCAAACATACAAGTCAGATTGAAGAGGTTTCCTAATCCTGGTTGATTATCTGCATCCCCCACTGCTTCTAAAGTTTCTTAATGTTCTATTTCTTAATCTAACCCTCTTTTCTTTCATTCACTAAAAGCTGTGGAAATACTCCCTTTGATCAGTGTTCCATTATCCCAGTGTATATCATGCTGTCAACTAAACACTAGCATTCAGTGTAGCCCTTAATCTTTTTGAAGAGATTTTTTAAACACAAAAATTGGCCCCTCCACATGTGCAGAAGCAGTCCGTGAGCTCAACTGGTTGCAGGAAATGACTGCATGCTCACAGGCCACTGATATCACCAGGATGTCACAAGATTGGATGTGAGAAGGCTGGGGAGGCTGGGAGCTGGACCTGAAGAGGTGGAGTTTCCCTTCTGCAGCGATAGGGTGGCGATGGCCTTGTGGTATTATCGCTAGACTGTTAAACCAGAGACCCAGATATCATTCTGGGGACCTGGGTTTGAATCCTGCCATGGTAGATAGTGGATTTTGAATTCAATAAATATCTGGAATTAAGAGTCTAATGATGACCATGAATCCATCAGTTCTGAGGAAGGGTCACTGGACCCAAAACGTTAACTCTGTTTTCTCCTCCACAGATGCTGCCAGACCTGCTGAGCTTTTCCAGCAACTTTGTTTCTGTTTGTTGTTTATGAATCCATTGTTGATTGTCAGGGAAAAACCCATCTGGTTCACCAATTTTTTTAGGGAAGGAAACTGCCGTCCTTACCTGGTCTGGCCTACATGTGACTCCAGACCCACAGCAATGTGATTGACTCGTAACTGCCCTCTGGGCCATTAGGGATGGTCAATGAATGCTGCCGAGCCAGTGATGCCCTCAGCCCACGAATGAATAAGGGGAGTGTCTGTCTATGGACTAAGTTGCCGCAGCTGCGGCTCCTTCACCGCAACCACCTCACCATTGCCGCCTCACTACCCAGCCCTTTCCAACCACACAACCCGGGGATGGGCCCTTCCCAAAATCAGGAAGCAATGCCTGGGACTGTTGTTGTGTTTGTTCTCCTTCACACCCACTACCTCAAGATGTTGCTCCCTCTCCCCCAGGAGTAATTAAGTATTGCTGCAATTGTATAGAGCCTTCACAAGATCACTTCCAGAATATTTTGTACTGTTTTGGCGTCATTACCTAATGAAAGATAAATCTGCCATAAAGTGCAAAAATAGTTCACTGGCTAACTCCTTAAATGGTGGAAGAGGGATTGAGGAGACTGGGCCTGTGTTCTTTAGCATTTAGCAGAAAAAGAGGTGATCTTACTGAAGCGTGGAAAGAGTGTCCTGCAGTTAACATCACAGTGAAACAGTCTGGGAAGAGTGTCCCACAGCCAGCATTACAGTGAAGCTTGGGAGAGCTGCTGCCAAGGTCATCATTTAAGGTTTTACTGCCAAAATATAATGAGGGCCTGTTACATTTCATGAAACCCTCATAGCCTTAATGGGAATGTAAATAGTTTCCTTTCATGTTCAGAAAGTGGCTTTTTTGTTGCAACGGGATTGAAGCACTAAAGAGCTTCAAAATTCTACTGTATTTTCTACGAAGTTTGCAAACCTGTTTTGTACTTGTTGAATTTACTTGTAGATTATTTACAAAAAAATCAAGCTAAGAAGACTAACAAAGTTAAAAAGACCAGTCTTATGCTTTGTGTCTTAATGCATGGAGCATTTGCAATAAGGTAGATGGATTAGCAGCACAAATAGATATAAACAGTTAATATAATTATGATTACAGAGACACTGCTGCAAATTACCAAGGATGGGAACTGAACATCCAGAAGTATTCAATATTTAGGAAGGGCGGACATAAAGAGAAAGAAGGATGGGTAGCGTTGTTAGTAAAAGTTTTAAATCATGCAATAGTGAGGAAGGAAATTGGCTCAAAAACCATGAAGTTGTAACTGTTTGAGTGGAGATAAGAAAACCAGGGGACATAAAATATTGTTGGGAGTTGTCTGTAGATCCCAAAACAGTGGTGGAGGTATAAGGGTAAGCACTACACAAGAATTCAAAGATGCATGTAACAAGGCTACAACTGTAATCTCGAGTAAACCTTTCATATAGATTAGGTAAACCAAACTTACAATGGTATGAGAGTTATGGAGTCATAGAGATGTACAGCATGGAAACAGAGCTTCAGTACAACTCATCCACACCGACCAGATATCCTAAATTAACCTAGTCCCATTTGCCAGCATTTGGCCCATATCCCTCTAAACCCTTCCTATTCATGTACCCATCCAGATGCCTTTTACATGTTGTAATTGTACCAGCCTCCACCACCTCCTCTGGCAGCTTATTCCATACACGCACCACCCTCTATGTGAAAAAGTTGCTCTTTAGGTCCCATTTAAATATTTCCCCTCTCGTTTTAAACTTATGCCCTCTAGTTTTGAATTCTCCTTTTTGTGGAGGAGAATTTTCTGGAGTGTATTTGTGATGGTTTTTTTAGATCAATACATTGAGGAATCAACTAGGCAACTGGCTATCTAGGCTGGGTATTGTGCGATGAGAAAAGATTAATTAACAATTTTGTTGGGCAGGTCCCTTGGGAACAGCAACCATAATATGATAGAATTCTTCACTAAAATGGAGAATTGAAATGGTCAGCTCCTAAACTAGGGTCCTTATTCTAAATAAAGGGATTAATGAGGGCATGAGGTATGGAATGGCAAGGATAGATTGGGGAACTTTACTACATGTGTTGACAGTGGAAAGGCAATTATTTAAATTTAAACAATATGTACACAAATTACAACAATCGTTCATTCCTGTTAGGCACAAAAATAGAACTGAACAGGTGGTTCAACCATGGTTTACAAAGGAAATGAAGAGGTGACATATAAAATTAACATAAAAAGAACAAACCTGAGAATTGGTAGCATTTTAGAATTCAGCAAAGGAGGATAAAAAGTTTAATCCAGTAAAACAGCAGAGAACGTAGAATCTGACCATAAACACTTCTATAAATATATGAAGAGAGAAAGATTAATAAAGACGAATGTCAGTGTCCCTTACAGTCAGAAGCTGGGCAAATTATAATAGGCAATAAAGAAATGCCAGAAGAATTGAACACGTTCTTTTAATCTGTCTTCACAAAAGAACGCACAATTAACCTTCCAGAAATGTTAGGAAACCAAGGGTCTAGTGAAAGGGTGGAATTGAAGGAAATCAGTAAGGAAATGATGCTGGGACCGCTGTTGGTCCAGTGAAGGCAGAGTGGGTTGAATGGCCTCCTTCTATGCCATAACAACTCTGTGATTCCAAAATTAATGAGGTTAAAGGCTGACACATCACCAGGCCTAATAATCTACAGCCCAGAGAATACCAAAGAAAGCGGTCCTGGAAATATTGGATACATGCGTGGTCATTTTCCAAAATTCTACAGACTCAGAGACAGTTCCTGCAGATTGGAAGGTTGGAAATGTAACTGCACTATTTAAAAATGGAAGGAGAGAAAAGACAGAGAATAACAGACCAGTTAGCCTTACAACAGCAGAGGCGTATTATAAATGATGTGATAACAGAATATATGGAAAACATTAACAGGATTAAACAAAGCCAGCATGGGTTTCTGAAAGGCAAATCATGTCTGACCAATCTACCAGAGTCTGCTAGTAAAATAGACAAGGGAGAATCAATAGATATGGTGTGTCTGGATTTTCAGGAGGTTTTTGATAAAGGTTTCTCATAAGAGCAAAATTAAAACACATGGGATAGGGTGTAATATATTCACATGGAGAATCAAGAATTGAGACAGGAGGCAGAGAGTAGCATGCAGTGATTAGTGAGATACTGCAAGAATCTGTGGTTGGGCCCTACCTATTCACAATATAAATGACCTGGATTAGGGAACTAAATACAATATTTCCAAGTTTGCTGATGACACAAAACTGGGCAGGATTGTGAGTTGTGAGGAGGAGGCAAGGAGGCTTCAAGCTGATTTAGACAAATTGAGTGAATGGGCGTACAAATAGCCACTGGAGTACAATGTGACTAAATGTGAAGTTATATATACTTCAATGTGAAAAACAGACATTGATTGATTGATTGATTGTCACATGTACCGAAATACAGTGAAAAGCTTTGTTTACGAGCAATGCAGGCAGATCATAGCAAGCAAAGGATGTACAGATCAAAAAAACTTAAAACAGAGACATACAGGTTACATTGCACAGGGCACGCACTAGGCGAGATCAATGTTAGCAAGATCAGCGTTACTTGAGGATAGACAGTCCATTCATTAGTCTGATGACGGCTGGGAAGAAGCTGTTCCTGAACCTGCTGGTACATGTTTACAGACTTCTGTATCTTCTGCCTGATGGAAGAGGTTGTAGGAGGTCATTACCAGCGTGCGATGGGTCTTTGATGATGTTGGCAGCCTTTCTGCGGCAGCGAGCCATGTGAATGGAGTCCGTGTATGGGAAGGTGGATTCCGTGATGGTCTGGGCTGTGCACACAACCTTCCGCAGTTTCTTACCGTCCTGGACAGAGCAGTTTCCGTACCAGTATGCTTTCAATGGTGCAACTGTAGGAGTTGGTGAGGGACAAAATTGCCAAATTTCCTGAGCCATCTGAAGAAGAGGTGTTATTGTACCTTCTTGGATGTTGCATCTACTTGGGAAGTCCAAGACAAGTTATCAATTATCGTCACTCCAAGGAACTTGATGCTCTTCACTCTCTCAAACTCAGTTCAGTTGATGTAGATGGAGGTATGTTCTCTTCCTTTCTTTCTGAAGTCAATGATCAGTTCTTTGGTTTTGCCAATATTGAGAGACAGATTGTTTTCATTGTACCACATCACCAAGCCCTCTATCTCCCTTCTGTAGTTTGACTTGTTGTTGTTAGATATCCACCCACTATGGTGGTGTCGTCAGCAAACTTGTGGATGGCATTCATTCAGAATTTGGCAACACAGGGAGTCATGGGTGTACAGGGAGTACAGCAGGGGGCTGAGGATGCATCCTTGTTGGGGGGGCTCCAGTGTTGAGTGTTAGTGTGGAGGAGGTGCAGTTAGCTATCCTCACTGATAGCTTTCTGGCCCACAGGCTGCAGAGGATGCAGAGGAGGACTATTATTTATGCAGAGATATATTGTGAACCATTGATGTGCATGGAGATCTGGGTGTCCTTGTACACCAGTCAATGAAAGTAAACCAGCAGGTACAGCAAGCATTAGGAAGGCAAATGGTAAATTGGCCTTCATTGCAAACGGATTTGAGTACAGAAGTAGGGAGGTCTGACTGCAGTTCTACATGGCCTTGGTGAGACCATTCCTGGAGTATTTCTTCCAGTTTTGGTCTCATTACCTAAGAAAGGGTATACCTGTCATAGAAGGAGTAGGCGGAGGTTAATACTGAGGACGGCAGGACTGTCCTATGAGGAGAGATTAGTTCGAGTAGGCCGGAATTCACTGAAGTTTAGAAGGATGAGAGGGAATCTGATTGAAATGTATAAAATTCTAACTGGGCCGGAGAGACCAAATGCACAGAGGATCATTTCCGAGGACTCTAGAACTAGAGGACACAGTCTCAGGATATGGTGTAGACCATTTAGGACTGAGATGAGGAAAAATGTCTTCATTCAAAAGGTAGTGAACCTGTGGAATTCTCTGTCGCAGAAGATAGTGAAGGTCAAGTCACTAAATGCATTCAAAGAAGAACTGGATAGATATATAGATTGCAATGAAATCAAGAAGTATGGGGAGAAAGTGGGATGATGACAGAGATAGAGGATCAGCCATGATTGCATTGAACTGTGGACCAGCCTTGAAGGGCTGAATAGCCTACTGCTGCTCCTACTTTTTATGTGTCTATGAAGCATTAAAAAACATTACTGAGCTGGACAGGGTAGATCTAAGATAGCTGTTTCTCTTGCTGCAGTGTCTAGAGTCAGGGGACAGAATAACAGGCCGTTTGTGACTGAGATGAGGAGGAATTTCTTTATTTAGAAGGTGCAGAATCTTTGGAATTCACACTCCTGCAGGTTGTCATTAAGTGTATTCAAGACAGAGATCAAAAGATTTCAGCATATTAATGATTTCAAGGGATATGAGGTCGATAAGGAAAAATGCCATTGAGGTAGAAGATTAGCTAGGATCTAGTTGAATGGGAGAGCAGACTTAACGGATTGAATGATCTGCTCCTGCTCCTATTTCCTATGTAAACTGCTCACTACCAGCAAACACAGAGGAAATGGACATCACATGATGTGTCAGTGTTAGCTCAAGGGTTCAAGACCCAGTTCAGAGACTTAAGCACATGATCTCGACTAAAACTTCACTGCACTGTTAAAGGTGACATATTTCAGGTCAGATACTACGCCAAGATTATTATCTGGTGGGTGTAAATATTACTGTTCCAAGAAGACCAGTAGCATTACCTTGGTGACCTGTGCTGTATTCATCCTTGCATCAACATCACATAAAAACAGATTTTCTGATCATTATCTCATTTCAGTTTGTGCAAACTCACTCTGGATACAGATACTGCCTTATTGTACTTTACCACAGCAATTACATTTTAAAAAGAAAAGTGCTTGTTGATGTCCTGAGGTCATCAAAAACTCCATAATAATGCAAGTTCCATCAAGAGTACTGAAGAAGAGGCATATTTGAATTGAAATGTTACCTCCGGATCTCTCTCCATAGATGCTGCCAAACTTAATGAGCTGAGTGGCAACCAAAACCATTGCCACAAGTCTGGAGTCATATATAGACCAGACTAGAAGACTGGCAGATTTCCTCTCCAAAGAACATTCGTGAACCAGAAATAAAAAGTAGATACTGTTGGAGAAAGTCAACAGGACTGACAGTGTCTCTGTCTCTCAGTAAACCAGACAGGTTTTATAATGTTCTACAATGGTTTCATGGTCAACATTACTGGAACTAGCTTTAATTCCAGATTTATTACCAAAACAAAATATCACCAGTTTTGGAATCCCATTGTGTGATTGGAACTCATGTCCCCAGAAGGCATGGATCTTGGGCCTCTGGATAACTACTGCAATGACTACACCACTCTGCCTTCCCTGATTATTATGGCAGAGTGATGAAGTATGGATAACAACCGAGGGCTGGATTAAGCTCAGCAGTTGCCCCCCATTATGCTTGAGTGCTCGCTGATCTGCCTTGTCAAGGCACAGAATTTGAAAGAGGACCATTTGGATGAGCTGTCCAGGCTGTCAACACCATGAGCTTTGCAGCACTGCATTACTCAGAAAAATCTGAGAGACGAGGGGACATAATTGACCGTGAGAAAGAAAACAATTATCAAAATGAAAAGAGAGAGCTGATCCTACGCAGATCCGAGTTCCATTGCACGTTCTGATTTGTTTAGTGATACTCATTGAACACTTCCAGGTTCTCTACTGCTGAAATTAAGGTGTCTCAGAGCATGATTAATAGCTGCAGTGATGGACTTCATCCACATGGTCCCAGCGCTCAGGCTGAATGAATGACAGACTCAACCATTTCTTTCAGCGTTTGAGCAATTTGGATAGACGTTGTGTGTGTCTACGCAGGTTCACGCCCACCATCTATCAGATTCAGCTCTGATTTTCTTCCCTTTTTCACACGCAGTGGCCCAAAGATCTCCTGTGAGTGACACGACTTGTGAGGCTGTCTTGGTGGAGCTGAGTAAATTTATGTTGATGCCTCCCATTAATAGAACCTCAGAACTGGAATTAAAACCAGAAGCAACGTTATAATCTAATGAGCAAAGATTGGAACCATCTGGAGAGTGGTATTAAACTCCAACTAGAGAGGGGTTATTTCCAAGACTTGCTACAGCCGGTGAATTTCCAGATCCTAAAGGAATAAATCTGGCCAGCGGATTGGCAGGATAATCAATGTCAAAGCTTTATGGTTGGCGTATGGTAGATATAAAACAGAGCAGGAATCTAAACGTTTGTTAAACAGAACATGACATTAAAGAACTGCTTGAAAAGAAATAAGAGAATTAACATGTTTATTTTCCATAAACAGGTTTCCATAGTTTCCATTATATTTTACTATAAGAAGTCAGAGGCCAAATGTTCATTCCCATTACGGCACAATGGGATATTTAGTTGGGAGTTCTCTTTTCTCCTGGAATTAGTGAGTATTAAGATACTAAAAGCAGCCAGTAAAAATGATCCCAATTCAAATTCCTATCTGTGAAAATTGGAAAAAATATGACGCATCTTTAATCAAATTCAATGCAATAAAATTAGCAGAAAACAACAATAGAAATAAAGCAATCAAAAAGAGAAAAATATATGAACTTAGACAACGAAGAACATCTCTATTGTCACAATGTAAACAAACACAAGATACTAAAATATCTCATCCATTTTCTCTTCTCCTGAAGATGTTGACTCCTCACTGGGATCTATCTCCTTATATACTAGAAATCCTTTACTACTTTGTCCATGTGTTCAAATTTTCAGCAGGTTACATGATGTCTCTGAGGCTGGAAAGAATCAGTTACCACCAACATTGTTTTTCATTCTTTTACGGGATATGGGCATTGCTGGCAAGGTCAGCATATGTTGCCCTTGAACTCAGTGGCTCACAGGCCTTTTAAAAGCACAGTTAAGAGTTAATCAAATTGCTATGAATCTGAAGTCAGGTATAGGCCAGACCAAGTAAGAATGGCAGATTTTCTTCCCAAAGAACATTAGTGACTAAATGGGATTTTACAGCAATCAACAATACTGACATCTGCTTTCAAGTCTAGATCTTATAAATGGAATTTAAAATCCACGAGCTACCAGATGTTCCCAGAACATTAGCCTGGGCCTATGGATTACTAGTCGAGTGACACTACCACTATGTCACCTTCTTCCCAAAGGTCTGAGTATGCAAGAGATACATAACGGAACAGGCAGCATCTGTGGACAAAGAATCAGAGTTAACATTTCAGATTGAGAATCTTTCATTACCTGGTTTAATCCCAGATTTTAAACAACTCTAGTATTGTTCTTTTGCCTCTAGATATATATAGGTGTCCCAAAACAATCCCCACTATCTAGCAATCCTTGTATTAATGTCTAATGTTCTTGCTCAGCTTGAATTAAGTGATACATAATGCTGGCATTTGGTTAGACCATGAACTGACCTTTTTTTTTAAATTCCAAATTCTGGTTCTTCTATCTCAGAATCACCAACGGTGACTTGATCCCCAAAAGCTGGTAGGTTTGTGTCATTTGGGATTTAGAGTTTCAAAAATCAAAAAATGAAGATACTGACTGGTCAGTTTTCCTGAGTCTCACGATACTCAGTAGTTAAGGTGGAAGATTGCTACATTGAAGTGGCAATGCTTGTGGGTCAGGTGAGCAGGACTGCTTTCCTCCCTCCAGCCCAAGCTTCTATACCCATGACTGGACAGGCACTCCACTGTGTTTGGTATCTCCCTTCAGTCAGCTCCTCTTGTCCCATGATCATTGATTCCCTTCCCTACGCCATTTAACTCTGTTCCCAGTCTGTCTCTAACCCTCCCCCGTGGTCTCATGCCCCGAAACTGGCAGATCACACTATACCCATTCTTACCTTCAGGAGCAGGCAGTATGGTGGCTCATGAACTGCAAACCCTTACCTGTGCTCCCAGTCAAACAAAGGGACAAGCATGGCAATCAAGCAAAGATGTGACGACAGATGTCTTTGAAAACAAAAAGTATGCATGCTCTGGAGTTGAACTTGAGCAGCATTCTTAAAAATGCCAATGTCTGGGTTTCCTGAACAGATGTTCGACCCACAAGCTCCCTCCTGTCCCTACTCCTCTCTTACTATCACATATTCCTAACCCAATGCATTCAACACAACTAAGTTCCCTTCTCAAATGCTTTCCTCACTGGGCTTGCCTCCTATACAAACTGGAACTAATCTAAAAGTCTGCATGACTCCTTTTCACACTAAATGATGGACTCCTGTAACTGTTAATTCTGCCAAGCTCCACAGTTGACTATCTGTTTATCAATCCAAACATTTATATCTCCTTTATCACTTATCCCTTATCTCCATGGGATTAGTTATCCACTAAAGTGATCTCTTCTGACAATAATATGCAGCATGCACTCTATGCTCTTCGAACTGATTCTGCTTCTCTGTCTGACCATCAGTAGCAAATCCTTCAGTAATCTGGGCCCCTCTTTTGAACTTTCTCCCATCTAGATCCTTCATTTCTTTTATTCATTCACAGGATGTCAATGTTAATGGCCAGGCCAGTATTTATTTCTCATCTCTAATGGCCCAGAGGGCACGTAAGACTCAACTGCATTGCTGTGCGTATGGAATCACATTTAGGCCAGGCGATTTTCCTTCCCTAAGGGACATTTGTGAATCAGATGGGTTTTTCAATCAACAATGGCTTCAAGGTCATCATTAGATTCTTAATTACAGATTTCTATTAACTTCAAATTTTGCCATTTTCAATGCTGGAATTCGAACTGGGTCCCCACAGCATTACATGGGTCTCTGGATTAATAGTCCACTGATAATACCCACAAGGCCATCACCTCCCCCAAAAATATCCTTCAAAAACCTTGGATGATGTAACAAGCCCCATAGTGGCTGTTCTAGGGGTGAATGCACTTCAAGTGGGGCTAATCTCCAGTTACAAGCTCATGTGGACAATCCCTTGTATAGTTACAGTTGTCAAATTGGTGGCTAGTAACATCAGAGTGCCCAATGCACCCAGTGGATAATTGACCCCCTGAATGTGCTAATGAGAAACAGGACTTGTTTTTATTCGTTCACGGGAGGAGGGCGTCGTTGGCTAGGCAGCACTTATTGCCCAACCCTAATTGCCTAGAGAGCAGATAGAGTCAGCTACATTGCTCTGGGTCTGGAGTCACATGTAGGCCAGACCAGGTAAGTATGGCAGTTTCCTTCCCTAAAGGACATTAATGAACCAGATGGGTTTTTTCTGACAATCGACAGTGGATCACAGTCATCATTACATTATTCCAGATATTTTTTGAATTCAAACTCCACCATCTGCCATGGTGGGATTCAAACCTGGGCCCCCAGAACGTTATCTGGGTCTCTGGATTAACAGTCCAGTGATAATGCCACTAGGCCATTGCCTCCCCTGTGTAGGAACATGAGCAGGCAAATCAGTCCATTGTGCCTGCTCAACCATTCCGATAGATTGCAGCTGATCATTTTCCCCAAATGCTGCCTTGCTGCATTATCTCTAATGCCATTAGTCTCCAGAAATTTATTGATTCCTGCCTTTAACATGCTCAATGAGTGAACTTCAACAACTCCATGAGGTACAGAATACCAAAGATTCGCCACTGAGTGAAGAAATTCCTCCTCATCTCAGCTTAAAATGACCTATCCTTTATTCTGAGATCATATCCCCTCATTCCAGACTCACCATACATATCCCCACCATATCATTTGTTAGAATTTTCCAATCTTCTACTTTGATTAGATTTGGCTCCTATTTCAATAACAGGTTGGCAAATTCATCAAAAAACTAGATAGAGTATTTGCCATGTTTTCCCAGGCATATTGTGAATAACATATCTAGCAGTCCTTCAAGGGACCACTAAAGGATACTGAAGCATTAAGAATTTACATTTTTTTCTCATTTAGGTTAACGTTGAACCAAAGTGCTTCTCCCACTCGTACACCTACTACTGCAGACCAAAGTTCATCCCTTCACATTTACCACATTTGAGCCAGGCCATTTTGTGAAGCCTCAACTGGCCAGTTGTGTTACTTGCTGCTACCACAAGTTCTGAGGCTTAACTCAGTGTGAACCTTAGGGCCTCTATCATCAGTTGCATGCTGTAGACACCTCACTGCTTCACATTTTGAGATGCTCCCTGAATTTCTTGGCCCCCTCCCTCTGTAGTCGTGCTTTTGGTCATCATCAAAGCAAACATCAACATTTTTGAATTTACCATCATTTGTGCTTGGTGTCATGTTTCCCTTCATTTCTCAGTATGTTCAGACAAATTTAAGTGCTTGTTTAAAAGGGCTTCAAATTTGAGCCTGTTCTCTGCCCTCAGCACCTTAGGCAGTTTATGATTCCAGCAAAAGAGGGAATTTTAATATTGCCCCAATCTGAAATCATGGAGTTGCAAGACTAATTGGGATCATTGCAAATTACTTGATAGAAAAAGGGCAGGTGAGTGGTGTTGTCACATATCACCCATGAATGGGCATGAACTGTACAGCAGAGCAGGTTCAAGGGGCTGATTGGCCTCCTGCCTGGAGTGCAGGGCACTGAGCCCATCATCGACTTGCCATTTGAGAAAATTTAACTGAGTGCAAATCAAAAACATCTTTAAGTGAATAAATTGTACCTTTCAACCACTGAGGCAACTATGAGCAGTACAAATGAATGGAACTCTATTTTTTTATGATGTTAAATATCACAGTTCAGATATAACCATAATTAATCTGAGATACCATATCTTTTTTCTGTTGTTCTCAAATGTAAGAAATGCCAGCAGGACTGTATTTATTGCTCTCTAATTGATCTCTAATTGGCTCTGAAGCTATCAAGAGGATGTCATACTTCTTGCAGGCAACCATATTGAGTCATACATAAACCTGAAACACATTAGTGAACCAATTAAGATTTTTAACAACAGTCCAGAGCTTCTCAATGTCGTCTCTTCTTCTGGCATCAGCCTATATAAAGGACCAGGTTTGATTTCATTTTCACAACTTGGCTGGTGATATTTTGAACTCATTTCTGTTGAGTTCCTCATCCAGTTCAACAACCACGACCTTTCTTTCTCTCTTGTCCCCTTTCTTCGTCCCAAGTGGTTTTGGGTATTTTTTAACGGCTCTGCTGTTTTGACCATTGTCATCTTGCCCCAGCCTAAAAATCTGTCAGAGGAAGAATGCACTAATTATCCTGAAATTATGGGAAGCTGCACGTCTTTGCACCAGAATCCATGGGGATCTAAAACTGGACTTTTCAAGTTCATTTCATTCAAGTCACAGCCTCCTGCATTTGTCAGCGAGAAGCAGCTATACCAGCTGTTTGGGCTGGAGTCAAAACGCAGATCTCCGAGGTGAGAAGGAAAATTTTAACATGTTGCATCACCCGTTCTCCCTCCTTGTAACTAACATTTTTGTTTTGAATTGGCTGAAATGGAAGAATGTCGTTCTTGAGTTCAGATCGTGTCAAACAAAATAAATAACAAACTTATGAACAAACGATGGAAAATCACAATGTGTTCATCCAGCCCACAGACTAACTCCAACATTGATATCAGGCTGTATAAATATGAGTGAATAATCATGTAAAATCCCCTGTTTCTGGATGGACGTCTCTCCCTCTCTTTCTCTTGCTGTCCATCACATCCCCTAAAGAAATGGCTGAAACAGTAGTTTGTTTTTTGGGCCTCCTATGAAGTTTCCCCTGCAAATGTCCAAGCCCAGGATTTCTTTCTGAATGTTCATATTTCTCACCACCATAAGCTGACCATGTGAAATCGTACACTGACTAAAAGGGAGAGTGAGGATTGTTGGACATGATGCTCAGCTGGTCGACAATCTCGATCAAATATTTGTATCGTGCCTCTGTCTTTTAAACCAGGTTTTGGCTGTTATTTTAATGGATTTGCAACCTCTCTTAGAACAATAATAAAAAAATTCCAGCTGAGTACCTGACTTGGAGCCTTGGCCACTGGGAGCATGTTTCAGAAATTCAGTATATGCCATAAGTTTTCCAGCTACTTAAATGGCTGAAAAATTTTTACAGTTCCCACCTGAATTTGCAATGGCAGGGAACACAAAGTGATGTAATAGCCCCTTAAATATGCAGTGGTGAAGATCGTACAAAATTAGCATGAAGTTCTTGTCATGATTTTTATACTCCGAAGTAACTTGACATGTCAATCGTTATGAGATTTCAATGAGACAAGAAGCTAAGCAGGAACTGAATATTTTATCATTACTATCAGTTATTCTGCTAACTCCATAAGCACATTTAACTGCATCTTGAGTCTATTTTACCTGTCCTTTTAGTTATGTATAATATGTAGTTATTTCTCACCCATTTTCAAATGTACATGATCTATTTGAATGAATAAGGGAGAATAATTATCTATGAAAAAGCCTGCTGAAGTGGCTTCCCTCAAGATTAGTTCTCAGTGGGTTATGGATCTATTCATGGTGATGAGTACTGGGTTAATCCAAGTAACCAGTTAGGAGCCAATCTATAGCTCAGGTTACTGGACCTATCGATAAAGATGAGTCTCTTTAAGACGTAGGTTTATTTGTTTATGTGCTGGGTTAATTGTTTATCTATGTTATCATTCTATCCATGAGGTAAGTTAGAATCTATCCATGCAGTAAAGTGTTGGTCAGTTCATGAAACAGATTATTGATCTATCTTTAGTTTGGTTCAAAATTTTTAGAGTTTGTATACTAGCTTATTGATTTAGGAGCCAAGTATCATTGCAGTCTAAACAGGATGCAAAATTATCAAATAATTAGCTATCTCATTGTGATGGTTGCTGCATGAGCATTTATGGATAAGTGAGGCGATAATACTTCTTGATGGTCTAGCTACCAAATCAGGCATTATTACATTTGAGTGGTAAGGTCTATCAATCAGCCATACACCATCTGCCAATGGAATCATTGTTGCCTGGATCTTCCCAGGCTATTGCTTTGCATTATGTGCGAATTTTGACACTACCACTTGAGGCCTAAATAAAGTCATTAATATGATCAGTGAACACTATAGGCCAACACCACCATGCTGAAAACTGCCTTTAACTCAATTCTCTGTTTTCTCTCTTCTAATTAATTTTTATTCCAGTTTACTATTTCTCCTGACCCCCAAAGCTGTGTTTCTTAATCTCCTCTAATAATTTCCCATGAGACAAAGGATCTTCTGAAGTCCATGCAGATTAAATTCATTGCAGTTCCTCCATTTAACATGACCAGTTAACTTTCCAACAGACTGAAAAAGAACTGAAAGAATTATTCTCCTTTCAACAGCTCAATCATTCTTCACAGCAACAACCTCATCTTGCAGTTATGCAGCCTCGATGTCCACGGCTGTCCTTCTTACATCACCTCTAGAATTTCACTCTTTTGTCTATGTTTAAACTAAGGCTGTAATGTGTTCAGGAGCTGAGTTGTCCTGTTGGAACCCAAACTGGGCATGACTTAGCAAATTATTGCAGAGCAGGTGCTGCTTGATAGCACTGTTGATGACACATGTCATCACTTTACCGATAATCAAGAGGAGACTAATGGGGCAGTAATTGGCCAGATTGGATTTGTGCTGCTTTTTATGTACAGGACATCGCTCAGCAATTTTCCACATTGTCGGGTAGATACCAGTGCACTGGAAGAGTTTGGCTAGGGAGCAACAAGTTCTGGAGCACAAGTCTTTAGAATATTGTCAGGGCCCGTAGCCTTTGCTGCATCTAGTGTCTCTAAACATCTCTCGATATCATGTGGACTGAATCAAATTGGCTGAAGACTGGCATCTGTCACGCTGGGGACCACTGGAGGAGGCCAAGATGGATTATCTACTCAACACTTCTGGCTGAAAATTGCCGCAAATGCTTCAGCCTTTTCTGCACTGATGTATTGAGGTCTTCCTTCATTGAGAATGGAGATATTTGTGGACTCTCATCCTCTAGAGAGTCGTTAGGACCTAGAAAACTACTTTGAAGAATTCCTGCAGATTCCTAATGCCTTGGTTAACTGTGGCTTTGGTCAGGAGCAGTCACTCTCACTGTACCTCCAGATTTCAATGTGTGAGTGTTTGAAACAAATTTGTAATAAAATCAGGAACTAGCGACCCTGGCAGAACCTGAACTGAGCACCAGCGAGTTAGTTATTGCTAAGGAAGTGTTGTTTGATAGCACTGTTAATGACACTTCCATGCCTTTACTGATGATCAAGGGTAGACTAATAGGATGCATTGGATTTTCCCTGTTTTTTTTGTGAACAGGAAATCTTTAGCAATTTTCCACACTGCTGGGTAGATGCGCTGAAATAGCCTGGCCAGAGGTATGGCACAAGTCCTCAGGGATATTGGCAGAATGCTGTCAGATCCCATAGCCTGTGTCATATGCATGTGTTTTCAGCCATTCCTTGACATCAAGTGGGTTGAATCAATTTTGCTGAAGACTTGCATCTGTGATGCTGGCGATCTCTGGATGGGACGGAGTTGGATCATCTACTCAGCACTTCTGGCTGAAGATTGTTACAGGTGATGACGCAATCATACCTCATCTGCATTTCAATCCAGCCTATCTCTGCAAAACAGCTCTGTTTCAGTGAGCCACCTCATGCTTATTTAACATGCTTTCATTTCCTCAAGCTGTTTGCTTAGACTGTGATCTCCCAATCTCCACTCATCACTTGCAATATATTCCAGTTTAGAACCTGCTAATCCCACATTATTTCTGCAAGCTCCTCCGGTACACCCAGCCATACCCAGTGATCCTCTTTATGTCATAATCAAAACGTTTATTCCATGGCAGAGTCATCTACATTCTATTCTTCCCCTGAATGCCTCATTTTACTACTTCACTACATATCACTTTTACAACTGCCCTTCTGTGAAAGGCACTTGTCAAAAGCCACCAGTGTCCTTGCTTTGATATGTTCATCAGGCTCCATAAATAGCACAAGTGTCCAATTGGAATTTTAATTGGACGCTTGTGCAGGGAAGGCCAACGTTGCAAGAATAAGAGCTGGAAGCTGAAGAGGCCCAAATAAGCATTTAATTGTCTCTTTTTGCCCTTTCACGTGGATCTTTGAGGAACAGAAATACCCTTTTCTGAGTCCCTCATGGAAAATTTAACTCCTATTCCTCCCCACATTCCAGGGCTTACCTGAAACTACATTCAGCCACTAACCTGGGTGCTAGGGACCATTCCATTGCCTTCTGCCATCTCATTTGGACCCATTTTGATGGACCCATACCAAAGATGTCTTAGAAACAAAATCTCCCAGTGTCTGGATACTGTGCCATTCATTTCCATTTCCATTTCCACCCACGTACACTGTTAAAATTAAGATTCAGGCTCCTCTCCTCACTGTAAAGCACCCACCCAGGCTCCATTCACTTCTTTCAGACTTTCAGTCTTCTCTCTCAAGTCCTACTCTCTGTAGCTTATGATTCTCACAACCCTTTTAAATACCTGCATCTGTTTTCCTTTCTCATAGGCTCCTGGCTCCATTTGACTCTTTGAAGATGCTGCTATCCTCCATCGGACTTAACAATAAACCCTCCCCACTCTTTTCCATTCCCTTCTTTCAGTCTCCACACTAGCTCCTATATAGTTTATTTCTCTCATGATTCCAATGCTTCTCCCTTCTCATGAGCTCCTAACCATCTCCATTCAGCTTCCCAGTCAGTTCTTTCCTCTTTTATGCTCCCATTCCATATCAGGCTCCACCTTCCTGTCTCAAGTTCCCAATCTACGATCTCCTTCCTGCTCTCACTTTTCACTCCTCTTTTGGATTCAGAATTTCTTCTCATAGCATCTCCAGTCAGTCCTCTGTCGGTAAAGACCATGGATTCCGTTCCTACCTTCCAGGTTCCTCATAATTCCCTGGTCTCTTCCCACTCACTCTTCTCTGTACAGTTTCCAGTCTCTCTCATATGTACTCCTCTCCATCCCCACTCCTCTCCCGCAACTCCTCTCCGTTCTTCCAGGCTTCTCTCAGTCTTTGGATCTCTTTTGCCCTCAGTCTTCTTTCCTGGTCTGGCTCCAGTCTTCTGTGTATGTGAAATAAGCTGTTGAACCAGTTGGCACATGTAAAATACTAATTTCCTGCTCCATAGGAAGATTCAACGCCTGGCAGTAAGATCTTAAGTTTTCAGTCTTTCTGAGTGGTCAGGCTTTTGTGCACATAGGTCTAATGATATGTAACTATGTGAGGTACCGACTGGTTGCTATTGATGGGGATCTACGAGAGCCAGAGGAAGAAAAGAGAAAAATCTCCTTCCCAAGCATGATCAATGTTCAAAACATCTGCGTGAGAAGCAAAAATGAGAAAATAACACCAGTGGTGAAGTGGCACAGTAGGGCTTTCTTCACCCCAGTTGACCGTCGATTCATACACCATAAAAACGAAAAGCAATTTTGGACCACAGCTGAGATCAGAGGCACCAAATAAAACAAGCCTCGTCACTTCCAAACTGACTGGGCGTTTTCTTTCCCAGACTTGTCGGTTTGTAAGGTGGGAAACACCAGGAGTGGAGGATAGGAAGCTAGGCCCAAGGGTTGAGTTTGATTTGGCACACGCTGAGTACCTCCCATGTTCTCAGGATCAAAGATTTCATCTGGAAAAATTGAAAAGCCTGTGGAATCACAGCAAGTATCACCAGGAAATGATGTTCAGGCAGATTTCAAGGTTTCCTGTTTCACAGACTTATGGACTGACCTTTTGGGCGCTGACCCACTGTGGAGAAGCTTATCTATACATATTTAAGTGTTGAGATATCTGACCTCCAGAGGGCTTCATCTGACTGTTTCCACTTCGCACAGAGACAACGAAGATGTTTTTCCATTCAAGTGTTCACTGACTAAAGCATTGTTTAAAAAGAAATTAGATGAATATTTGAAATGGAAGAATGCAAAGGACATAGAAAAAGGGCAGGGAAATGAAATTACTAATACGTGGGACATAAAAGGTTGTGAAGGAGAGTCAGATTAATCTTCTTTTACCTATGGCTTAAAGAAAAACATTACAGGAAAACTTTCTGCCTGCAGAAGGAAGTGAGCATTGCGCATGTATCCTGTATGTGCAAACCAGCATGATTGCCATTTACAAAAATCACCATTAGCAATGCTTTTGCGGAATGCAACACCAACAAACTGCAGATTTTTACTGTACTGAATATACTCAGCAGGTCAGAAAGCCTCTGGACAGAGAAAAGTCTTGCTTTGGGTTTCTGAAATATGAGGTATGGCAATTCCTGATGTCCCAAATTCAAACCCACCACCACCTGCAAGTTTCCCTCTGAGCCATCCGCCATCCCGATGTGGAAATAAATCGCCGTTCCTTCACTGTCGCAGGGTCAAAATCCTGGAAGTTCCCCCTTAATGGCATTGTGGGTTTACCTACAACACGTGGACTGCAGCAGTTCAAGAGAACAGTTCACCACCAACTTCTCAAGGGCATCCAGGGATTGGCAATAAATGCTGGCCAGCCAGTGACACCCACATCCTATGAATGCTTTTTTTTAAAAAAGTAGGAAAAGCACTCGAATGTATCTCAACACTTGCACAATGCTGGTCATTGTAATGTTTAATTTACCTTTTACAAACAAAGCTCTTGATCAACCACTGTAGTGAAAAATATATCTAACTTCACCGAATGACATCTAACGAGAATTAAGTTATCAAAGCATTTTACATTTATTTATCAGATTGTTTCTCATTCCTAAGCCATTTCCCCCCCAAAGATTCCAAAATTCTCTTACCTGACCATTCCCAAATACTTCCCAAAGCTGGCTGAGCCTGAACAAGCTGTGATACAGTGAATGTGTATTTCCTGTAGCCAGTCAATGGGGACTTTGGCAGTCACCCTGAGTGAGGAATCACAACCCAAACTTAATCTGAACATTTCCTATCTATGGGAAATTTATCAGGGTATTTTTTGAGGTGGGGAAGAAGTGGTCGGGTGGTGTAATACAAATTTAATCCCAGATATCAATGTAGTTAACTTCCTCTGAATAACTTCTAACTCAGTTACATCCTTCCTCAAAAAAGTTGATCAAAACTGAACAAAGTATTCATGATATCGTCGCACCAATGCCCGGCGTAGCCCTTACTTTCACGTTCAATTCCTCTAATAAAGGGTAACATTCAAATAGCCTTCTTGATTGTGTCCTGTACTTGCATACCAACTTTTTGTCACTCATGCATTAAAACGTGTAGATCCCTCTACATCTAGGAGTTCTGCAGTTATTCTCCATTTAAATAATACCCTGATTTTTATTCTTCCTGCCAATATGAACAATGCCACATTTCCCCAAATCACATTCCTTGCTCAGTCTATGTCCAGAGTACAAGAGCAAGGAAGTGCTGTTAAACTTGTATAAGACATTTGTTAGACTTCAGCTCCAGTATTATGTGCCAAATTATAGGAAAGATGTGAATGCATTGGAGAGAGTGCAAAAGTGATTTTCAAGAAATGAGAAGTTTCAGTCCTGAGGACAGACTGAAGATGTTGAGACTGCTCATCTTGAAGAGAAGAAGGCTAAGCGGAGATTTGATGGAAGTTTTCAAAATCATCGGTGAGCTGGGTACAATAGTTAGGGAGAAGCTGCTCCTGCTCGTAAAAGAAAAAAGAATGAAAGGGCATAGATTTAAAGTGATATGCAAAGGTAATATGAGAAAAAAAATTCATACAGTGAGTAGTCAGGGTGTGGAATGCACAGCTTGGAAATGTGGTGGAGGCAGGTTCAATTGAGGCAGTAAGGGCATTGGATCAGTATTTGGATAGAAATTATTTGGGGAAAAGCAGGAGATTGGACTAGGAAATGATGCTCGTTTGAAGAGCTGGTGCAGTAATGATGGACCAAAAGGCCTCCTTTTGCATGTAACAGTTCTGCGATTCTGTGACTTGTTTTTGTTTTTCTGTTCACTTTATTTCATGTTGTGCCAGCGAATGCAGATTTTCACAGCATCCTTAAGGCACATATACATCATCTCAAAATTATTAAAATATAAAGCTATAACAATGTTAATTCAGTAATGATTCAGTTTGTGCCATAATTGGCCACAGCACTTCTAAGCAACAGAGGGCATTTAACACAAATATTTGGACAAGATAATGCAGGGTGTTCAAGGAGGGAAGAAAGAGGGTTAGGGTTAGAGAGGGATAGGGTTAGAGAGGGATAGTGAGACAGCAAGAGATGGAGAGAGAGAGAGAGAGAAAGAGAGAGAGAGAAAGAGATCATGAATTCCAACCAGACACATCAGTGTAATACACAGTGCCAATATTTTTGGGAATGCTGTCAAATGAGAATTAAATCCAGTGAATGCGAAAACCCCCCAAGGCATTACTTAATTAATTGAATGGAGATTCCCAATATGCTGGGCAATATTCAGCCCTCAACAAACACAGCACAGATTAACAGATGGGATATTATGCAAAATTACTTCTCTATTTTAATTCTCCATGATTCATATCATTGAACAGTGTGAAAACAAAAAAAAATCCAGTTGCACATTGCTGTAAAAATGTTTTTAAATTTCTTTCTAAAAGGCCTAGCAATAAACGATCCCTCAAGCAAAATAATTGGAAAAAAAAGCAATTATATCCTACCTATCTCCCTTTCATCCCCGCCTCCTCGACCTGTCCATCTTCTCTCCCACCTATCCGCTCCTCCCACCTCACTGACCAATCCCCACCACTACCTACCTGCACTCACCTATCACCATCCCACCTACCATCCCCAGACCCACCCCTCCCCCATTTCTGAAGAAGGGTCCCGACCCGAAACATCAGCTTTCCTGCTCCTCTGAAGCTGCCTGGCCTGCTGTGTTCCTCCAGCTCCACACTGTGTTATCTATATTCTCCATGCTCTCTGTGGGAACTTGCTTTGTATAAACTGGCTGCCACACTTCCCAGAATGATGACACTGACTACACGTAATAATGTTTCATTGGCTATGAAGTGCTTTCAAATGACTTGTGGTCATAAAAAGATGTCACAGAAACGCAAGGCTTTCTTTTTAAATCTGAGGGGCTTTTTCTTTAACCAGCAAGTGGTGGGAGATATAGAAATAAAATTTGTCTCCATCAGAAAGGGTAAAATCTAAAGTGGGTCAGCCAGGAGTTAGTTTTAACATTACATGCCATTTTATTTCCCTTCAAAAGGAGAAGTATCTACAATACTTGACTCTCTTTTTGTGGCTATCAATCCAATTTGATGTGATTGTACATTAAGTGAAGAGATAACTATGCACTTACTAGTGCCCTGCCTTCCCTGTTCCTCCCCTCCATTTCCTCAATTTAATGAATTAAAGATGCTGCTTCAAGGAGAGCAGGTAAATTTCTGTAGCTCCCCCTTAGCCTGACATTAGTGTCTAGTGACAGGGTAAGCAGTATAACTTTACAGGATTAGACATCCCCTCAATAAGGGTGAATAAGTGTAAGGCTTTCCTCTTTTACCATTTAGAAATAATGTTGGATCACAGCTGGTCCTAACAGTTTTGTTGGTGAATGCACTCCACAATACACCACCGAGGCACATTCAATGTCTGGTCTGTACTGAATTAACTGAGTTCTGCTGAGAAGGGAGTTGACCAATGCCAATTGGCACCCACCCATGTGAGGAATTGTGGGTGGGGAAATTTTGCATGGTTCCCTTTCCTGTGTACTTAGCCCCTCTACACTGGATGAGAAGGTGAAGCTCAGATGCAGTTCCACACAACCCATTCCACCTTGCTAACAATAGAATAGGTCCCTGGCATCCAATTTCTATATTGACATATTTTGACGAGGTAACGGGGAAACTTATTCCCGTGGAGCCTTCTCTCAGTACCATCAAGGGAAGAAAACTATGTCTGTTACATGGTCAAAAAACACAATACATTGTGCAATCTGGGAAGAATGTCATTATTCAACAGAGCTTTTTTTACAGTTAAGAGTTGAGTCATAAATGCAATGGGTGTAGCTGGAAACAGATCTATTTGTATGGAGGGATATTGAGCTTTGCGTGGGGGAGTGGATAATTATGTGGTTTCAGTCAACCCAAGGATGTTGGCTTCTAGCATAATATCATCAGGTTTATGTAACTATGGTGGTCTGATACCTGCTAGGCTTAAAACAACGATGTTATCATCAATTAACATTGTTTCTCGTGTTTCTGTTAACTTGATACTGTGTTTAATTCCAACCATGCTACCTAATGATGAAGAGTCTGTCTGGAAACAGTACAGCTGTGGCTGGGAAGTCGCTGTGATTCCTTAGCCCCAGATGTTTATGTAGTCGGTTAAGAACTGTATAGTTTCTCAGAGTTCCCTAAAGTGGTTATTATGGGATGTGCTGGTGATCACCATTTCCTATTCACATTTTCTCTACTCCTCTCCTGAAGGAGTCAGTTACATTGCAGTACAATTCCACAAGTACAAGCTACCTTCCATTCTGGGATAAAACACAAGTAATATTTAGCACGCTTGCCTTCATTGCTGAGTTCTTTTGAGTATAGGAGTTGGGAAGTCATGTTATGGTTGTACAGGACATTGGTGAGGCCTCTGCTGGAATACTGTGTCTAGTTCTGGTTGTCCTGTTATAGGAACAAAATTATTAAGCTAGAGAGGGTTCAGAAGAGTTTTACCAGGATGTTGCCAGGTATGAAAGGTTTGAGTTATAAAGAAAGGTTGGATAGGCTGGGAATTTTTCCACTGGAGCATAGGAGGTTGACAGGTGACTTTATAGAGGTTTATAAAATCATGAGCAGTATAGATAGGGTTAATGGTAAGTGTCTTTTCCCCAGGATAGGAGATATCAAGATTAAGAGGCATATTTTTAAGGTGAGGGAAGAGAGATTTAGAAAAGACATTGGGGGCAATTTTTTTCACACAGAGGGTGGTTCGTGTGTGGACTGAACATCCTGAGGAAGTGGTGGATGCAAGTACAGTTAAAACTTTTAAAAGATGCTTAGATAATTACATGACTAGGAAAGGTTTGGAGGGATATGGGCTAGGACCGGGCAGGTGGTTGGACCAAAGGGTCTGTTTCCGTGCTGTATGACTCTATAATTTGGGAAATGCCAAATGTGTTTGGGACTCTGGTTCCTAAAGTTGTCCACCACTGACATCATGTCTGGGTTTGTTGTAGACTTAACTGTTAGAGAGTGATTCACATGATTAGTCAACAACTCCATTACTGCATTATGTAAATGTCAGCATGGTACAAGTTAATGAGTGGTAGCACTCTGAGCTATAAGGTAAAAACTTAGGGATACAAATTCCACTTTAGAGATTTGAGGACATAACTTAGACTGATATACCTGTGCAGTGCTGAAACAGTGGTACATTGTTAAAAGTGCCATCATCAAATCAGGCTATATTTTCTCCCTGGTGAATGTAAATGATCCTAGAGCAGTAGTTTGCTTGGGAGTTCTCCCCAGTATCCTGGTCATTATTTACCTTTCAACCAATATCACTAAAATATATTACCTGGTCATTATTAAATTGCTATTTATAGGATCTTGCTGTATGTGATTTGGCTACATCCTAGCAGAGGCAACAATTTAAATATACCTCAGCAATTATAAAGTGGGTCATTGAAAGGCATTTTGTAAATCTTATACAAGCTTTTTACTTTCTTTCACACTTCCCAGGAGGGAAGTCTTGTCAGCTCATGCATGAAGCTCTTATGAACAACAGGTCAAGCCCCTCCAAATCCTACCAAAGAGCCTGACCATTCTTCAATAACAACTTGGAGTTGCCTGGCTCAGAAGAATTATAGTGCAAATCACTTTGAGAAATGACGTAGCTCTGCATCAGATGTTGTGAGTTTAAGCAACTTGTGCACTTTCCAATTTCAAATACCTTGCGTCAACATTAAGTGCTCACAACAAAGAGATAGGTTTTGAGGAGAGTTTTGAATGTAGGAGGAGAACAGGTAACACAGAAAAGTTTAAGAATAAAGTTGGAGCCAGTATGATGCAGGGGTATAAATGTCTGCCACTAATTTAGGAGGGTATATACAGAGTGCTGGCATTAGAGATGTACAGTGCAAAGGCTTGAGAATTAGGATAAAGCATTTTAAACATACATTCTGCAGTTCCGTCCTGTTTAGTCATGAATAATGGTGGACTATTAAACAATCCATTCAAGGAGGAGGCTCCACAAACATCTCCATCCTCAACAATGGTGGAGATCCTGCACATTGGTGTGACAGAGAAGGGTGAGGCTTTTCAACCAAATTCAGTGAGAAATACTGAGTAAATGATCCATCTTGGCCTTGCTCTGAGACCCCGAGCAGATGCCAGTCTCCAACCAAATTGATTAACTCCACATGATATCAAGAAATGTCTGAAAACACTGTTTACTGCTAAGACTATGAGCCCTGACAATATTCCAGCGTTGACACTGAAGGCATGTGCTCCAGAACTAGCCATGCCCTTAGCTAAGCATTTCCAGTGCAACTACAACATTGGAAACTATGCAAAAATGTAGAAAATTGCTCAGGTATGTCTTGTTCACAAAAACCAGAACAAATTCAACCCAGTAAATTACTACCCTTTAGGTCCACACTCAATCATCAGCAAAGAAATGGAAATGGTCATCAACAGAGCTATCAAGTGGCATTTACTCAGCAATATCCTGCTCACAGGCGCCCAGTTTGGATTCTGTCAGGTTCACTTAGCTCTTGACTTCATTATAGCCTTGATTCAAACATTAATAAAAGAGCTGAATTCCAGAGATCAGGTGAGAGTGACAGCCCTTGACGTCAAGGCAACATTTGACCAATAGTGGCATCAAAGAGCTCTAGCAGTCAAGGGGAAACAAGAGGGAAAACTCCCTCCTGGTTGGAACTCTGCCTAGCGCAAAGCAAGGTCATTGGGGTTGTGTCAGACATAATCCTGATTGACAATTAAGAGATAAACTGGATATCGCCAGCACAAAAGTGAAAACGACTCTGTGGGGTAAAGTCACTGCCAATTAGCATGTAAAAAAAAGGTGGTGAAAAATTATACCATTAGGTATGGAAAAGGGGGCTAAACAGTGGAAAGGGACGCAGAGCAAGTCGTCATTAGAGATATCCTATGGTTCAGATAGAACTGGAAGATCACCCCTGAATATCAACCATTAGAGAGACAGTGGAATACCATGCAAAGTCAAAACAAAGGTAACAAGGCAAGAGTACATTGCTCCAGTCACAGGCACAGAGTTTAGCACTGTGATCTTCACCAAGATACCTTTATTTTTGTGGAAAAGGCAAAGATCAAATGGAGTGGATTCAAAGAAATTTGCATTGTCCACTACCTCCAGCCTTGTGGTATGACAAAGTAATTAAAAAGTAAACACAGTATTTGTTCAAATTTTTAAGCAAGTATTCATTTGCTGCCATTCACAATCAGTAGCTGTCTCAACAGCATGTTACAGCCAACTGAAGTACTTTTGAAGTGAAATTACTGAGTAGGAAATACATTAAGCAATTTGTGCACAGCAAACTACTTCCTCAAATAGTAATGTGATAATGACCAGTCAATTTTTTTTGCAACATTGGTTGACAGGTAGATATTATTCAAGAATCTAGGGATAACTCTTTGCTCTTCTTTCAAGTAGTGCCATGGGATATTAAGGAGGTGGTTTGCTTTAAGTTTATTTTTCTAGAATAATTATTCACGAGATGTAGGCATTGCCAGCTGGGCCACCATTTATCGCCCATTTCCACAGTCCATCACATTGCTGCAGGTTTGGAGTCACATGTAGACCAGACTCGGTTAGGACAGCAGGTTTCCTTCCCTAAAGAACCAGATATATTTTTACAACAATCATCAATGGTTGCATAGTCATTGTTAGGCCAGCTCTTCTGTAGCTATTTCATAGTTTTGGCACTGAGTGGAAAGATGTACAATTCTGCCTCATAACGCCTTTCATTTCCACAGTGGTAAGAATGGAAAATGCACAGCCATTTTCTACTCACTCAGTGGACTACTGCCTTTTTCTTCATTTTCTCCTTGCTGTTTCTTTCAGCTGCTGCTCCTCTTATTCACACATTTTCAGCTGTATTATTCTTGACACCATGGACAGACACCATTGAGCAGCCAATGATGACTTTACATGCATTGGGGCAATTGCAGAGAGCTCAATGGTTCTCATTCACAGCTGTCAGCTGGGAGGATCCTAACCTTTGGAAAGTTCAAATGTAAGCTATGATTGTGCTTCAGGAATCAGCATAGTATAGGTGCTCTGGACACCTTGATACATGAATGACCCTTGAAAATGAAGTTTTATGTCATCAGTGCAAGTCCCCCAAGCAAAGCCTGCAGAATTTTATAGTGGTAATCAGGCTAGTAAACTGTAGATGAGTTAATTGGTACAAAGTGAGCAATATAATGGAACGATATGACATATGTTTCACAGATACACAACAAGCATTTCTTTGAGGTCTTTAACTTCTGAATGTACACAAATATTTACATCAAGTCATTTGTTCTTAAATTTAGTTGCTGTCAGGTTCTTGAGGACCTCTCTGCTTCATGTCATTATTGTCATGGCTTCTGCAACATTCTGCTTGTCATCGTTAGCTCCTAAGCTTCCATCAGACTCCCCTTCCTAAGGAGACAAGTGACTGCTACATTCCCCCCTCCTCAGTCTAAGTTATCACCCTCTCGTTGAATGAGGTTGTGCAGTACACCTCAAATGATGACTATTCTGAAGACCCTGTCCAGCAAGTACTCGAGTGCATTTCCAGAGCAGACTTGATTACAGAAGTGCATCTCAGAAGCCCAACTGTGTGTGTTCAATTATGGCCTACTGGCATGATCATCATTGTAGTGCTGTTTTCCATCGATCTGAGAGTCTATCACTCAGATCATTAGTCATCCCTTCCGAGTTCCTTGGGTCATCCATGAGCCAGCTCTGGAGATGATGTGGGTGGTGCGAGCAAGCATTTAAGAAACCCAGGAGTTGTTCAGAATGTACAAGCTACGGTAGATCCCCAGGTAGCAGATGCACACCCAAAGAAATTGTTGCCCATGGTCACAGATGAGCTGGGCATTGAAGGAGTAAAATCCCCTCCTGTTCAAGAATCTGGCTGGATGATGCCAGGGAGCTCTGGTGTCAAATACATTCAGTCAATGGTACATCTTAGCGTTGGAAAGCCAGTGATGACTGCAAATCCCATGTCTTGGGCAGCTTGGCTGACCGAGTCCACAGTCGAACTGAACAAACTCAACTGTTTTGTTGTGAAAGGTAACTGGTAACCTCACCTGAGGACTGCTGATTAGGTGATGCCAGCTGAGCTTTGAGAGGAGCCAGTGGACAGGAAGTTCAGTACTGCTGTGAATCTTCAGTGCCACTGGCACCACGGCTGCAGACCTGCCCACAGGAGTGAAGGATTTAGGTGGCAGCTTCTTTAGTCATGTGAAGGTGCCTCCTGCACTGTCCTTCACTCTTCATATGGCAGCTGCAATATCTTCTGTACACCCTTTCTCTGTACATTACGATATGTCACTGAAGGCCCTGGTTCTCCTCCATGTTTGCTGGAGAACCCTGAGCCCCATGACCCTGTTTCTGCGAATGTAGCTGTAAGAACATAGATAAAGGAGCAGAAATAGGCCATTCAACCCATCGAATGTGCTCTGCCATCCAATGAGATCTGATAATGATCAACTCCATTTTCCTGTATTTTCCCTATAACAATCAATTCCCTCACTGATTAATAATCTGTTTACTCAGTCTCGAATATAATTAACAAGCCAGCCTCAACGGCCCTCTGCAGTAAAGAATTCTGCAAATTCGCTACCCTCTGAAAAAGAAATTCCTTCTCATCCCTGTCTTAAATGTGCAAGCCTTATTCTGAGATTAGGTCCTGTGGTCCTAAATTCTCCTATAAGGGGAAACAACCTTCCTTAATACCTGGTCAAGTCCACCTATCTTGTATGTTTCAACAAGTACAGGCCCAAGATACTCAACCTCTCATCACAGGACATTCCTTCCATGCCTGGTATCAGCCTCATGAACCTCCTCTGGGCTGTCTGCAATGCAGCATATCTTTCCTTAGATAAGGGACCTACAGAATTCCAGCCGTGCATGTGATACTTACAGCAAAGTTAGAGATCACATGCTTATGGTAAGCCAGCAAGTACACTAAGTACAATTGCACTCTCCATGGTGTACCTTAAAACTCTTACCAAGTACTTGCTCATCTTCCCTAATGAGTCTCTCTTTAGCTCAGTGCCAATTCTTTTGTTTGATTACACCCCTGTGAACCACTTCAGATGTGTAACTGTGACAAACAATTATATCAATACGAGTTGGTGCTATTGGTGTCATGTCACAGAATGTCCTAATAGCTATAAGTTAAGGCAAGATGCTGATTTGGAACTGGACTAGCAATCCAGAGGTTGTGAAGGCAAACTCTTTGAGGCAAATTATGAAAATGAATTAAAATAAACCCAAAAATATTAATGTTGGCATCAGTAGAAAAAAAAGGATAGAATTGCTGGATTATATAGAATCCCAACTCATTCAGGGAAGAGGCACAGTCTTCCATGGCTGACCTGGCCTATAAGTGAGGAGCTTGATTTTTAGTGTAGTCTTAAAATGGGAACTGCCACTAATGTGTTATGTGTGTGATTTTCGATATCCTGGGAACATAACATATTGTAAATTAGTAAAAAGTTGGAAGAATTTTAGTAACACATGCTGGTTGGAAAGCAGAAAAGAGACCAATCAGAGAGCTGATGATTGTAAGGAAAGAATACAAAAAATTATGTTTGTGCAATAACAAAAAACTAGAACAGGATCTCATAGAATCATAGAATTACAAGACAGAATGACACGATTCAGCCCATCATGTGGGGAGATGGTGGGGTATTGGTAATGTGACTGGACCAGTAATCCACAAGTCAAGGCTAACCAATTCTTTTATCAATTACCTTAAAGCAGTGCTCTCTGATTCATGAGAGAATCTATTCTTGTGCGAATAGATAGGATCACTCTGGAAACATTTAAGAGCAGTTTGATGCTATAATAAGGTAAATCAAAACTTTCTTAAACATTTGATCTAATTTGGGCAAGTGCCACTTACCCATATAGCAACGTTATAAATGAGATTCAAGGCTTGATTTTAATTCTGTGAATTGGTTTTGTGTGCATTAAAATCTTACCATAAGGTTCCGGTGAAAAAGGGATAGGCAATGAGCATGAAAATGAGGATAAACCAACTGAGTTGAAAGAAATAGAAGCAAATAACCATGCTGAAAGACAAATCATGTTGTCATTATCATATCGTTTTCACTGTGCTCAAGATAAATTGGAGTTGAGGAATCACAGTGGAAAAAAAGACCTTGATGGAAGTTACGTACCAGCTTTCTAGCAAGAGTTAGGATGTGGGCCACAAAATATTTAGAGATAGAAAAAGCATGTAAGAAAGGCAACAGGTAGGTGGACTGGGAAAATCAGGTTGGTAGCAGATCTCAAGAAAAGGAATTTGTGGAATGTCTACAAGATCGTTTTGTGGAGCATTGTATGGTAGAGTCCACTGGGGAATGGGCAATTCTGGGTTTGGTGATGTGTAATGAGGCAGACTTGATTAGGGAGCTTAAGTTAAAGGAACCCTTAGGGGCAGTGATCATAATAGGATAGAATTAACTCTGCAGTTTGAGCGGGAGTAGCTCGAATCAGGCATAATGACATTGCAGTTAATTGAAGGTAACTACAAAGACATAAGGGAGGAACTGGTCAGAGTTGACTGGAAGGGGAACCTAGCAGGGAAGATGGTGGAGCAGTAATGGCAGGAGTTTCTGGAAGTAAAGCAATAATTCATCCCAAGATAGAAGAAACATACTAACAGGAGAACAAGGCAACCATGCCTGGCAAGGAAAGTCAAGGAAAGTATAAAAGCAAAAGGAAAAGCATACAATATGGTGAAGATTAGTTGGGAATCCAGAGGACTGGGAAGCCTTTAAAAATGCATGAAGTGGGGAGAAGATGAAATTGGAGGGTAACCAAGCCAGTAATATAAAAGAAGATTGCAAGAGTTTTTTTTTGTGTTTTTTTTTTAAGATATCTAAAAGGTAGGAGAGAGGCGAGAGTGGACATTGAAAAGCTGGAGAATGAGCTGGAGAAGTACTAACGGGGAACAAAGAAATGGCAGAGGAACTAAATAAGTTCTTTGCATCAGTTCTCATGGTGAAAGATGCCAGTAACATATCAAAATTTGAAAAGAGTCATGGGCAGAGGTGAGTGCAGCAGTCATCACTAAAGAGATGGTGCTGAGGAAGCTGAAAGGCCTGAAGGTGGATAAATCACCCAGACCAGGTGGACTACATCCTAGCGTTCTGAAGGAGATAGCTGAGGAGATTGTGGAGCCATTGGTGGTGATCATTCAGGAATCACTGGAGTTAGGGAGGGTCCCAGAGGACAGGAAAATTGCAAATGCAACACCCCTGTTCAAGAAGGTGGCGGGGTCGGGTGGGGTGGGGGGGTGGAGGTGGAGGCAGAAGACAGGAAATTATTGGCCAGTTATTTTGACTTCAGTCATAGGTAAAATTTTAGAGTCCATTATTTAGCATCAGAATGTGGAGTACTTGGAAGAGTATGGTAAAACAGGGCTGAGTCAGCATGGCTTCATCAAGAGGAGGTCATGCCTGACAAATCTGTTTGAATTCTTTGAGGTGGTAAATGGCAAGTTAGAGAAAGGAGAACTAGTGGACATGATTTATTTGGATTTCCAGAAGATCCTTGACAAGGTGCTGCACAGGAGGCTGCTAAACAGGGGGAGGCAATGGCCTGGTGGTATAATCGCTAGACTGTTAATCCAGAGACCCAGATAATGTTCTGGGGAAACGGTTCGAATCCTGCCATGGCAGATGGTGGAATTTGAGTTCATTAAAAAATATCTGGAATTAAGTATCTAATGATGACCATGAATCCATTGTTGATTGTCAGGAAAAACCCATCTGGTTCACTAATGTCCTTTAGGGAAGGAAACTGCCATCCTTACCTGGTCTGGCCTACAAGTGACTCCAGACCTACTGCAATGTGGTTGACTCTGGGCAATTAGGGATGGGCAATGAATGCTGCCTGGCCACCAACACCCTCATCCAATGAATGAATAAAGGAAAACAAAAAGACACAAGCCTGTGATGTCAAGGGTAAGGTACTGGCATGGGATGGGCTGAATGGCAGAAGGCAGAGAGTGGGGTTAGAGGAGTTTTTTCAGTAATGCAAGCTGGTGACTAGTGGAGTCATTCAGGGTTGGGACTATAACTATTCATGTAATACATTAATGAACTGGATGAAGGAACTTAGGGCAATGTTGCTAAGTTTGAAGATGGAATAAAGATAAGTGGAGAGGCAGGTAGTTCTCAGGAACGGGGAGGCTTGAACAAGTTAGGACAGCGGGCAAAGAAGTGACAAATGGAATACAATGTGGTAAAGCGTGAAGTTGTGCACTTTGGTAGGAAGATTAAAGGCACAGACTATTTTTTAAATGGGGAAAGGCTTCAGAAATCTGAACCACAAAAGGCCTTGGGAATCCTAGTTCAGGATTTTCTTAAGGCTAACATGCAGGTTCCATTGGCAGTTAGGAAGGCAAATGCAACGTTAGCATTCATTTTGAGACAGCTAGAATACAAGACCAGAGATGTACAGCCGAGGCTGTACAAGGTCAAATTGCATTTGGAATATTGTGAGCAGTTTTAGGCCATATCTAAGGGAGGATGTGCTGTCCTTGGAGACAGGAGGTTTACAAGGCTGATCCCAGAGATGAAGGGCCGTCATATGAGGAGCAGTTGTGGACTCTGGGTTGGTACTCGATGGATTTAGAAGGATGAGGAGAGGGAATCTCATTGAAAGTCACAGAATACCAAGAGGCCCGCATACAGTGGACGTGGAGAAGAGGAGACTGGGAAGTAAGGGCTCTGCCTCAGGTGAAGAGACGACCCTTTAGAACTGAGATGAGGAGGAATTTCTTTGGCCAGATGGTGAATCTCTGGAAGTCATTGCTGCAGAAGGCTGTGGAGGCCAAGTCATTCAGTGTACTTAAGATGGAGATAGATTGATTCTTGATTAGTAATGTGATCAAAGACTATGGGAAGAAGGCAGGAGAATAGGAGTGAGAAATATATCAGCCACGATCAAATGGCAGAGCAAACTCAATCACTCAGCTCCCCAAATCTTATGGTCTAAGCCGGCTGCCACATTTCCTACATTACAAATACACTTTACTGACTGTAAAGCATTTTGTGATATCAAGTTGTCATGAAAGGCACTATCCAAATGCAAGATTTTATTTTTCCTTACAAGCAAATGGTGGGGATTCAGAGAGGAGGAAACTGGTTTACACTAGTAGTGCAAAACAATCTTGGAGTGAAGAGTCATAAATGATGCCTTGAAGTTGTGAAAGGTTCCATATAAATACAAATTCTTCTTTTGATTGAACACTTGTCTATTGACTATGAAGGTAACTGTACTGTAAGTCACAAGTTGAATGCCTGATCTGTGCTGGATCACTGATTTCTTGAGGGTAGCTGGTCGGCCTCAGTGGGAAGTCAGGGAAGTATCAGTCAGATTCTCTTGATCACTCTACAATGACAAATCAAGTGTGCGTACTGAGTAAAGATGGATCAGCTTTGGCTATGATGCTCTCCACACTCAAATATTCTGCTAATCTAACAATTAAAGCTCACGAATTAAAAATGGCCGCTCTGAGGCATCTGAAGGAAAGTAGCATATTCCCCCAAGAAAGGAAGCAATATATACATGAGAAAATATTGGAAAAATTATAATGTTTTTTAAATGAAAGGGAAAGAACATATAAAACAACCAAAGGCCTGTCATAAATTTGAGTCTGCTGTAGATACCTTCTCAGGTTCAGTGGTGTCACTTTCATCAGTGCTTGGGTGTTTTAGTTTCATGAGAGTTGATTCAAACTGACCTTTATACACTTACACAATAGTGAGACCCAGGGGTGTAACAATGAGCTTCCCTTGTGGCCCGAAACAGATATCCTTGTCTCTTACACATTTATTTCTCTTCGAAGACAGACCAAGCTAATACTAGAGGAGATGAAGTATGCAACATTAAGGTTCCTTATTCCTCAGTAAGTTGCACAATCAGAGAAATAGTCATGATCAGATTCCCTCCAATCAAACAGAAAAAAACTATTCTTGTGAATGATATAAAAAGCTACACCAGTTCAATGAATTAGCTTACTTAACATAAGCAAACTAACGGATTTGTAGCCATGCTGACTTTTAGGAGTCTTGCCATCACACCTCAAGTGTCATTTCTGATATTAAACCTTACCTGACATTAAACCTTGTCTTATTCTTTTAATGACTAACATTCTGCTCTACTAAGCACAATCAGAAAGAGAGTACTGTCACTTACAATGCAATAATCTGAATTTGCCATGATCGTTGAAAGGCCATTTAGCCATTTTAGGGTCGTGATCTCACCTGTTTCAGAGCTATGACTGCTATAATTTTCATGGGAACCTAGACAGCGAAATAACAAAGTAAAAAGTGAGAACAAAGAATGTCAAATAGGGCAGACTAAACATTAAACTAATAATGATAGTTCCAAATGGAGTCATATTGGACTCAAAACTTTTGTCTCTTTTGCCATGTACAACTGCCAGATCTGAGCTTCTCAAATATTTTGTTTTTATTTCAGATTTCGGGCATCTGCAGCATTTTACTTTTGATTAAGCCAGCAGTACCAACCTGCTGTAATGCCCCCTGCAAAGCTTTCTGTCTTCAAATGTTGCCAATTGCGGAGTTGAATGGATGGGCAGAGTGTAAAATGAAATCAATTTTACAAAGTGTTTGTAAACTGGATCTGGAACTTAAACCTCATCAACCAGGAACCACTAATATAAACCTTGGCATACTTATTTCAACATCTGTTTGGTATAAACCAGTTGGAGGAAAGAGTGGACATATTTTTATTATAAAATATTTAATTAAATAGCAGCATTGCACTGTTTTAGAAATATAGCTGACACTTCTCTAAAAGAAATCAATAAACTATTGAATAGTTTTATCATTAATGAACTTGGTTTAAAACAAATTCAACTGAAAAATATTGACTGCAAACCAACAACGGTTTGACCTGTAGGTGGATGGGTGTGGACTGGTCTTAAGTATACGGCTTCTCTGGGTCTGTTTATTTTCTTTAAGAAACAGTCTTGTTCTGTTGTTCAACTTGGCTTGAAGTCGAGGGCTTTCCCTGTACTGAAGGATCCAGCAAGACAAGACACTGGTGCCCTCTCATGGAAAAGAAAAGCATTTCAACACATTATGTATTGTTCCACCTACCCAAATTATGGAATCAATGGATAGTCTGGGGGATTGAAGACAGGTGGATGTGAAGAATTATTCCAGATGTTTTGTGTCATATCAGAAAGTGGAGAACAGGTAGGTAGGAATGATTAGACCTCAGGTTGAGTATTGTGCCAGCAAAATAAAGACAGGCAAGTTACTTGAATAAAGGGAACGATTCTTACCTCAGGACTGGGGGCAGGTGAATACTTACCACAGAAAAACACAGACTCATGAGAGAGATTCATTCTTTTGAAACCTATTGAAGGTCAAGGCCTAAAGGATAGAATAAAAGTGTCTGAATTGATGGATTATTGGAGTGTCACAGATCAGAAAGAACCAGTGATGTGCACTCTTAGCTAACAAAAAATTATGAATAGGCTAACTATTAAAGCAGTTTGGTTTTCGGTAGTTGTGGCAGGTAGGTCTATCCAAAAAGTGAGAAAATGGCCTGGCATAGTTCAGCGAATTGAATGTGAACAAAATGAGGATACGGTGAGGAATAAGAATGTGGACAAGTTAGCATTGATGCACAGGATAAGCATCAGAAATTAAGAAACATGTCTAGTTATTTTGGCACTCAAAGAAAGATGTATTTATTTATATTTAGTTAATATTTAATCAGTGCTGGCTCACACTCGTATCACTGAGCGCCTGTGGTAAAGGCACTTTCTCCCACCCGAGTGCTTTCCTGCCAATTCTAAGTATCTATTTATGTTTACAGGGTCAATGAATTCTGGAGGTAGAAGTTGCAATTCAGCAGTGAATGGAGGTCACCAATCATTCTTCTGCATCTGGATAAAGCCAGAGAATCTGATTGAATATGTGATTTTTTTTTTCTCTCTGTTAAGTGTTGCTTGCGCCACCAAGGTGAAAGGAGCATAATGGTAATCTTACTACAGTAGTAAAGCAGAGGACCAAGCTAATATTCCGGAGATATGAGTTCAAATCTTCTTGTGGCTGCTGGCAGATTTTAATTCAATTAATTAATATAATGGAATAAAATTTATATTTGTAAAATTAATAGCCAATCTGTATGTTGCATCCTTGGGTCGGATACTATCTCTAATTACCAAAATATTGAATTCGGAAGGCGGCTAGATGTAGGAGTTGGGGCGAATGGGAGCAAAAAAGTTACGGGGAGAAAGCAGGATTAGGCTATTGAGTTGGACGATCAGCCATGATCATGACGAATGGCAGAGCAGGCTTGAAGGGCCGAATAGCCTCCTCCTGCTCCTATCATCTATGTTTCTATGTTTCTATCTGGCTCAATATCCCTTTTCAGGGAAAAAATCTACCATCCTTTCCTGGTCTAGTCTAGATCTCGCTTCAGATCCACAGCAATGTGGTTGACTCTTAACTGTCCTAAGAAATGGGCAAGGTACGAATGAATAAATAAAAACAACAATTGTGGATGCTGGAAATCTGAAACAAACAGAAATTGGTGAAGAAACTCAGCAGGTCTGGCAGTGTCTATAGAGAAAAGGCATTACAGTTAACTCTGCTTTCTCTCCACAACTGCTATCAGATTTCTATCTAGTTTGTTTTAGAGCAAGCTACCCAGGATGGGCAATAAATGCTGACCTTGACAGCAACACCAATATCCCAAGGATGGATTAAAAAGAAAAGTAATCTTGTAGGTTACTTCTTCAAACAAAAACAGAAATTGCTGGTGAAACTCAGCAAGTCTGGCAGCATCTGTGGGGAGAGAAAGCAGAGTTAACATTTTGAGTCTAGCCACAGAAGTTACCTCATGAAATTGATGTCTTTACATTTTCTGCACCAAACCTTTTTAATTCCTGAATAGAATAAGCTGTTCCTTTTATATAAACAAGATTTTAAGCAAAACCTTGCTCTATTTTAGATTATTTTGTTCTCATCAGGGTTAATACTGGGAACCACAGCAAGTTTCCATTTCAGCTGGAGTGTCAAAAGCAACTACTCCCAGATCAAGTAGGAGGACACATCAGAAGCTCTGTGGCTGTGTTTGAAAGAAACAAAGGCTGGAGGTTTAATAAAAACAATTGACCGTTCACTGGGCATCTCCAAAATAGATCACCGGTTGGCACACAATAGGGAACAGAAAGGATTTTGAATAGGGGCTGGCAGAGGTGTCCCATACTGAATTTGGTCTTGGGTGCTAGAAATAGAATCAAGTTTTTTTTCACGTCTAACATTTGTCAGCAGATTATCAACTTCTCACAGGTAAGATGCATTAACTGTAGCTTTCCCATTTCACATTTTTATTAAGTTAAAGGGTTTAAAATGTCTCTATATAAGCCCTGGACACGATTAACGGCCCGAACAAACACATTAATGTTCACTTTTCCAAAGTTCCCTCACCTGAAAGCACTAAGGTATATGCAGTTCTGGAATTTACTGAATTCATACATTTTAACATAACACCTGTCCATTTTGTTATGTAGCATTCTTGATTGTAATCATATTTAATTATTGGTCTGTGCTCAGAGCAAATTTTCTCTGACAGATCTTTTTCTCAATGGAGAAAACAGAGGAATGGGTGTTGAAGACATCCAGGTCAAGTTGTATAAATGTGGCACTGTAGTAGCTTTATACCCAAAGGTTTTGAGTTCAAATCCCTAGTGTGGAATTTAATAAATCTGGTGAGCTGTGGACCAACCTTGAAACAAAATCTAACTGGTTCACTAATGTCCTTCAGGGAACAGAGCCTAACATCTCTAGTTGGTCTTGGGTGCACATGATACTAGTTCAGCATTCCATAGTTAACTCATTACTACCGTTATCAATAACAGGCTGCTTAAAGCAATTATAACTAGGCAATAAATATATAGTTTTTACCAATGTCAAACAGGACAATAAAAAATAATTCACCAGTAAATAGAGTACTGTAACAGCCCAAAGTTCATTTAGAGAAAGTGAATGAAATTTTCATTTATCAGCCTGTAAAAGGTCTATTTTTTTTAAGATTTAAATTAAGGGGTCAACTTTAGATGGCAATGCTTTAGAGGGGCTTAATGCTAATGCTCACAACCAGATGGCTGCTGTACACCTCTTGGGATTGATTGGTGCAGTTTGTTACAATCTTACATCCACATTTCAACACAAAATTAAAACATTATTGAAGCTCCCCCAGTAGCTCAGTGGGAAAACTGTACTCTTGATTTAGCATCAATGGAGAAAATTAAGAAACCTCTTGCTTCACATCCTAGTCTCTACGGAGTTTCTCTGAACACAGAGTGTGCCAATGAGCTCAGTCAGAATGGACTGTTCTTGGAAAGTTGGGATCGACTTTTACAGGAGATCAACTTCTACGTCAGTATATGTGGTAACCACTTTACCCAGTAGGCAGTAAATATGTAGGACAGACTGTGGGAAGAATGTTGAGTTGGATATAGACAACAAATTAAAGATGAACTAGATAGATATTTGGCAGAGAAAGGGTTTGATGTGTCTCAGAGATAGTGTACGTGGCAGGTTTTTGAAACTTTGGGAGTTACCAGACGGATAACACAGAGCCTTTTACATTCCTGTGATCCTATTTCATTTAAACCACAATTGCAAGATTAAGATGCTGGAAATTAGCAGGAAAGGGATTTGGAAAAATGCTGTCTGTAGAGATGGGAGTGCCATAGTCTCAAAACTTCTAAATGGATTCAAGGGCCAGCTCTAGGGAAAAATAAAATGTTGCAATGGGGGTGGAGTGAAAAGAGAGAGAGGAGACAGAGGCACATGAATGGCTCAAAAAAGAGGAGGACTTGGTCAACATAGTTCTCAAACGTACCAACAACATGTCACGCCTTGTATTCTTCAAAAAATGTTGACCAATAACTAATTAGGAAAACCTTATAAAAGCAATTCCATTGCAGCAATTTAGGCCTGTACCTACTCTAGTAAATGATTGGATGCCACTAACCACTAGGACACCCAAAACATTCCACAGTAGCCTTGGTCATTAGTCATAAGTCAGAACACTAAACTAACATGGTTGTAGAATTTGCAGCATTACACTGCTCACAGACATATTCTTTCAAGGGTTGTGAGCACAGCAAGGAAGGGATTTGCTGCTCACCTCTAATTATCCTCAAGGAAGTGATGGTGAGCAACCTCATGGAACTGTTGCAGTCCAGCTGATGCAAGGTTTCTTGATCCAACTACAGCAAGAGAATACCAACACCTTTCGAAGTCATGATGGTGCCTGGCTTGGAAGGGAGATTGCGGGTGGTAATTTTACTGAGTGTCTGCTCCCCTTGTCTGTCTAAGTGGTCGAAAATTTCTGAGGAAGGGTCACTCGACTCGAAACGTTAACTGTGATTTCTCTCCACAGATGCTCCCAGACCTGCTGAGCTTTTCTAGCAATTTCTGTTTTTGTTTGTGGTAGGAAATTCCTTACATTTGCGAATACAAGTGCTTCAGGATTCTTGTATTCCTGTAAAACAGAAGTTTGTGTGAATGATCGTGACCTGATCACAAAAGACACTAGATAAGAGACTGTATACATAATTAAAGAAGATATACAGGTATTTGGAGTGGGGAGGGCTAGCTGAACTGGTCTTTCAAAGAGCCATAATGGGATAAATGGACCAAACAGCCATCTTCTGAGCTGTAAGAATTTATTAAGGAAAAGCCAAAAAGACTAATCACGGTCTCCTATAACCCTAACAGGTTTACCTGCAAGTTTATTCCATGTGCCGATGTTTCCGGCATCAATCCTGTAATTGTATTCTTGGAAATATCCTTGCAATTCAAAGTGCACCGTAAACTCCTCAGCTCTTATTCCTCTCCAAACCCCACCCCCCAATTTTATTTTTTTCTGTCAAATATCCACCCAATTTCCAATTGAATGGCTGCTGCCCACCTCTGCTGCTTCTCTACACTCACCACCCTGTATTTTAAGTCTTTTCTTCATTCTTCCAGGATTCAGTTTAGATTTAAATCTTTAAATCTTAAACGTGATGTACAAGAATAAGAGTTGTCTTTTCTTCAGCAATAACCAAATACATTTTCCCTCCTCACAGCTGAATGGAGAGCAGAGCTGGTGCTCTGCATGGGAAGGGAAAATGTGGAAATGGAAGCTCTCGGCTGTTGGCAAGTGAATTTTAAAAAAATACACAAAGTACACTCCCACCCACACTCCCCTCCATTCACCATTCCTCAAGACTTTCCATCTCCTTTAAGCCAACTCTAACACTTATCCAAGACTATGGGCATCAGGAATTTTTATTTTAGCTGGGAGTGATCCACCTTTGAGCGCTGTGGCTTTGGGGCAAAGCCTAAATTTCTGAAGTTGCAGCTGCCAAGGTGACGCCTCCCGCAAAGGAAATTTCTGACAATAAGCAGCACCTTATCACCAAATATCATTTGCATGTTTTTAGGCACCCTTTCTCCAGTCTTGGGAGCCCTTCTAGCTCCATTCCCCATGCTTTGACCAGCCAGTGGTTAAATATATTGCTCATTAGCCCATTATCATCCACGTCCTGGTTTAATCCCAGATCAGCTGGTCAGCTACACAAGACTTCAGTGTCTCGAACGGAGTGGTAAAATGACCTTAAGACATAGGAACAGAAAGTTAGCCATTTGGCCCATCAAGTATGGCCCACCATTCAATGATCTCTCAGCTGATCTGATATTTCTCCACTTTCTTGCCTTTTCCCCAATTCCCTTTCTGGTTAAAAATCTCAGACTTAAAATATACTTAATGACCCGGCTTCAAAAGCCCCAAAAAATTTCACAGATTCACCACCTCAGAGAAGAAATTCATCCTTGTCTCTATCTTAATTGGGTGATTCCTTAAACTGAGATTAGGCCCTCTGGTCTTACGCTCTCCTATACAGAGGAACAACGTTTAGCACCTACCTTGTCAACTCCCCCTGGAATCTTGCATGTTTCAATGTTCTAAACTCCAACAAGTACAAGCCCAACCTACTCAACCTCACCTCATAAGAAAATCTCTTCAAATCCAGAAGCAATCTAGCAACCATTCTCTGGACCGTCTCCAATGCCTTCCCTTAGATGAGGGGAACAAAACCGTTCACAGTATTTCAGGTGTGTTCTGAGTCGTGCCTCATATGGTTTTAGCAAGACCTCCCTATTTTTATACTCCATTCCCTTCGAAATAAAGGTCAAAATTCCATATGCCTTTATTACACACTTCACTCTGGACACAAGCTTTTTTCTGATTCATTTGAGGACCCCCGAAGCCCTATGTGCTGCAGCTTTGTGCAGTCTTTCCTCATTTAAATAATATTTAACTCTTCTATTTTTCTTGCGAAAAAATGCATCACCTTGCATTTTTTCACATTATATTCCATCTGCCAAGTTTTTTCCCACTCGCTTAACCAAACTCGGACTTCCTGATCTCCAGAGATGTCTGCAACAGAATGCTAGCATCTGCAAGTTTGGCAATGCCAGGATCAGGCACAGGGTTTACTGGCAGTCCCTGCCTCATGATATAGACTTGCTGGAGATATCTAATTGTCATCTAGCCAAGTGTCAAAGGCTATCCCTTTTAATGGGCATTTAGTCAACATTCGTCAGCAGTGGCAGTGTAGTGATGATATTATTGTTCTGCAAGAAACTAACAATTCACTAAATTTAAATTCACAAGTGTAAATTAATTTAAAAAAGCTGGTTTCTGCAAAAGTGACTGATGGATAAACTCAACTGGTACTTCTAACTTTTGGAGAAAGAAACATGTCATTCCTACCGTGATTGTGACTCCAGCCTGATGGCAAGAAGGTTGACTCTTTCTGCTCTCTGCAGTGTCCTAGGAAGTTACTTACTTGTATGAAACCTGTACTCAAATAGGTCAAGAAGATAGTCCATCACCAACTTCAAATGACAACTTAAAATAAGCAACAAATTTTAGGCATTCCAGCTACATGAATAATTAGTATTTTATCAAACGTTGTTACATTCAGAAACACAAAATGAACTAGCATTTATAGGACCAGTGCTGTAGGAGAATTCCTAAGGTTTGCAGGGGAAGGCTCTGAGCCTACCCTTGGGAGCACCTAATAAATCTTCCAACTATTTCTGTGTTCTTGAGACAGAGATGGAGTCAGTAGCGTTCCTCTGTACGCTGTTGCTATGCCACCCAGAACACAACACAGGAGAACTGTGTAAACATATGGGTAAGGCAGCCGTAACAGAGACATCCAAAAATTTCAACACAGCCTCTGTAATGTGGTTTGTAGATTTATTTCAGTATTTATTGTACAAAGCAAACACGACACAGGCAGCGTGTACAATTCCATACAGCAAATCAGTAATATAGTACAGAAAGCAAGAGATTTAATAATGCCTGCTCCCCATTACAAACCATTTTCATAAACATAGAGAGTCTGTAGACAATTACCTGAAACCACTTGAAATTCAACTCCCTCTGTCGTTATAATCAACGGTTGATCTTAAAGACCACACAAACAAAAAAAAATTACATATATAATTCCATTTGAAAATCAATGCTGTAATTTGCAGAATGACGGTGTCTGGCAGGAATTTGGTTTCATTCATTGGTCTGGCAGTACACTTCTCAAGAGCATCAAATATAAGTAATGTCAGGGGTGCCCAAACTTTCATTTTTGTGGACTGCATACCATGGACTCCTTTAGGCCACACAATAAGAATTAGAAAACAAAACGGTGAATCGAACAGACATGCATAAAACATTCTCCCATCAGCTAAGACTCAGGAAAAAAAAATTAAAACACATTATTTTGTGATCAACAAATAAAAATGTTTGTCTATGTACAAGATAAGTTAGGTTTATGTTCTCGTAGGCTGTCTGACTTTGGACCGCTGCCCCAATTGCAAGAGGGCAAGTGGCAATGGCATAAGATAGCCAAAGTCTATGCATAAGAACTTGTGGCCAAGGCAACCTAGCATTATTGACTAGGCACTCTCAGCCAGACAGCATGCACCACTGATGAGAGACCAATGCTTAGATAAGCAGGCCATGATCAAAATGCATGGCCAGATAACCAGGATCCATACAGCAGAGAATCATGGCCAGAAAATCAAAGACCATGGAGTAGCAAATCAAGGCCAGAAAACCAGTGACTATGAAGCAGTGTTGAAGCCAGTGATCTAGGAATCAACAGTTTATGGTTTATGCCATGGTTGTGATCAAACTGATTATAATTTTTAATTTGGAAATTACAGTAATGATATTCACAAGAACAAACTTAAAACATGAACTGTGAAGGAACCTGTGTAGGTGTTACGTTAACTCCAATATTTGGCTTCAATTCAGTCCAGTCCAATTTCTCTTCTCTAGTCGTGTTTGAAGAGAAAGAAGATCGGACAGTTTTTAACAGTTTCCTAGTGGCTGTAAATCTACAATATGTTACCTACATTCAACACTAAATTGGCAATCTCACTAAGGCCACTGGGTGTGCAAATTCTGAAATGTCACAGTTGATGGAAGAAGAAAGGTTTCTTCCAAAATTAGGAATAAGGCACGTTATTGGGCAGTGGAGGAAGTTTTACATTTATGTGTGGGAAGGTCCACAGGCTGATGTTAAGTGTAAAATATCTACATCTTATACTGAGCAACCATGTTAAGACTTAAAAGCAAAAATACAAAAAGTGAATCACTATACGAATTCAACAGGATCGAGAAAAGCTTCCCACACCTCTTCCTGTTGCAGTTGAAGGTGTCACTATAAAGGAGCCTAGATGAAAACCAGACATGATTAATCTCTAATGCTCAAATTACAGCTCATCAGGAATGAGACAAGGGGCACCATCTCTCGTGAAGGTAGTTGTTCTGAAAGAACATTATAAACCCCATATATAGCCGGAAAAAGAACAAGCCTGAAACTATACTTTTAGGATAAGCTGAGCTGCAGGAGAAGACAACACAGAATCTCTGTTGTGAACTAAAAGGTTAAGACTGACAAAGATTTTTATTTTTACAATATCAAAAATTGTAAAGGGTTGTCTGAAAAGTTATTAAGGCCAAGACACAGCATCCTTGATATGCAGCCAAATTCTTCAATGCAAAGATGATGGGATAGTTTCTAGGAAGGCTGAGATCTATTGGGAAAATAAGGTGTTATTTCTTGAGGATAAAGTGCTATAGAAGACTCATTGTTTTTGACAGCAAGATGCATGTACATCAGTGGCACTATCAGTAACAAGGACAAAACAGTAGCAGTGAAATATTGTAGTTCAGAACCTACTAGAATCCAGTAACAAGCTTAGGAACAATTTACCAGTAGCAATTTGCTAACGCACTTTGTAGAGTTGAAAAGCAAAATGTCCAGGTAAGTATTTTGACATTCCAGAAAAAAAAAAGCAATAACTACAGGCTTTGCCAAGATCACATCAACATCTAGTTTATCAGCAATAGTTGTGAATTCAGTGCCAATCGTGCCAAACAGTGCTAAAAGCTCAAGCTTTCAAGACTTCCATTATTTTTAAGTGATAATCTGCAGTCTTTCTCACTGCACCTCCTTCTCCTTTCCTTGTGTAGGGGTGGAGCAAGAATAGCAATTGTCTCTTACTGAGTCTACCTACTCAAATTCATCCATCCATGAAAGCAGACTCAACACATTGAGTGTTGCTTATCCATGTGCTACAATGTCAATTATCCTATGTCTCTATAAACATTATTCCATCTCCCAGTTTGGAAGGAGTGGTGATGGAAATAAGGGACTGTTAATCCTACTTCAATACCCATCACAGAGCAAAAATATTAAGTGCCGTACACTCAAATAACTGTAAACAATGCCAAAGTTATATCTTAAAAGTAAGCAATTCTACTGAACATTTCCAGCATGTCCTAGTATATTATGATTCACAACAAGCAGTCAATTAATGTGACATTTTAAAGTTACATGTGCGATCCTGCCAAATAGACCATGCCAATGAACATAACTCCACAGCACAGAAAGTGCTCCATTTATATCTTGAAGTTTATTAAAGTGCACCATTCCTCCTACTTTTTCATTTATGTCTCCAAAGGAAAGCTGCATCCACTCACAGCGGTAACGACATGCCCATGCACCGTCATCAAAATCATCACAATCATTAAAAGGAGAATATGTTAACTAGCATTACATATTGGATATGCACGTTATGATTACAACTTCATCCATAAATCAAGAATTTAACTTAATAAGCCTTGCAACATCCTAATGTATACATTTGCAGCTAACCATAAGTACAAACAGGCAGCAAATTAACATTATAAAGAGATATGTCAAATATAGAGGAAACTCCCAAGACCATTTGATTTAAAATTCCAGATTGTCTTGAAGAGACTGCTGCTGATGCAGTATTGATATTTTAGCCCTAGGTATCACTAGCATGCTAAGTATATATTGCAGTGTGTATTTAGCATATTAGTACCAATATAGTACATTCTGGAAGCAATGCATTTAAATTTTGTTTTTTAATATCTCGTGTGATAGATTTAATTCTTCATAGTGTTTACTTCACCACGCAGTCACCAGTGGCAGAGGTAGAGCTATAATCATCATCACTTTACCTTTGTGGTATACACATCAAAACTTTCTTCAGGTGCCACAAATATATCAAAAGGGCACGGTCGATAACAGTATTTTATGTTCGCTTCCCACCCCTCCTACAGTTCAAGCGTATACATGAAAATGTCACCCACAGACCAAATCCTAGTAGAACACAGAATAGAGATATCTAGGGAGGGATAAGCATGATTATTGCATTGAAGCAAAAAGTCCAATAAACCATTGAGAGTAGAGCTGCAAGTCTGTTTGCCTTGTTTGACCTTTTTTTGAGGGGATATGCACTACACAAAGCATCCCCAAAATGCAACTGATAGGATGGCTAACAAATGGAATTCACCATATATTAATGTTGCCATTCGTTTGCACTAATTGTATTTGTAGCAACTGACTGAAACAAGATTCTTTACTGATGCAGTCAGATTTTAAGCCTGATTACTACCCTCACTCCCTATTATACTTGACCCGAGCCTTTGCAATCCCAAATCCCATCACTCACTCTATGGCCTAAGTTACAAATTTCTGTTCTCTTTCCTCCCCAAACATTGTCTTGTTGCAAAGCAATAATTATGACTTAATCAAACTGTTCATCCAAGGCACAAAATGCAAGGAAGGACCACAAATGCAGGAAATCTTAAAGTAAAAGCAGCTCTCTCAGAATCTCAAGTGAGAAACATTTTGGGTGGTGTCTCACCAGAAAAACTCTCAAACTGCTCGACCAGCTGCATATTATTGGCACTTTGTTGTTGATCTCTAGTGGATACAATTCACCAGGAATAACCTGAGGAAGAAGCAATAATGTGTCATGGATTAGCGAAATTTGTCCAAGCTTTAAACTTTAACAGGACAAGTATTGGCACATTTACAGTTTTGCATGACTCTCCTCTACACGGTGAAGCGGTATGGTACCCCTTGTAAATTTATAAGCAACCAGAAAGGCATACTCAATATGGGGAGAATCTTGACTCAAGGGTATATCTATCTATATTCCCTTAGAAAGAAAAAACATTATTGTATCATTAAGTCTCATTCATTGCTTTTAAAGATGATGCTTTTTAATAGATTGCAAATCTATAGTATTTTTCAAGCCTTCCTGCCATTACCTAAACTTTATAGTGTTCTAAAACAATTGAATATTAATGGTAAGATGGTTGTCATGGAAATGGTGTCTGATTGACAAGAGCACATTCTTAGCTCCTCTACGTATGTTGACATGTTGGTGATGAAGCCGACCAGCAGACTGGCCACAGATTGTTGTAACAATTTATAAGAAGTTTGTCAACAGTCCCAAGACAAGTACACACAAACAGGTCTTTCCTTTCAAACTTTAAGGAGTGAGAGAACCCAATTCATTGCTATCTGACCCATTGTTGTTCCAGCTCATTGAAGCATCCCATCTAAATGCTGACGGTCTGTTGAAGAGCGAGCCATGTTGAACATGACTGAGCATTGCAATATTTGGTCAGCTCAAGTCCTACAGGAGTTTCCGCATTCGCCGGTGACTCATGTTTATCCGGGACGTTGCCTGGTCCGTGGAGGAACTGATGACATCCAACACTTCATCCTGGCGTTCTAGCTCAGCCTCAGTATCCAGCGCGATCGTCTTCAACTTCCGTAAGATCTAAAATGAAAGAGTAGGCAAGTGAGTTGTTCCTGGTATACACCAATTCTGGGAGGTTCAAGTTGTGTACAGCATCACCTGGCATGAATTGCTCCCTTTCATTTCCTTCATACCCCACAGGAACTGGCAGCTAGGTCAATGTAACAAACCAACTTGAGGACTTCATGGGACTGCTGCTGAGTTGGGGCAAAGCATTCAGGCGGTCCCAATTTACAAATGTCGAACTCAGGAATGCTTGTACTTACAAGCAAGATCCTATATTAATATTAATTCCGAGGATCCAACATGAAAACATTTGCACATACTTACTAAAGGCTATTTTACATTGGACTGTATTGTGTTCCAACTTGGGTACACATCAACTTACATACATATTTAAGTACAGAACTTGTTCATAACCCAGGTAGGAGGCAGACAGGTTTAGGTAAGGAATTCCAGAGTGTACAACTTGGTTGAGTGAAAAAGGGAGAAAATACTCCAGAATCAGAAATTTAGTTAGCATAATCTGGACATTAGCCTGCAGCAAGTTCCAGTTGAACTGTTTTGTACCGAACAATTGAGAAATTTTTCAATGTATGCCACGCTTGTACAGGAGCTCAGTGAGACTCAAAGGTTGCATAATTCCAGATAATTAATTAACTACTACTTGTTAACTACACCGCAAAATGATAAGTATTTCAAAGCTGCAATGTTCAGAAACAGTCTTCATTTATTTTATGTGAAATCCATAGCAAAGCACTCCACAAAAGCTAACCAACCAAAAATGGACTCCAAGGCAACAAACTAGATGATTAGAGGTTGGTTAGAAGAAAAGTGAAAGAGATGGTTTTCAAAAATAGAGTTATGTTGTGATAAATGTGTGTTTACATGGGCCTCCTTGGATGAGGTCCTGAAGAATTACCAGCATCCATAGTGCTGAATTTGGTTTATAGTTACCTTTACCCACTGTGTAGGGGTCACAAATTTAGGACTGAGTTGAGAAGGAACTTCTTCACCCAAAGGGTTGCGAATCTATGGAATTCCCTGCATAGTAAAGGAGTTGAGGCTACCTTGCTGAATGTTTTTAAGGCAAAGATAGATTTTTGAACAGTAAAGGAATTAAGGGTTACAGTGAGCAGGCAAGCAAGCGAAGCTGAGTCCACAAAAAGATCAACCATAATCGTATTAAATGGCAGAGCGGGCTCGATGGGCCAGATGGCCTACTGCTGCTCCTGTTTCTTACGCTCTTATCAAAGAGATATAATCATTCTTTAAGGTGATAAGGTTTATTTAACTGTCATGGACCTGTTCGTCTTTCAAGTCACCACATTACCTTTTAAAAAGTACTTGGATGAACACTTGAAGTGTCATAGCATTGAAGGCTATGGACCTAATGCAGGAAAGTGGGAGTAGTGTAGGTAGCAGTGTATTTTAAGTCTTACAACTCGATGGGCTGAAGGGCTTCTTCTGTACTGTATGATTCTAAGATTCAAATGGGACTTGAACCCAGGCCTCCTAGATATCACTGTGTCACCCTCTGTTTAGGCATTTTCTAATCAACCTGTTTAGAGATGTTATCACACACCTCTGGAACAGGTGGAACATGAACCCATGCCTCCTAGCCCAGAGGTAAGGATACTACCACCGCACCACAAGGGCCCCCTCACCCAGACATTTTCTTTTAATATAGCTGGAAGTGTTATCACACACAACTGAATGATTTTACCACCACCAAATCCCCATGAGTTAATTTTTTTAAGCTATTAATCTCCAGTAATCACCCGTGCAGCCAATTAGAAGTTTTCACAGAATTCCCATTATCAGCAATGTCCATGATGGGTCATCAGAAGTCGGAGGGGGTGGTGCATGATAGCAGGAGGTGGAGGAAGGGACTAAATCAAAATGGACTCACCCATTCTTTACACTTTTACCAAAAACCGGATACAGCTGTCAGTGATGGTTAAAACAAAAATCTTTAGAATTTTTATGGAGTGGGTTGGGATGACTACATAGCTACTGGCCAATCTGACTGGCACCAGCAGCTGTATCACACCTGGCAATGCCAGACAGAATCCTGCTGAGAGTTCAGAAAGAAGCCCAACGAGGATCATGACTCTTTGGAGAATTGTGGCTTCAGACCAGGAAGAATCCTGCAGCCCAGGGCAGGAGAGAGAAGGCTGGGGGCTAGGTTCTGTCGGATAAGCGGCACTGAAGGAAAGGGTAGGTTCACATCTTGGGAAAGGGAGGTTGGTGCATTCCTGAATCATAGCCTTTATCTTCCTGCTTTTTTCTCCCCCCCCCACATCAGCTATCCTGCACTGCTCACGCCAACTACATTTTGGTGCTGGAATCATATTATTCAGGTCAATGACCTTGTTAACAGGCCAAAATGAACATAATCTAAGCACGTCTGGCAGAGATCAAAATAATATTTTTCTCCAGGGCTCCTCTTTACTTTCCTAACGGCTATCTTTTAGCTTTCAGACGATGCTTTTCTATACTCGTTAACTCATTTATTAAGTGATGCAGTGATAACAATATCGCAAGTATGTGTGTTGACAAAGGGCTGCTGGGACTCTCACAGAAACAGAGTTAATATAATTCATCAATATTCTCAACAATCAGCGATTTTCCTTTAAACTTAATTCTCTGGACACCACTATAGCCATAATTTAATAAAAGTTTCCTCCCCTCCAAAATAACTGACATTTCTACACACAAAATTCCAGCAACTAAACACAATTTCCACAGACTGGCAAGGTAAGAGCTCATCACCAGCTTTACCATATGCTCAAAGGTGGAACTTAATCTTAATGTGATTGCTACATCTATTGTATCTTGGATCTTAATCTCACATTTAAATTTAACAAGTGACACAATGTTCAATATAGTAATATCTGCTACATTTTTTCTAAACATAGCAGTTTCTGAACCGATGCAAATTCAAACTACAGATTCCACACTAATTTCCAAGGAATTCACTATCTCAATGATTTAACCGTTTTTTGGATCCCACTTATCTGAGTATTCAATTGTTGACAAGTCTAAAACCGTTCTTTCTTTTGTAGCCTCTCTTTGCCCCATCCTTCCAATGTGCCTCTCCCTACGACTTCTCACTTGCAGGCTCCTTCTCCTCACTCCAGTCTCCCTTGCAGCCTCTTCTTCACTACCCTACTTCCCAATGCAGCTTCCTCTGTACATTATGTCTCCATTCACTGCCTTCAATCCCCACATTCTTGCAGCCTTCTACTCTGTCCCCAAACAAACACACTTTCACCTCCCTCACCTCAGATCCGTGGCTGACAGAACTCTCGATTCTGGCAAGAAGACTAGCCAAGTAAAAGGAGCCTTCCTTCTGACCTCAGCAAAAGCTACTGCCAACTCCCAAACCCAGCCCTGACAAAAAGTGGCACCCAACTCCACATTCCAGATCCAGGCCAGGCAGAGTCTCCTCCAACAATTCCCTCTGTCAAAACTTAGCTTTCTAAGTTAGTTGCTCTTGCAGTCACAAGTGGAGACCCCCCTGTGTTTTTTGCCAGTAATCCAACAGCGAGTGTATCATCAACAATCAAAGGGAGAACCAGACTGCTCCTCAGCAGTTCCTTCCATTCTACTTACAGGAGCAACATTTCTCCAAGAAGCCAGCCTGACAGTACTTTTTCTGAGCAGCTTTGGACACTTTCTGGGGCAGATTCACATGCTGTCATTGTTTGTTTTGAGCATTGCCTTGCAGGCTGTCAGCCTTGAGGCTTGCACACCTAACGTATTATAGGGATAAGCCGGCTGGGAATAGGTGGTAAACTGGCTACTGCTCAATTTATATCATGACCCACCCAAAGAAAAACACAACTGGTGGAGGTAGATTAAATCTATTCTTCCACTAGATTGCTTTGATTGACAGGCCAACTGGTTTCACCTCTGTTTCAACAATTTCAATATTTATTTTTTGATTTGCCCCTAAAAGCTACTCATTATGAACACCTGGCTGAGCTTCAAAAGCTACAATTATCTCTGTAAGAGTTTCTATGTTCATATTTTGTTAGCTCAAAGAAGCTCTTCAATGTGTAGGGAAATGAAGAGAAGCTCTTTTTCAGTAATAGATTAACCTCTTGAGAAGATTTTAAAGCTTTGAGACTGCTATGAATCAGAATGTCTTCCACTGTCTGTACTATGAGTGCTTTATTAGGTTGAATGTTTGTTTTTTTTAATCTTTACATGGCCTCCAAGGTCTGAAAAAGACAAATATTGGACTTGAAATATTAACTGTTTCTCTTTACACATAACACTGTCAAATCTACTGAATTTCTGCAGCATTTTGCATCTTTATTCGAGCCCAGTACGATACACACTGTGCGTACATATTGATTGTTCTTCTTGTTGCTTGTGGGATCTCCTGCTATTAATAATACCTGTCACATTTGCTCTCATAATAGTCATTAAATCTCATAGTAATTAAAAGTCAAGTACTTTGAGATGCTTCCGAGACACAGGATCTGAAAGGAAAAACAGAACAAATGGAGCCCATTTGGCCCATCATGTGAATGCTGATTCTTTATAGGACAATGGAAAACACATCCACTGTGCTGTTCATGTACTCTGCTTCAAACTTTTATTAGTTTCCAATAAAATAACCAATGCTATCTTCTCCAAACACTCCTTCTAGCAAATAATTCAGTGCTCCAATATTAAAAACTTCCTTTTTATCTGCCCTGCTCAATAACTTAATGTCAATTTTAAACTCATGGCCCCTGATCACTGCCTCTCTAAAGCTCACTTTATCAAAGCTTTCAGAATTTTAACATCTTTATTCAATCTCCTCCTAGCTTCCTTTTTTATCAGTGAATATCGTAAAGCACCGTATTAATGCAAGTTGTTTACATCTGTTCTTAGTGAATGGCAAAACTACCAGCCTCAAAAATTAAAACAACTTAATTGGAGCTGCTGATTGCGATTGAGACCTGCACTGGAAGCATACAAATGGATGGGAGTTAGAAACATGATGTAGTATCTTTTTTTATACAAACTCCATGGATATTGACATCAGGAGTTTCTCTATAGGAACAGCAGTAGTCATTCAGCCCATCAAGCCTACCCTGTCATTCAATATGACTGGGGCTGATCAGATACTTCAAGGCCTTTTTCTCACCCCATTCCCACAACCATGTATGCCTTTGCTAATCAGGAATCTATCAAACTCTACCTTTAAAATGCTCAAAGACTGAGCTCCCTGGTAAAGAATTCTAAAGACTCTCAAGCCTCAGAGTAAAAAATATCCTCATCTCAGACCCAAGTGGTAACTCTCTTACTTTTAAACTTTGGCCCCAGGTTCTACACACTCCAATCAGGGGAAACATCTTAGCTGCAACTACCCTGTCTATCCCTTTAAGTATTATCCAGGTTTCAATGAGATCACCTCTCATTCTTCAAAACTTTGAAAATACAGGCCCAATTTGCCTAATCTGTTTTCATAGGATAGTCCCTCTGTTCCAGGATATGCCTGGCGAAACTTAAATATCTTTCCTGAGATACGGAGATCAAAATTGCATGAAGGGTCAAGGTGCAGTCTAACCAAGCATCTATAAAACTAAATTAAGATTTCATTACTCCTGTAATCAAATCCTCTTGCAATAAAAGGTAACATTCCGTTAGACCTCTTAATAACTTGCTGCACTTGTATGTTAGTATTCAATGATTTATTGACAAGGACATCCAAGTCACTTTGTATTTCCACTATTTCTAACGTCTCACCATTTAAGAAATAATCTGCATATCGGTTCCTCCTGCCAAACTGGAACACCTCACACTTTTCCACATTACATTCCAGCTGCTGTGTGCTAGCTCATTCACTAAGCCTGTCCAAATCCTTCTGAAGCCTTCAGCTTTACATCTGTAAAGCCTACAGCTTTACATCTTCCTCCCAACACATGTTCCCACTTAGCTATGCATCATCCACAAATTTGGAAATGTTACATTTGATTCCCACTCCAAATCATTGATATGAGGGTTGGTTAGCTCAGTTGGCTGGATAGTTGGTTTGCAATGCAGTGTGATGTCAACAGCATGGGTTCAATTCCTGTACCAGCTGAGGCTATTACAAAATACTGTTCTTCTCAAACTCTTCCCTTGCCTGAGGAGGGGCAACTCTCGGGTTAAACCACCACCAATCTTCTCTCCATAATGAGAGATCAGTCCTATGGTCTGATAAGACTATTGCAACTCGACCTTTCCTGTATTATATTTCTATATCACGAACAGCTGGAGCCCAAGTTTTGAACCTTGCAGTACCCCAGTAGTCACAGTGTGCTAATAACAACAGTCAGACACTTAGGAAATGAGGCAGTTGGTGAAAATATACACTAGTGGGCATACAGCACTGGACAAATTCATGTGTCCCAATGTAGGACTATGTGGTCTTTATTGAGAGGCTGTACAAATCAGAATTGGGACACCAAACATTTTGAAACAGAATATCAAAAAAAAAGTAGAAAGCAAAAGCTCCACAGTTCAGAAACATAATACGTTAGTCCTCACTGAACTCTAATGAAATTTGAATTCAATAAAAGTCTGGAATTAAGACCTAGTCTAATAACCCTGCAACCATTGACAATTGTTGTAGTTGCTTGTGTAGGTCATTAATGTCCGTTTAAGGAAGGAAATCCAATTTCCTTGTACTAGCCCACACGTGACTCCAGGCTCTCAGCAATGCAGCTGAGGACTAACTGCTCTGAAACGGTCCAGCAAGTCACTCAGTTCAAGACAGGGATGCACACACACACACACGACCAGTTAGAGATGTCAAACAAACCAACCAGCAATGCTCAAATTAAAAGAGTAAAATTGTGCATTTGTCACCTAGGGGTTCAAAAAAGCTGACAGACATCAAACCTGTTGGGAGGGAAGGAGAGAGGAAAGAGGAGGATGGCATAGAAAAAGGGGAAGAGAAGCAAGTACTCTAGAATAATATAGAACAGAAGGAAGCCATTCAGCTCATCATGCTTTCAGTGATCCAATTAGCAAACTAATTAGTCCCACTTCCCTCCCTTCTCCTCCACTGCACTGAATATCTTCAGTGAATTCCCAGTGAAATTCTTCTTAAATTTGCATCCTTCAGTTAGTGCATTCCAGATAACAACACCAGACTTTGTAAAAATAATTCTCAAATTGTCACTGATTCTCTTTGTAATTCTCTTAAATGTGTGTTCTCTGGTTACCCTTGCACATGGAAGAAAACCAACAGACCAACAGAACAAGACATATGCACCAAGACTTAGTCCTTCTGCATCATTTCCATTCCATGATTTTTATATATATTACAGGCAATATCCCACATCCACAGTCTTGCTTTGAATAGGTCTGCAATGCAAAACCAAATGTTCCAGCACACCAATTGAAACCCTTTTCCATCCACATCATCACATCTTTCAAGTCTGCTGGAAACTTCTACCAATCTCTTAAATTTATGAAATGGGCTATACCACAGGAAACCCAATAGCTTTTAAAATCAACAAGTGACCATTTGGGCAGTACAATCAAACTAAGGTGATCTTGAATCTGTACCTTTACATAATATTTGAAACACACCCCCTAGACCTATTCCAGGCTCCTCATCAGTTTTGTACTGGTAGTTAGTCCCTAGCTGTCCTTCTCTAATCATTTTACCTATGATATTCGGTTTGTATATATTTTGTTGCTTACTAGCTTACTTAATAGCTGAATCAAAGATTTTAACCTTTCTAGCCAGAATGGCATGGATCCTATTACTATTTCAGTCTCTTACTTTCAGTACATAACCAGTTTAAATAAAAAAAGATACTTGTACAGAATAATTGCTCAGTCATCATTTTTCAGGAAGTATCTCTTTAAATTCTTTGCAGCATTTTGGCTCAGTTTGCTGAAGTTTTCTTCGTGTCCCAGTCAAACACACAACTCCAGTTTTAAATAGAAATGAAGAGCATCAGTTCAGCACAATGAAGTCTAATGATTCTGCAAACATGACGACTCTTATACTCCTGCAGCTATTCAGCAAGAGGAAAAATTTACTGCAGCCCAACCAAGATTTACCGAGCATTAAATAAGTTCAATATTTCAGCGGGTCCACTTACAGAATGCATTTGGAGCCCTCTGGTGTCTAGTTTTATCAATCACTTCTTCACAGAATCTGATATACTGTGCTTCAGTGTGAAAGAGGGTACGGAGAGTTCAAAACAGAACAAGAGCTGAACAGAGAGAATTAACTTGAATGTGCATAGTAGGTTTCAACAGTTCAATGTCCCCAAGCAAAGCACAAAGTAAATATAGTCTTAATTGCAATGTAAGTAAATTTCGTACACACATAGCCAATTTGCAAACAGCGAGATCCCAGAGACAGCAATGGAACAAATCACCAGATTTTACTTTTTGAAAAAAAAGAGGCCCACAAAGACTGTGCTAATTTTACAGAAGCTTACTGCATAGGAGGTAATCATTCAGACCATTGATTCTGTTCCAGCTCTTTGAAAGAGCTGTTTAATGAGTTACACTGTCTGGTTCCTCACCATGCCATCTTTTGTGTACTCCTAACGCGATGACTCTTTTAAATTTGTACTCAAGAAACTTAGCAGAAAATCACTCTCTGCAAGAAAGGTAATTTTGACCTGAACCATTGACCTGAAAAAAACTAATCACACCTTTCTGTCAGCCATGGCTCACTGTTAACACTGTCACACATAAGTCAGAAAGTTATGGTTCAAGCCTCACTCAGACACTTACAGCAATACTGATGGAGTTCTGCACTGCTAGATATTGGATAAAATGCTGAGCTAGGTCTGGCTGATGGCCTTCATGGTGGCATTTAGGAATCATGATCAATATTCATCCTGCAATCAACCTCAATAAAAATGTTAATTTTACTAATGGGCTGCTGCCTTTCCTCATATTACAACAGCAACCACTCTTCAAAGTACTTCATTGGCTACAAAATGCTTTGGACATGGTGAGGTTGTGAAAGATTCTCTATAAATGTAAGTTCTTTCTCTTGATTGAATGAAAAGGGCATGGAGAAATATAGAAATTTAAACTACAATTAGGTGTTAGATATTGATTAAGTACAACAGTAGTGGTCAAACTAAGTTAACAGATATTAATGAGCATGGCTACAGAAGACCTTTCTGTAAAGCAATGCCACACACAGATAGTACCTTCAACTACCTGATCTTGCAGATGAAGAATGGCTACTTGGGAGATGCACAATAACACAGCTCTTAAATTAGGAGTCAATGTCTTCAAAAGAAAAGACATATCACTAGAAACTTGCCAATACTGATGTACGAATAGAAGTGGACTATTTGGCCCCTTGAATCTGCTCTGTCACTCAATGAGAACATGGTTTATCTGTTCATATTTCAAAGGCCACATTCTCATCTAGCCCGTCAACCCCTGATTCATCGGCCTAACAAATTTATTTGCCTAAGTCTTAAAAATATTCAATGACCCTGCCTCCACCGCTGTGAGAGGCAGAGTGTTTCAAAGTCACATAATGCTCAGAACAAAAAATTCCGTGATGAAAGGGGACCCCTAAGTTGAAAACTGGAGCCCCAAAATGGAAACAGTGTCCCCTACTTCTGAGCTCAACAGCAAGAGAAAATATCCTTGCCCCATTCACTTTGTCAAGGCCATTCATGATCTTATTCATTTCAGTTACCTTCTCAATCTTCTAATCTCGAGTGGAAACAGGCCCAGATTGTGCAAACCATCCTCATCCCCGAGTTATCAAGCAAGTTAATTCCTTATGAGTCACCCCCAATAAATTTACATCTTCCTTAGTTAAGGAGACCAAAAATATACACTGCATTCGAGACATGGTCTCATTTTAATCCTGGTAACTAACATTGAAGATCTTTACTTTTATGTTCAATTCCACTTGTAATAAAAGACAACAATACCATTAGCATTGTTGATTACATAGAGTGCCTGCATACTAGTATTTTCTGGTGGTGTGGAAACAATTAGGAAGAATTAGTCTGCATTTGAAGATGCAGGGATTAATCAAGAACAGTTAGTTTTGTCAAGGGGAGTTCCAGTTTGATCAATTTGATCGAATTTTGCAAAAGCGTGACCAGGTGTGTAAATGGAGCAATGCTTTTGATGTAATTGGTTTGGGCTTCAACAAGGCATTTGATAAGGTCCCGCTGAGATCACAGATCATAGAATCCCTACAGTGTGGAAACAGGCCCTTCAGTCCAACAAATCCAAACCGATGCTTGGAGCATCCCACCCAGACCCATCCCGCTATAATCCACCGAAGCTACACATCCCTGAACATTATGGGCAATTTAGCATGGCTAATCCACCTAGCCTGCACATCTTTGGACTGTAGGAGGAAACCGGAGCACCCAGAGGAAACCCATGCAGACACAGGGAGAATGTGCAAACTCCACACAGACAGTCATCCGAGGGTGGAATTGAACCAGAGTCCCTGGCGCTGTGAGGCAGCAGTGTTAACCACTGAGCCACCGGGGTACTGATAGCAAAGGTAATAACCTTTTGGATCAAAGGAAATTTGGCAAATTGGATCCACAAGCAGTTGAGTACAGCAAGCAGGAGGTGATGGTTAGAGGGTGTTTTCTCTTCACCTTTACTTTCTTTGAATGTGCTTTTGGGAGAGAGACTGTGTGGTAAATCAGCAGCATTAAATTTCAGATTGAGTGTGTAAATAAACTTATGTAACCCAAGTTAAAATCACCAAAACACTGCTTAGTTGACCAGTTCACTCAGCAGGGGCTAACATACTTGTGCATCTGCCTCTTAAAGGCTTACTGATTAGGGACAATTGCGAAGCAAACAGAGATTTCTGTTCTCCCTCCCCCTGCCCATAACAGAACTGACTGTTGCATTCAGCATTAGGACTGATTAGAATAAACTGCTCACACTCCTTTTCCAAACATGGTGGTGGTCTTAGGTTGATTAGCTATGTCTTGTTTTATTGTTTGAAAACATTCATCCGGAGGGAGTTAGAAAATAATCTTCTTTGTTTTAAAAAAAGACCCATTCAATTCGGGAATCACTTTGATGCTCTTAGGATGTTCATTTTTAAACCTTTCTTCATCTGAGATGCGCTCTTTTGTTTCCTTTAGACAGTGAGTTAGTTTTTGAATACACTGTTCAACATTCTGCACTTTGTAAAAAGGAAAAATCAAATTAAAAGAATCCACATTGAATAAAGTTTATATCTTAAAAGCTAGGAGTATAATAACTTTTTACCATGCATTTCACTGAATGAGGAAGAGTAAGGGAAAGTACGTGCAAGAAAGAGAATGAGAAAATCTGAACAAAAGAATGAAATATTGTGGCAATGACTCTCCACTTATTGAAGATATACAGTCAAGCAGGGAGGACAAGTCACAGATAATTGCATTGTCTTGTCATGGTCCGTGACATTGTTGGATTGTGCCATCTCCTCTTTCTTATCTAGACTAAATATACAACTCCAAGAAATAGTTGTGATCAATAGTAAAAGAAGTGACAATGGCCCAAAAAAATGTGCAATGTATTCAGTTACTTAATAGAAACTACTCAAGCAATGAACTTCAAGGGTATGCCCATCACATAGTATTAAGCCCATAAATGAAAAATATCCAAATAGAGCAGAACACACTCACCTGTCTCAGCTCTTGAGCCTCGGCCTCCGAAACTGTCTGCTCAGACACTTGTTGAGACATCTGTCCACCGCTTGCTGAAACAGGATGCATAACTCTATCCAAGAAGCCAGTTGCTGCAGAAATAAATGCAAACACAAGTTTGTGTTGCTATTTATTGGGACCAGACTGTGTCTGCATCAGTCACAGAGACAGAAGGAAGATAACCAAGTTCTGAAGGGCGTGCAAAAACAAAAGCCAGAACAATGGATTCCTAGCACTGAGTTACGAGGAAAGGCAAAGAAACTTGAAAGTTGGCTATAAGTACCTCACAAAAGGTTTAGTCATAGGAGCCCACAGTGTTGCAAATACAGTATTGGAATGGATAGAGAATTGGCTAATGGGCAAGAAATAGCAAGTGGAGATAAGGAGTTCTTTTCCAGATTGGCGACCCATGACTAATGGGATCCCACAGGCATCAGTACTAGGACTGCAACTGTTTATAATATAATTAACGACTTGAAGGAAGGAACTGAATGTACTGTAGCCAAATTTGCAGATGATACAAAAATAGATGGAAAGGCAGGTTGCAAGAGGGATACATAAAGTTTACAAAAAGATATTGATAGGTCAAGTAAAAAAGTTGGCGAATGGAAATAATGGAAAATGGGAAGTTATTCATTTTTGAAGGGAGAATAAAAGAACCGAATATTATTTAGATAGAGAAAGCTGCAGCACAAAAGTGACTTGCGGGTACTTGTGCATGAAATACAGGAAGCTAGCACACAGGTGCAGCAGGTAATTGGGAAGGTTAATGGAAGGTTGGCCCTTATTTCAAAGGGGATGGAGTAGGGAAGTCTTACCACACTGTACAAGGTGCTGGTGAGACCACATCTGGAGTGCTGAAAGCAGTTTTGGTTCCCTTATTTAAGGAAAGATATTATCTTATTAGAGGCAACTGAAAGAAGGTTCACTGGAATGATCTCTCATATGGAGGGATCATCTTATGAGCAAAGGCTAAGCAGGTTGGGAATCTATTCACTGGAATTTAGAAGAATGAGCAGTGATCTCATTGAACCATATAGGATTTTTGAGGGGTTTGACAGGGTAAATGCTGACAGGATGTTTTCCCTCATGGGAGAATCTAGGACCAAAAGGGAGAAGTCTCAGAATAAAGGGGTGCCAATTTAAGACTGAGATGAGGAGGAATTTCTTCTGAGCAGGTTCAGCGTCTTTGGAACTCCTTGCTACAGAGAGCTGTGGGGCAGACTCAATGTGTATATTTATGGTTGAAATAGTCAGATTCTTGATCAGTAGAGAAATTAAGGATTACAGGGAGAAGCAGGAAAATGGATGAGAGGAATTTCAGATCAACCATAATCCTATCGTATGGTACAGCAGGCTCGATTTTCTGAACAGCCTTCTCCTGTTCCCATTTCTTATGGTCTTATAAATAAGGAATGGTAAATTTTGTTAGACAAAGTAGTACTATACAAAGGTATTAAATGCAATGTAATCAGGATAAAACATGACAACAGGGTAGAAAACAGTCCTAACCTCAGTCTGCAATATGCATGTCATTACACAAAAAGGTGATTGTTGTATAATTGTTCACATATTTGAAGTCATGGAAATAAAGTTTAAGAAATGTAAATGAGGCTGCCAAATTATTATCACCTGTGTTACATGATTAAACTAAATCAAAATCCATCCCAAGTACACTGGAATTATGGCTTTGAAAGTTAAGGTGAAGAATCACTGTAAAATTGATGCTATTTCCGTTTTATAGGAGTATTAATATTTGATCTTCAAACAGCACATGTTGTCCATTATCAAAACTCCATCTACTCATACCATCATAATATTTTTCTACCACATCCGTAACTACAGAACCTACTGGCCCTAGTTCCTAAATTCGTTTTAAGTCACCTAGTCCTAGATCTGTCTAGTACAAATTCCAACTTGCCCACTACCTAATACATGCTGATTTCTGTTGGCACAGTAACAATATTACAATTCTCACCATTTATAATTTCTTTCAGAGGCTCCTTCTTCAACCTACTCCAACCCTACATGCTCCCCCAAGATTGAACATTTATGCACTACTCATATTCTAGGTGTTGTTGCATCTTACTCAAGTTCAAAGGTCAACTACTTCTTTAATTATGCCTTTAGTTACTTTATCTGTTTTTTTTTCAAATATCTACCTTTCTTTTTCATATCCAAAGTCCAAGCCCACATTGTTTCTGTAGAAGGTTCAGGGTATATATTACAGAGGGTTCTTGAAGCTACAGAGAAATCAGATCCCAATGATGTTGTTAATATTTTCAAAAACCTGAACTACAGATAGTTTAGACAATTACACAGCGTGTGGAAAATGTGTGCAGGAAAAAAAAATTGAAGATGGATATTTGAAGGGATCATTAATTAATAGAAAGAGGTTTTTGGAGCAGGACAGATTGGCCACAGTCTTTCTAGGTGCTGAATTTTCCTATGTAATCTGGATCCAAATGTCTGGAAATTTATCTCATCTTGTAAGCCAATGTATGAAAATGCCTGAATAAATGGCCAGTTTCTGTAGTCACATCACACTGAAAATGTTCATTACAATCTTCACGCAGAAATGCCAAGTGGATGATCTATCTCAGCCTCCTCCAGAGGTCTGCAGCATCACAGGTGCCAATCTTCAGCCAATTCAACACACACCACATAATACCAAAAAGAATGGCTGGAGGCACTGGATCCTTCAAAGGATGTGGACCCTGACAACATTCTGGCAATAGTACTGAAGCCATATACACATATCGCTTTTTGCACACCTAGTCAAGCTATTCCAGTACATCTGCAACACTGGCATCTATCCAGCAATATGGAAAATTGTTCAGGTATGTCCTGTACACACAAAGGATGAATACCACCTGTTCAATCACCATCATGAGCCTACTATCAAGCACTGGTAAAACAATGAAATGTGTCATCAACAATGCTGTCAAACAGCACTTATTTAACAATCGCTGATGCCCAGTTCCGGTTCTGCCAGGGCCACTCAACTCTTGACCTCATTACAACCTCAGTTCAAACATGGACAGAACAGCTGAACTCCAGAGGTAGGGTAAGAATGACTGCCGTTGTCATCAAGCCGCATTTAACTAAGTTTCGTTATCAAACAACCCTAGCAAAACTGCTGCCAATATGAATTGTGGGAAAATCCTCTGGTTGGAACAATACTTGACATACAGGAATACGGTTGTAGTGTTGGAGGACAATCATCTCCATTCTTCTGCAGAAGTTCCTCAGGGAGTATCTTGTCAATCATCACCAGCTGTTTCACTTTCCCTCCATAAAATCAGAAGTAGGGATGCTTGGTGATGATTGCACAATGTTTAGCCATTTGCTACTCTTCAGATTCTGAAGCAGTCCAAACGCAGCAACACTAGGCAATACTCAGATTTGGGGTGAAAAGTGGCAGGGAACATTTGCACCACACAATTCCAGGTAATGGCCATCTCCAATGAGAAAGAGTCTAACCATTATCCTTTGACATTTAGTAGCGTTACTATGATTTAATCCCCAAATATCCTTCAGGTTTCCATTGACCAGAAACTGAACTGCACTAGCCATATGAATACTGTGACTACAACGCAGGTCAGAGGCTAAAAATCCTTTAGCAAATAACTCACCTCCTGGCCCCCAAAGCCTGTCCACCGCCTACAAGGTGCAAGTCAGGAGTGTGATGGAATACTTCCTACTTGCCTAGGTGAGTGCAGCTCCAAAACACTCAAGAAGCTTGACACCAGTTATGACAGAGCAGCCCACATGATTGGCACCATATCCACAAAGATCCACACTCTCCACCGCCAATATTCAGCCACTGCAGCGAGTACCACCTACAAGAGTGCTGGAGAAATTTACCACGGGTCTTTGAACAACACCATCCAAACAGTTTTGCAAATTCATGTAGTTGTCCCTTCAATGTCCTAGCATCTACTGAACATGGATCTTGTGCTTTTGCCCATCAAAGTGACACTTACTCTACCCAGCATGGCAACGTCCCACGCATTTTCTAGTAGCACTTCACAGCCAGGGAACGGAAAGTGACGGCAGGGATTGCAGCTCACGATGGACAACATCAGCAATGGGTCACACCTGGTGGCCAGGAACACCCCTCCCCAAAAAAGCTCAAAACCTTCATGTCCCCTTTCATCTTATACCAGCCAAGAGCCCATTTCCATGCATGCTCCCCCCATGTGAAGAGCACACATTGGCCTACAACTATGTTCCCTCATCCCTGAAGCCCAGCATTACACCTCAATGATTTCCACCCTGCTCCTCTTTGGCCTAGACATTATAAGAAAATTGTATAAATTAATAAAGTAATTAACTAAGTAGAAATGGCTGGACAGGTGATGTGTTGTAGTTGTATGATGTGGGAGCTGGCTGATCCCATTGCGAACGGCGGTGACTACATCTGCAGTAAGTGTTGGTTGCTTGAGGAACTTCGGCTCAGAGTTGATGAGCTGGAATCGGAGCTTCAAACACCGCAGTACATTCAGGAAGGGGAGAAGTACCTGGATGCTGTGTTTCAGGAGGCAGTCATACCTGATTGAATTTGTGGTACTTAATCTGTCAGTGGCCAGGGACAGCAAGGGGTGACTGCAAGCGGGGCAGGCAGAGGGATCCTGCAGTCAGGGACAGAGGAGCCTCAGCTCTTGACCTTGACCAACAGGTACAAGGTACTTACTCCCTGTGTGAATGAGGAAAAGGGCTGAAGGGAGGACGAACCAACTGACCACTGTACTGTGGCACAGGAGGCCATTCAAGAGGGGGGAGCAAAAAGACAAGTGGCGGTTGTCGGGGATTCTATAATTAGGGGAATAGACAGTATCCTTTGTAAACAGGATCGAGAGTCTTGCACGGTGTGTTGCCTGTCCGGTGCTAGGGTAAGGGATATCTCTTACCGGCTTGAAAGGATATTGGCAAGGGAGTGGGAAGATTCAGTTGTTGTGGTCCATGTCGGAACAAACAACATAGGCAAGATTATGAAAGAGGACTTGTTCGGGGATTATCAGGAGCTAGGGACCAAATTAAAGAGCAGGTCCTCAAGGGTTATAATCTCCAGGTTACTGCCCAAGCCACGAGCAAATTGGCATAGGGACACAAGAATAAGTGAAATAAACACATGGCTAATGGGGCACTGACATCAGTATTGGAACAGGAGGGATCTCTACCGATGGGACGGTCTCCACCTGAACCGAGCTGAGACAAACGTTCGAGCGAAAAGGGTAAATAGGCTGGTCAACAGGACTTTAAACTGGAAAGTGGGGTTGAGGGAGGGTAAAACTTACCCCAGTAGGAAACAAAACAGTAGGTTAACATCTGTAGGGGTAGATTAAACTGCGTGGAAAAATACGAAAGAAATGACAGGAAAGGAGAGGTTATTAAAGTCCCCTGCACAGACACAATTAGACTGAGTGCTTGGAAAGGGTGAGGAATCAAACTTCAAGCACACTGGACAAACAAATTACAGCGAGAAGAGGGACAGTTAAGACAGGACTGAAGGTGTTATTTCTGAATGCACGCAGTATAAGAAATAAGGTAAATGAGCTTGTGGCAGGTATGACATGGTGGGCATCACGGAGACGTGGCTGCAAGGGGATCAGGATTGGGAACAGAATATCCAAGGACGTACATCCTATCGAAAAGATAGGCAGGTGGGCAGAGAGAGTGGGGTTTCGTTATTAGTAAGAAATGAAATTAAATCAACAGTAAGAAACAAAGTAGGATCAGATGGTGTAGAATCTGTGTGGGTAGAATTGAGGAACCGCAAAAGTAAAATAACCATAGTTGGAGTTATGTACAGGCCTCCAAACAGTAGTCAGGAGCTGGAGTGCAAGATAGACCAGGAGGCAGAAAAGATGCGCAAGAAAGGCAAAGTTATGGTGATCATGGGGGACTGGGAAAATCAGGTTGATAGTGGATTGCAAGAAAAGGAATTTGTGGAATGTCTACGAGATGGTTTTTTGGAGCAGCTTGTGGTGGAGCCCAGTAGGGAAGAAGCAATACTGGATTTAGTGTTGTGCAAAGAGGCAGACTTGATAAGGGAGCTTAAGGTGAAAACCCTTAGGAAGCAGTGATCATAATATGATTGAATTTACTCTGAAGTTTGAGAGGGAAAAGATAGAATCAGAGGCAATGGTATTACAGCTGACTAAAGGCAACTACCGAGGCATGAGGGAGGAGCTGGGCAGAAATGACTGGGAAAGCCTAGCAGGCTAGCCCGAGCAGGAAAGACAGTGGAACAGCAATGGCAGGAGTTTCCGGGAGTAATTCAGCAGACACAGCAAAAATTCATCCTTAGGAAAAAGAAACATACTAAAGGGAGGATGAGACAACCATGGCTGACAAGGGAACTCAGGGATAGCATAAAAGCAAAAGAGAAAGCATAAAGTGTGGCAAAGGGCAGTGGGAAACCAAAGGATTGGGAAGCTTACAAAAACCAGAGGGCAACAAAAAAAGAAAGGAGGGAGAAGATTAAATATGAAGGTAAGCTAGCCAGTAATATAAAGGAAGACTGTAAGAGTTTCTTTAGCTATCTAAAAGGGCAAAAGAGAGGCAAAAGTGGACATTGGACAGCTGGAAAATGATGCTGAAAAGATAGTACTGGGGAACAAGGAAATGGCTGAGGAACTGAATAATTACTTCGCTTCAGTCTTCATGACGAAGTCACGAGTAATATCCCAAAATTTCGAGAGTGTCAGGGGGCAGACCCGAGGATAGTGGCCATCACCAAGAAGAAGGTGCTAGAAAAACTGAATGGCCTGAAGATGGATAAATGACCAGGACCAGATGGACTACACCCCAGAGTTCTAAAGGAGATAGCTGAAGAGATAGTGGAGGCATTAGTGGTGACCTTTCAGGAACCACTAGAGTCAGGGAGGGTCCCAGAGGACTGGAAAATCGCTAACGTGACACCCCTGTTTAAAAAGAGAGTAAGGCAAAAGACTGAAAATTACAAGCCTATTAGCCTAACCTCGGTCATGGGTAAGATTTTGGAATCCATTGTGAAGGATGAGATTTCTGAATACTTGGAAGTGTATAGTAAAATAGGGCAAGGTCAGCATGGTTTCAACAAGGGCAGGTCATGTCTGACGAATCTGTTAGAATTCTTTGAGGAAGTAACGGGTAGGTTAGACCAAGGAGAGCCAATGGATGTACTGGCCCTGGAGCAGGTTTAGGGGAGGTTCATGAGAGTGGTCCCAGCAATGAAAAGCTTAACATTTGAGGAACGTTTGAGCATTCTAAGTCTATACTCAATGGAGTTTAGAAGGATGAGAGGGAATCTAACTGAAACTTACAAAAACTGAATGCCTGGACAGACTGGATGTTGGGAAGATGTTTCCATTGGTAGGAGAGACTAGGACCCAAGGATACAGCCTTAGAGTAAAAGGAAAACCTTTTAGAATGGAGATAAGGAGAAACTTCTTCAGCCAGAGAGTGGTGAATCTGTGGAACTCATTGCCTCAGAAGGCTGCGGAGGCCAGGTCATTGCGTATATTTAAGACAGAGATAGATAAGTTCTAAATTGTCAAGGGGGGTTAAGGGTTACGGGGAGAATGGGTGGGATGGTCTGAGGGTCGGTGTGGACTTGTTGGGCCAAAAGACCTGTTTCCACACTGTAGGGATTCTATTCTATGGAATGGGGCTGCGAAACTTATAAGCCATGACTAAATGGCCTAATTTCTGCTCCTATGTCTTATGGTCTCTAAGTTCTTCCTATGGAGGCATCAGCGGTGATCACTGCTACCAAAGCAATCTCCCATACCCCCATATGATACTGTGTACCCCACCCAATTTACACTGAGTATCTTCCCCATTACTATCCTTGTCCCCAACTTCAGCAAATACCTGTTCCACCCTCTCCTGCCAACCTTCATTTCCAACTTCTTTAGATAAAGATCCCACTGAAATACTACAACAAGCAGCCTCTAGAAATGACTGACTAGACCCTTGACTCGCACAACAGGCGACCCCACCGCACAATGTACTCCCACACACACACTTGCTCTCACACACACTTGCCCACTCACCCACTCAAACACATGCACATGCACATGCGCGTGTGTGCTCTCTCTCTCTCTTAAACTCACTCACACACACACACACACACGCAAATTATTTCATCCAAGATGTTTGTGTAGTTGCAGATACATTGTTTTACTCAAAAAAACCTGACCCCAGTTTAAAACACAGACAGATTCTAAACAAGACCTCACACCTAAAATGCATTGTCTGACCTGAGATGTCACCTCTTGTATACATTGATAAAACCTTTATCTCAGGACAGTGACTTGAAAGGAATCTAGATTTTGTTTTTTTAATCAGTAGTCTCCTTCCTAACTGATTAAAGATTCAACAAGAGGCAGCCAGTTTTAGGGCTGTTAACTTTCTGCTTATAAATTCTGTATCTCATACACTCTCTCACACACTGTGCCTGAGCAAGGAGCTGAGCTTTAAAAGCTTGCGTTCTCAAATAAACCTGTTGGACTAAAACCTGGTGTCGTATGATTTTTGACCTTCAGCAAATATGAAGCAAGATCTCAGATCTGTATAAGAATAATAGGGATGTAATGGAAGGGGCTTTTAAGTTTTCAAACATAGACTGGGACTGCCATATTGTTAAGGGCTTGGATAGGGAGGAATTTGTTAAATGTGTTTAAGAAAATTTTCTTTATCAATATGTAGATGTAGCTTCTAGAGAAGGAACAAAGCTTGACTTTCTCTTGGGAAATAAAGCAGAGCAAATGACTGCTGTGTTAGTGGGGGAGCACTTTGGGACCAGTGACCATAATTCTATTAGCTTTGGAATAGTTATGGACAAGTATAAAACTTGCATAAAACTTAAAGTTCTTAATTTGAGTAAGGCCAATTTTGAAGGCATGAAACAGGAACTTTGATTGAAATGGTCTATTCTTTGGTAAAGGGATGACTAGCAAGTGGGAGGCTTTCAGAAGTGAGATAAGGAGTTCAGAGGCAGTATGTTCCTAGTTAGAGAGGAGGGTAAGGCTAGTAGGAGCAGGGAACAATGAAGGAAAAATAATTGAGGTTCTGATCAAGAATAAATTGGCAAACGTTAGGTATAGACAAATGGGATTAAGCAAATCTCTTGAAGAGTATAAGAGGTGTAGGGGCATTCTTAAGAGGGAAATCAGGAAGGTAAAAATGGGATGGGAGATAGCCTTTGCAGATAAGTTAAAGGATAATCCAAAGAGATTCTGCAAGTACATTAAAAGAGCAACTAGGGAGAGAATAGGGCCCCTTAAGAATCAAGGATGCCATCTATGTGTGGAACTCCAGTAGATGAGAGAGATATTAAATGAATATTTCGTACCAGTATTTACTTTGGAGAAAGACATGGAGGCTAGGGAACTCGGGGAATAAAATATTGATGTCTTGAAAACTGTCCACATCACAGAAGAGGTGGTGCTGGAGGTTTTAGAAAATATAAAGGTGGATAAATCTCCGCAAAATTGTCAGTGTATCCCAAGGCGTTGTGGGAAGCTTGGGAGGAAATTGCAGGGCCCGTAGCAGATATTTGTATCATCTACAACCACAGTGAGGTGCTGGAGGACTTGAGGGCGGCTAATGTTATGCTTTTTTTTAATAAAGGTTGTAAGGAGAAGGCTGGGAACTATCGGCCTGTGAGTCTGACATTAGCAATGGGCAAGTTGTTGGAGAGATAGGATTTGCATGCAGTTGGAGAGTCAAGGATCAATTACAGAGAGTCAGCATGGCTTTGTGCATAGAAAACCGTGTCTCTCAAACTTGATTGAGATTTTTGAGGACATGATGAAAAAGATAGACGAGGGCAGAGCAGTACATGTTGTCTATGTCGACTTCAGGAAAATTTGTGACAATGTTCCAGCTGGTAGGCTAATTAGTACAGTTAGGTCACCATGTGATTCACGGAGAGCTTGCCAATTAGATGTAAAAAAATGCTTCACAGGGGGAGACAGAGGGCAGTGGTAGAGGGTTGTTTTTCGGACTGGAGGCCTGTGAGCAGCCATGTTCTGCAGGGATTTGTGCTGGGTCCACTGTTGTTCATCACTTATATAAACGATTTGGATGAAAATATAGGAGGCCTGGTTGTTAAATTTGTCCAAAACTGGTAGTCTAATGGACAGTGAAGGTTATCTAAGATTTCAAAGGGATCGTGATCTATTGGGCCAATGTGCTGAGGAGTGGCAAATGGAGTTTAATTTGGATAAACGCAAGGTATTGCGTTTTGGTCAGATGAACAAGGGGAGGACTGGTAGAGTTAATGATAGGGCCTTGGTAGTGCTGTCAAACAGAGAGACCTAGGGGTTCAGATGCATAGTTCCTTCAAAGTAGCATCACAGGTAGACAGGGTGGTGAAGGTGGTGTTTGGTACGCTTGCCTTCATTGGTCAGAGCACTGAGTATAGGAGTTGAAACGTCATGTTGCAGCTGTACAGAACACTAATGAGGTCACTTTTGGAGTACTGTGTACAGTTCTGGTCACCCTACTTTAAGAAGGATGTTGGTAAATTGGAAAGGGTGCAGAAAAGATTTACAAGGATGTTCCCGAGACCGAAGGGTTTGAGTTATTGGGACAGGCTGGGACTTTTCTCCCTGGAGTGTAGAAAGTGGAGGGGTGAGCTTGTAGAGGTTCATAAAATCATCAGAGGCATACATAAAGGTGAATAGCAAAGGTCTTTTACCTAGGAATAGGGAGTTCAAAACTAGGGGGCATAGGTTTAAGGTGAGAGAGGAAGATTTTAAAGGGACTTGAGGGGCGACTTTTCACAAGTGGTGCACATATGGAATAAAGTACCAGAGGAAGTGGTAGATGCAGGTAAAGTTACAACATTTAAAAGATATTTGGACAGGTACATGAATAGGAAAGGTTTAAAGGGATACGGGCCAAACACAGGCAAATGGGACCGGTTTAGTTTGGGAAATTTGATTAGCATGGATGATTTGGACTGAAGTGTTTGTTTCCGTGTTGTATGACTCTATGACATCAATATGACAATACTGTTAGCCTTTGGCACTGGCTAAAGTGCCATGTGCTAACAGGCAAGGCATGTGACTGAGCACAATAACACCAAGAAAGCAGCCCCGAGATAAAGCTTGGTCAAACCCTTCAACTAGGTGCCTGTTCCTGCACACAAGGTGTCCCTGCTGTGGCTTTTCAATGCTAGTCACCTGTGTGCACTCTGCAGTATCAATCTGTGCTTTCAAGAGGTCTGCAAATGGTTAGAAGAAGTACTTTGATAGTCATGAAGGAGTGACAAATGCCAGATACCAATGTCAATGGATATGGATATGGAGTGCATGCAGCTGGTCTGCTTGGATGGTGCTCTGTGATGTGTGCTGGTCGTAAACCATATGGAGGTCCTTCAGAGCAATTGGCAAAGGAAATACAATAATTATCCAGAAATAGTAGGAACTGCAGATGCTGGAGAATCCGAGATAACAAGGTGTAGAGCTGGATGAACACAGCAGGCCAAGCAGCATCAGAGGAGCAGGAAGGCTGACGTTTCGGGCCTAGACCCTTCTTCAGAAATGGGGGAGGGGAAGGGTGTTCTGAAATAACTAGGGAGAGAGGGGGAGGCGGATAGAAGATAGGTGGAGAGGAGACAGACAGGTCAAAGAGGCGGGGATGGAGCCAGTAAAGGTCAGTGTAGGTGGGGAGTTAGGAAGGGGATAGGTCAGTCCAGGGAGGACGGACAGGTCAAGGGGACGGGATGAGGTTAGTAGGTAGGAGATGGGGGTGGGGCTTGAGGTGGGAGGAGGGGATAGGTGGGAGGAAGAACAGGTTAGGGAGGCGGGGACGAGCTGGACTGATTTTGGGATGCAGTAGGGGGAGGGGAGATTTTGAAGCTTGTGAAATCCACATTGATACAATTGGGCTGCAGGGTTCCCAAGCGGAATATGAGTTGCTGTTCCTGCAACCTTCGGGTGGCACTGCAGGAGGCCCAGTCGCGAACCATTTCAACTCCCCCTCCCATTCCGCAGACGACATGTCCATCCTGGGCCTCCTGCAGTGCCACAACGATGCCACCAGAAGGTTGCAGGAACAGCAACTCATATTCCGCTTGGGAACCCTGCAGCCCAATGGTATCAATGTGGACTTCACAAGCTTCAAAATCTCCCTTCCCCCTACTGCATCCCAAAATCAGTCCAGCTCGTCCCCGCCTCCCTAACCTGTTCTTCCTCCCACCTATCCCCTCCTCCCACCTCAAGCCCCCCCCCCCTCCCCCACCTACTAACCTCATCCCGTCCCCTTGACCTGTCCGTCCTCCCTGGACTGACCTATCCCCTCCCTAACTCCCCACCTATACTCACCTTTACTGGCTCCATCCCCGCCTCTTTGACCTGTCTGTTTCCTCTCCACCTATCTTCTCCTCTATCCATCTTCTATCCGCCTCCCACTCTCTCCCTATTTATTTCAGAACCCCCTTACCCTCCCCAATTTCTGAAGGAGGGTCTCGGCCCGAAACGTCAGCTTTCCTGCTCCTCTGATGCTGCTTGGCCTGCTGTGTTCATCCAGCTCTACACCATGTTATCTCACAATGATTATCCACTCTGGTTTCCATGTCAAGTTTTATCAATGTCGAACTTGTTCAGTGCATTTGGTAAGATAAACAGCTGAATGTTAAGCAAGTTGGTCCATAAATCATTTCACAAGCAATAATCCCCCCAGTTTGAAAACTACTGCTGCCTAACATGAAGTATGGAGCATGATGATCCTGACGTTATGGGTCTCACTGGACTTTTTGTTCAATTCTGCCACAAATCTCACCATTGCCCACGTCATCAAACCTCTAAGATTCTTCCCAAAGATCAGTTTTGTCTGGAGGTTTTTAAAAATTATCAACAACTTTGATGGGGCAAATTCAAAAAGGCTCTACTTTAGTCCATCGTCAGGAACAGTAGGGTGTGACTGCAAGTGATGCAGGTATTGGGATCCAGAATTTAGCTTGCGAATAGCCTCAGCCCTTGTTAACAGGTTACAAGGTTCTTGTTTCCAGAAGACCATAAGGCATAGGAGCAGAACTAGACCATTCGGCCCATCTTGTAGAAGAGGGCAGGGAGGACATTACAAGACTCTATTCAAGTGGCGAACAGGGGAAGAAATGTAGTAATGTAACAGGAAATAACACAGTTAGGGGAGTAGATATTGTTCTCTACAGCAAAGGCCGAGTCCAAAAGGCTGTGTTTCATACCATGAGCCAAAGCTCAGGTCATCTCTTCTGAGCTAGAGAGGAACTCAAAGGGGTAGTGGGAGTGTCTAGTTGTCATGGCCCACATAGTTGCCAACATTGAAAGGAACAGGAAAGAGATTCTGCTGAGAGACTGCCCAGCAGCTCAGGCTAAATTACAAAGTAGAAACTACAAGATTTATAATCTCAGGATTATTCCCTGAGCCATGTGCAAATTGGCACAGGGTGACTAACGTTAGACAGGTAAATGCATTGCTCAAAAATTAATGCGGGAAAAATGGGTTCCGATTCATGGAGCACTGGCACCAGTTACTTAGGAAGGAGAGCTGCGACGCCCCTGTTCAAGAAGAAAGGGAGCCAGAAAGCAGGAATCGATAAACCAGTTAGCCTAATGTCTGTCATTTGGGAAATGCTAAATCCACCATTAACAAAGCAATAGGACGACTTTTGGAAAGCTTAAAACAATCAGAGTCAACCTGATTTCGTGAAAGGAAAGAGTTAATTGAGGATGCAGCAAGCAGAGTTGATAACATAATAAATATATATTGTAAAACGTAATGGCAGGAATAGGCCATTCGAGTTTGTTTCAGCCATACAACATGATCATGCCTGATCCTTTATTTCAATGCCAAATTCCTGATTTCACACTGTATCCATTGATGCCTTTAATATCTAAAAAATTATCAATCTCTTTCTTGAATATACTCAATGGCCCAGTCTTCGCAGCCTTCAGTGGTAGTAAATTTCATGGGGTGACCACCCTGAGTGAAGAAATGTTTCCTCAGTCTAAATAGTGCACTCTGTATACTGAGGCTGTGACCCCCACCCCTCCACCCACCCTGGTTCTAGACTTCAAACCAGGGGAAACATTCCCCCTTGCATCTATGTCTTTCAAACCCGGTTAGAATTCTACTTGTTTCAATTAGATCCCCTCAATTTCATCTAATCTCTGGTGAATACAGGTCCAGTTGAACCAATCTTTCCTCATTTGACAATCCTGCCATCCCTGGTATCAGCTTAGTAAATCTTCACTACACTCCTTCTATGGCAAGCACGTCCTTTCTCAGATAGGGAGGCCAAAACTGCACATAATACTCCAAGTTCAGTCTTATCAAGGCCCTGTATAATGACAGTAAGCCGACACTGAGCTCTCATTGTCATGCTATGATATACTATTTACCTTCCTAACGCTCGCTGAACCGGCTTGTTTACTTTTACTGAACTGGTATACAAGGATGCCCAAATCCTTTTCTACATCTACATTTCCCAATATATCTCCATTTAAATAATACTGTTTTTCTGTTTTATTGGACTACAGTCCATAACTTCATACTTATCCACATTATACAGCATCTATCTTGTATTTGCCTAGATCAAGCTAGTGCCTCCTTGCATTCTCCTGATAACTCTCAATCCCATCTATTTTTACATTGCCTGCAAGCTTGGAAATATTTCATTTGGACCCCTCATCATTTATATAGATCGTGAATAACTGGGGTCTAAGCAATGATCTCTACCATATACCACTAGTCACTGCCTGCCATCCAGAAGAAGTTATTTATTCCCACTCTGTTTCCAAACTGTCAATCAAGCCTCAATCTGTACCAGCACATTACCCCAAACTCGAGTGTTTAATTTTGACCATTCGTCTCTTATGAGGGACTTCATTAAAAGTACTCTTGAAATCCAAATACTTCACATCCACTGGTTTTCCCTTATCTATTCTACAAGTCACATCCTCAGAAAAAAAAACTCAAGATTAGTTGAGAATGATTTACCTTTCATAAAGCCATGCTGACTTTCTCTAATTCTGTTAATGCTTTCTAAATGTTCTGTAATCACATCTTTTACAATAGATTGTAGCATTTTTTCCCCAACTACTGATGTTCAGCTAACTGGGATGTAATTCTGCTTTTTCTCTCCCTCCTTATTTTAAATACAGGGCCCCTGATTTGAGAACATCCAACTTATGAATGCTCATACTTATGAACAGGATCCTATACAGGGGTGTAATTTTAAATATCCAACATATGAACATTTCCAGTATTTACTATTGGCTGTTTTGTATTGTCCTACATTTTGTTCCGACTTGCATACAAGTTGCTTTGCAAACGGACTCAAGAATGGAACTAGATCACAACCCAGGACTGCCTGTAGTGGGGTCACATTTGCTACCCCACAATCTGCAGGAACTACTCTACAGCCTATAGAATTTGGAAGATGACCACCAATACTTCCAAGGCCACTTCCTTCATTATTCTCTGGGATGCAGGCTATCAGGCCTTGGTGATTTGACCCATTAATTTAGCCCCATTAAATTCTCTACCATCAATTTTGTAACTGATTTTCTTCAATTCTTCCATCTCACTAGACACTTGGTTCTCTAAAATTTCTGGGATATTATTTGTGCGAAGCTTTTGTGAAGACAAACCAAATATGTGTTCAATTCTTCTGCCTTTTCTTTGTCCTCCACTATAATTGCCTCCATTTCTAACTGTAATCTCATATTTACGAAAGCTTTTACAGTCAATATTTATGTTCCTCACAAATTTAATCTCATACTCTATCATCCCCTTCTTAATCAATCTTTATGTCCTCTCTTGCTGAATTATAAACTGTGCCCAATCCTCAGGTTTGCCATTTTTTCTGTCAATTGTATGTGTCTCCCTTTTGGGTCTAATTCGATCCCTAATTCATTTTGTAAGCCACTGTCAACTACCTTTCCTGTTTTATTCTTGCACCAGGTAAGAATGAATATTGGCTGTAATTATGCACCTGTTCCTCAACTATTAGCCATTACTATCCACTTCCAATCCTTATAGTGAGGTTCCCCAATCCATCATTGCCAAATCACATCTCATACCCTCATGGTTCCCTTTGTTTAGATTCAGGAGTGAACTTCTTCACTCTCCATTTTGGTGAACAATATTTTCACTTTATGGTTCCTCTTCCCTAATGGACCCCACACAACAAGATTTCATTGCATAACAACCAGCCTAGATAGCCCGCTTTTTAGTTGGTTCCTCAACATATTGGTCTAAAACAAAAATCATTCCAGGAAATTCTCCTCCATAGTATTATTACTAGTTTGGTTAGTTTGATATAGGGATTAAAGTCACCCATGATTAAATTCATAACTTTTTTGCATGTGTCTCTAATCTCCTACTAAATGTTTTCTCTTACATATCCTTTACTCTTTGGGGGCTTATTGACAACACCCAATATTTTCTGCTCCTTGGTGTTTCCTATCTCTACCCATTCAGATTCCACATCATGATTTTATGAGACACCTGCTTTCTCTGTTTGTCTCGCTTTCCTAAATATTGCTACACTTGGATGTTCATTTGGGGAGCTGTATGTGTAGTATATTTGGATTTCTAGAAGGCATTTGATAAGGTGCCACATAAGGGCATTGCAGAAGATTGAAGCTGATAGATAGACATTGAGGGTAATATATTAGCACAGTTGAGGATTTGTTAACATATAGAAGACAGACAGTTGGGAAATACGTAACTTGTGGCATGCCACAAGGATCAGTCTTGGGGGCCTTAATTCTTCCTCTATATTAGTGACTTGCCGGGGGACAGGATTTAACTTATCAAGAATGGCAAAAACAATTTAAGCCTTTATTCATTAGTGTTTAAATGAATGAGGATCATCTGACTGAAACACAAGATTTTGAGGGGCCTGACAGCATAGATGTTGAGAAGATGTTTCCACTGTGTGAAGATCTCAAATTTGGATACACTGTTACAGAATAAAAGGACATTCATTTAAAACGGAGGCACAGAGGAATTCCATCTTGTTTGATACTTTTACATCATTTCAGATTGCATCTATTGTTTTCAGCAACTTCAATGACAAAATATCATTCACCTTTTCTGCTATACAACCCAACATACTGTCTCCACTCACAATATCAGTTTGGAAGAGAAAAGTCTGTCTTTCTGTTGCAGCAAGAGTAATTTTCAAAGTAATACACAGAGAAAATTCCATACATTCACTACCCCAGAGCTGTGGAAGCTAGATCACTGAAAGCATTTAAAGAGGCAAATATTTTTGAATATTTGAGGTGTTGCAGGCAATAAGAAGCTGATATAATAGAGGAGTTGAGGCCTGAGACAGATCAGGAATGATTTTATCATGTGAAAGAGGAGTTGAGGCCTGGGACAGATCAGGAATGATTTTATCAAATAGTGGGGCAGGCTCGAAGGGCCGAATGTCCTACTACTGTTGCTACTGCTTATGATCTTATCAGCAATTGCCATTTTAAATTGCTAAGAGTAAAGAACAAAATTGGGAGAAATTCATTAAAATATAGTTATTAAGAACACAGAATGCTTTCCCATAAAGACGAGGCAGAAACAATGCAAAGCAGATTAAAATAATCAACTGGAAAATGTCAGGACAATAAGATTAAATTTTTGATTGCTCCAGGAAAGAGCAGAATACACTGAAAGATGCTCTCCCTCCCCTTTCTGTACTGTAAATTTATTATGTTATATGAGAAGCAAATACAAACACTTGTATTTTAATAGCATCAGGCTTGGTCACGTTACATTTGAATTAGTGGTTAAACTTAAAAACTGTATTTCTTAACCATAATCACTATCACAGTCGAAGAGATGGATTTTCCTCAAGCCTGGAAAAGGAGGAAGAAATTCTGATATAAAAGATGGTGTATCAGAACAACATAGAGACTGATTTTGTTCTTCCAAATTAATATTGTGGCTGGAGAGTATTTTGAGGTGTGCAGCAGAAAAGGTGAATTATGTTTTGTCATTAAAGGCGCTGAAGACTATTGATGCAAAGTTGGCTACAGTATTTGTGGATTAGAAGGCAAGAAGTTAGAATTTGGTGTTTGTAAAATGTTGGGGTGGGGGGGGGGTTGTGTAAAGCAGTGCGTGGTCCCTTTAAAAGATGATGTGCTTTTTCCATGCTTAGAGATTTCAACTAAATGTCTGTGGGCAGTAGCTTCTGCGTTTGCAGATGCAGAGAAAGCATTTGAATTGAAACATTTGTATCAAAAAACCGTACAGTTAGCAGGCCAAGCAGCAGTTTTGTTTTGTTATGAAGACAGCAAGTTTTCAATTTAGCCAATCATTTGAATCAGGCACTTAAGAGACTAAAAACCAATTAAATTTAAATCCAATGGTTTTGACAACATAGGACCAATCCTATTTCAAGAAATTGATATGTCATCAAGGGTATAAAAGGAGAGGGCAGCTGGAAAATTAGGAGAGTTAACTGCCATCTGCCAGAGTTAATAGCTCTCAGCTCTCAAGAGAATTGAAAGTACTCTCAGTCTCTAAGTTTTAGAGAAAGCATCATCTAAATCAAAGGTACCTACGGCACCACTAGTTAATATCCCTGACAGAAGAATTCAATGGAGAAGGCGTTCCTGGCAGGACATTCGACAGAGAAGGCACAGAACATGCTGGAAGACGTAACCTGGCTGTAATTTTTAGAGACTAAAGTCTTTTACATAAAATAAATAAGTGAGACCTGTATTCACTGGAACAGCATACCATTAGAACCTTGTTATTCGGGAATAGTTAGTAGTTAAAAGGAGTTTATTTGGTTTGTTAATAATTTAGTTAAATTTGTTCACCGTTAGAGTTAGATGAATAAATTGTTACTTGTTCATTGTGAAGTGAGCGCTGGGGTTTATTTGACTTAACCACTAGAAGTTACTGAAAAAAGATTACACCACTTTTCACAGATTATAAGGTAAGGTGCTCCTCTTTGGGTAGTGGGGGGTCAACCTCCGCTTAATAACGCTATAAACACAATTGGAAATGATGATCTAAAAGCACCAAACAAGAAATGATGTGGGTGCCATATTTCTTTTGGTGAAAACAATGACCACAATTGATGGGATGAGGGGAAGGAGAGTATGATAAACCCAATCTTCATAAATAAGTTCATTACTTCATCGTTTTTCCCTAGTTGACAGGTTATAATTTAAATATGTTTGCATACATTCAGACTCTAAAATTTGGCATCTCCCCTTTCCTACTCACTGAAATATACATCTACAAACACAAGGCATCCTCCAAGAGTACATCTAATCACCCATTCTTCATGCAGGGAGAGTGTGTTAATAAGTGTCCCTACAACCTCATTCTCCACGTCCATAGGTGTATGTTGCCTGGCATGAGGACAGGCAATGAGGGGCTAGCAGTAGAAAACAAATTTCAAAGTCATTGTAGTGCAAAGATCTAGTTAGGAAGAGACAACCTTGCTAAGAAAAACTTGCATTTAAGCATTGCTATTCCATCCTCCACTGTTTCCCCAAATAAAATTGATGATAACACATTAAACAACTTCCTAAAAACCATCCTAAAAATCAGGCTATCCTAATGGAAATTTCCATACATATTTAGCCTGAAATTGATTTCTATGACAAAGACAGGATGGTGAACAAGAGGTCATAGTTTTAGGTTAAGGAGTGGCAGATATAAAACAGAGGTGAGGAGGAAATACTTCTCCCAAAGGGTCATGAATCTGTGGAATTCACTACCCCAGAGTGCAGTAGATTTTTAATTAGTAATGGGTTGAAGGGCTATGGGGAGCAGGCAAGAAGTTAGAATTGCGGCCAAGATGAGATCAGCCATAACCATATTAATGGCGCAGCAAGTTCGAGGGGCTGCTTCTGCTGGTAGTTATGATGGTCACATAATCAACACTCCATCGAAATAGATATTTCTTGTGGTCAGTGCATAGCGCTCTCACCTCTGAATCAGGAAGCTGTGCATTCAAGTCCTGCTCCAGAGACATGCCGCTTCAGTGAAATAGTGAGTGGTTTTGATCAACCATTAAACCAATGCCCCATCTGTTTCTCAGTTGGATGCAATAGGTTCCTACGGCAGTAGTACAGAAAAAAGGGAAGATCTCTGCTATATCACAGGTAATAATGTCCTTCAACCACGAGCATTAAAAGGGCATTTCCAGCCATTACCTCATTATTGGTGGAACCTTGTTATAGACAAATTGTCTTCCCATATCTTATATTGTGGCATTGACTTCAAGATTACTTAATTGGCTGAAAATCACTTTGCAACATACTCAGATACAGAAAGATACTGTATGAATACACAGCCTTGCCTTTTTCTCATTCTCCCCAACAGAGGGGCAAGAATAGAGTACAAGACTAAGTTAGTGACCAATAAACAGAACTGAAAGCCTTTAATAATCACATAAAACAGCGATAGAATGTAAAAGAAAGGGGGTGGGAGACGGTCTATTTATGGTTCGAAATTTTTTTTCCCCCCAGACTACAGGCATGTCTGACATACTTAACAGAGCTTTCACATCTGTTTTCACCACAGGCAATGCTACTAATGTATCAATGACAGTGGAGAAAGTTGTGATATTAGATTGTGTAAGTAGAAAAGTCAAATGTTGTTGATGAGGTGCATCCTAGGTAGTAAGGGAATTGAAGATGGCCACAAAGTTATACCTGGAATGAGTGTTTGTCTTATGGAGGATAGATTGGACAGACTTGGTTTGATTCTGCCGCTGTTGAGAAGAGTGACTTGATTAAAGCATATAACATGGTCTTCACACAACGGACATTTAAAGGATGTTTTGTCTTGTTGTAGAACACCAGAACTAGGGGGCACTGTTTTAAAATTAAAGTTTGACCTCTCGGGGCAGAGACAAAAAATTCATTTTGTTTTCTGAAAATTCAGACTTTGGAATACAGTGTCTCAGAAGGCAGTGGAAATGGGGTCATTGAATATTTTTTAAGGCAGAGGTGGAGGATTTTGTTAGGCAGGGGAATCAAGGGTTATCGAGGATAGATGGGAATGTTGATTCAAAACACAATAAGATCAGCCACGATCTTATTGAATGGTGAGGAGGATGACTGGTCTACATCTGCTCCTGTTTCATATGTTCATTTGTTCACAATCCCCCAATTTTCCTTGGAAATTGGTGGCGCTAGAGGAATTAGGGATTGTAAAGGTTGTACCCCTGCTTTAAAAAGAGGGAGAAGATTATACCCCGTAATCTTAGGATAGCCAGCCTAACATCAGTGTTGGGGAAGTTTTCGGAACAACAATTCAGGGTAAAATGAATTGGCATTCAGAAAATAATAGGCTAATAAATCAAAATCAGGACAGATGTGGTGAAAACAAATGTTCAATTAATTTGATCAAATTTTTGATGAAGCAACAGAAAGATTAACATTGTGTATATGGAATTTGAAAAGGCATTTGATAAAGTACCACATAATAAATTTGTTAACAACATTGAAATCCCATGGATCTACTAAGTAGAGAGGTATACTGCATTGTTCTCTAAAGGCCAGTATGAGGACCGGTACTCTTTTTGATCTATATCAATGATCTGCACTGGCACGGCATCAATTCAAAGTTTGCAGTCAATACAAAAAATAAAATTACAGTAATCAGCGAGAAGGACAACATCCTACTTCAGGAGGAAAGACAGAGTGGTGAAATAAGCAAACACATCAAAAGTAATGTTTTATTTGGTCAGAAGAATAAGGACAGGTACCATGAACCAAATCTTGGAACCTAGAGATGTACGTACAAAAATCTTTAAAAGATCAAGTACAGAAGTTTAAAAAATGTTGGATCCTTAGCTTTATACAGGCCTCAATTGGCGAACTTAGCACCACACTTCAGAAATGACAATAAGGTGTTGGGAGACTGAAGGAGATACGAACATAAGAACAAGAGGTGGAGTAGGCTATTCAGGCCCTCAAACTTGCTCCACCATTTAAAATATCATGGGTGATCTGATTGCAACTTCAAATCCACATTCCTGCCTAATCCTGATAAATTCATATTAAGCAAGGGGTGAAAGTTTATCTACCTCTGCCTTAAAAATATTCAAAAACTCCAAATCCAAAAACTCTCACCCCTCGGAGAAAACAAATTGCCTAATCTCTGCTGTATGAAGATTTACCACAAAACCAGATTAAGAACTTCAACGATGTGTAGAAACTGGAGAAAACGAAGGCTTGAGATTGTTCTCCATACACAGACAAGATTGAGCGAGGAGATTTTATAGAAGTCATTAAAAGACGATTAAAAAAATAGAACATAACTGTAGGATATCAGCAAAAAAAAAAGCAAAGCTCTCATGAGTAAACGGTTTTTATTTTCACAACAAGTTGTTATCATCTCAAATACACGGCCTCAAAGGGTGGTGGACACAGATTCAAAAATAATTTTCAAAGGAGAATGAGACAAAAAAGGGCAAAAAATTGCAGGGCTAAGGGGAACGGAAGGGGAGAGACAGAGACAGGTACGATGGGAGAAATAGTTTCATTTTGTGTGAAATAATTTTATCATTCAATACATTTAAACACCAGGCGACACTTAAAAGTTAGCAGTATGAGGTGATGTTAGCTAGCATTTTTTCCATGGATAGTGTAATCAGCATGTGCAATTAGATACTGTGGGAAAGTTATTGAAATTAAAAAATATAAGTCTCTTTTGGCACACACTTCACATCACTGAGGTCCTTAATCTAGCTTTAAAGGTAAAACTGTGCTACTGAACTAAGAGAATCAGATTCAAGTTCTTTCAAGTGATTTATGGGCCTGTGATAGCATATTTGTATAGGCTGCTTAGAAAATATCCTCAAGTTCAACAGGTTACTTTTATCTAGAAGAATCAAAGAACACAATAAATCAGCAGGTTGGGTTTTTCCTAAAGAAAATGAGAGAGCATGCTCAAGTCCAATATCCTTTCCTTTATCTAAAAATGCGCACACGTTCCTAGTTTGGTAATTATCTTTTACAGAGATGTGTTATTGCACCTCTTTTACTTTCAAGCACAGTGACCAACTGAAAAATGACATACCTGCATTCCATATGGAGCCGCCCATGCTGAGGTTCTCTGAAACAGGAGAGTCCTCTGGTCTGAAGAGCCCCAACAAATCATCTCTGAATTGCACTTTTTTGGAGTACTGTATCTCCACAATGGAAACAACATCAGTCATCTTCGCAGACTGTAGGGTAAAGGAGATATCGGGCTTCCCTATGAACCTCTGACGGACAACCATTTCATAAGGGCTTTGCACTTTAACATCATCGACCTCCTCCCTTCGGAACTTATGCACAAGCTCGTCATTTGAATCACAGATTTCCAGACCTGAGCAAAGAACTGCAAGTGTACCCTGTTTCAGGTTGGGATCTTGACCTTGGGAGTAAAGGACAGGGACTTTTAATATCAAGCCTTCCTTCCCGAAGGCCTTTGAGGCAGAGCGTGGGAGTTCTTGCCGACTCTTTGCTTCCTGTTGAGCCTTTCGGTGGCGACTGCTGAACGGCCACCACGGTGGAGACTCCAGTTCAGTTAACAGTCTGTCACAAGGAGATTAAAGTTATTGCACTGGTTATCATTTGACAGAAGCTTTAATCTATAGAGCTGTTACAGAGCATGGAGGGGCAAAGAGCTGGTATAAGTGTCATGTTTTAAGCAAGCCAATCTCCTCAGAAGTCTGAAGTTGTGTTTGTTAATTTGACTTAAACCAAATAAAATAAAACTGGGAAGTTAAGTCTTGAGTTCCTCCATCCTCAGAACAAAGTCTTGACAGCAACATCTTTGGACATCTTCTAATCAATTAGTTCTTTTCTAACAAATAATATGACACTGGTCTAGCCACAAGAGCTCATAACGCAAAGTTAGAAAAATGAATTCAGTAAATATCTGCTTGCACAAAATGAAACTAGAAGCTGCCGGTATGTTTTAAAACTCAACTGGATTACTAACATCCTAACATAAGGAAAACTGTAATGCCTGCCTGGTCTGAGACTAAATGTGGCTCCATACCTACCTTACATAGTTAAACTCCCTTAATTCTTTGTGCTGAATAGACAGTGAATATTCTTTCGGAACTGATGCAGTGGTGAAGGAGTCCTCACAATGCTGTTGCTTTTTGCAGCCGTTTGATACAATTGAATTGTTTGATAGGCTACTTCAAGGGGAAGTTGAGAACCAAACACAACAGAACATAGAACAGTACAGCACAGGAATGGGCCCTTCAGCCTACGATGTTGGGCCGAACATTATGCCAAATTAAACCAATCCCTTTTGCCTGCCCTTAGTCCATATCCCTCCATACATCGCATATGCATGTGCTTATCTAAAAGTCCCTGAAATACCCCTATTCTACCTGCCTCCACCACCACCCCTGGCAGCGAATTCCAGACTCCAACCACTGTCTGTGTAAAAAAATCAGCCCCTCATATCTCTTTTGAACATTCCCCCTCCCCATCTTAAGTGCATGCCCCCTAGTAATAGACATTTCAACTCTCAAGAAAAGATTCTGACCATCAATCCTATCTATGTATCGCATAATTTTGTAGACTTTAATCAAGTCTGCCCACAGCCTCTGCCGCTCAAGAGAAAACAACCCAAGTTTTCCTAGCCTCTCCTTATAGCTCAAGCTCTCTAATCCAGGCAGCATTCTGGTAAATTGAATCAGAGATAGTAGGAACTGCAGATGCTGGAGAATCCGAGACAACAAGGTGCAGGGCTGGATGAACACAGCAGGCCAAGCAGCATCATAGGAGCAGAAAGGCTGACGTTTCGGGCCTAGACCCTTCATCAGAAAAGGGGGAGGGGAAGGGGGTTTTGAAATAAATAGGGAGAGAGTGGGAGGCGGATAGAAGATGGATAGAGGAGAGGATAGGTGGAGAGGAAACAAACAGGTCGAAGAGGCGGGGATGGGGCCAGTAAAGGTGCGTGTAGGGGGGGAGTTAGGGAGGGGATAGGTCAGTCCAGGGAGGACGGACAGGTCAAGGGGGCGGGATGAGGTTAGTCGGTAGGAGATGGAGGTGCGGCTTGAGGTGGGAGGAGGGGTAGGTGGGAGGAAGAACAGGTTAGGGAGGCAGGAGCTGGACTGGTTTTGGTATGCGGTAGGGGAGGGGAGATTTTGAAGCTTGTGAAATCCACATTGATACCATTGGGCTGCAGGGTTCCCAAGCGGAATATGAGTTGCTGTTCCTGCAACCTTCGGGTGGCACCGTTGTGGCACTGCAGGAGGCCCAGGATGGACATGTCGTCTGAGGAATGGGAGGGGGAGTTGAAATGGTTCGCGACTGGGAGGTGCAGTTGTTTATTGCGAACCGAGCGTAGGTGTTCTGCAAGGCGGTCCATTCTGGTAAACCTCTACTGCACTCTCTCCAAAGCCTCTACATCCTTCCTGTAATGTGGTGACCGGAATGAATGCATTACTCTAAGTGTAGCCTAAACAAAGTCTTATAAAGCTGCAATAATGTGGTTCAAATAGACACCTATTTATCTCAATCCTGCTCAACAGTTTTCAATTTCTCACCCTGCCATGTCAGGATTTGGACTCATGTTTTCCAGATTAATTGTTCATAACAATCACTTCATTCCTGTAAAGGCAATAAAATTTTGCAAAACAAAATCTAAATTTGACTATTGGGGAAATAAATATTCAAATAAAATTACAAATAGATCTATTTTGGAAACTCAAATTGTTATGGCACAGGGACAGTAAAACCAAATTAAATCAGCCTTACTATCACTGGATTCGTAACTCAATTATTGAATGATCCTCTAAATTGACCAACTGTTCCTAACCAGACTCTACACATAACAAATCTTGGACACCAATTTTATAGCTTAAATGAAAACTAACATTTTATTATTAATATTGTAACTGTAGTGGAGCAAAGCTACAGCTCAAGGTAATCTAATTAACGCCTACAATTTAAATCCAATCTTCTTTATCGTAATCCCCACATTTAGATAGACAGTTAAGGGATAAAGTAAAGAAAATAAAAGAATTGCAATTTGCCATTTTGATAACCATTTCAACGACGAATGCCAGGTGTTTATGGAATCCTTGAAAGATCCATTATATTACAGTCTAGGTCCTTGTATCGTGCTTCAATTCCTGTCAATGCAAACAGCTTTCAACAGACACCATTAGATATTTACTTACTTACTTCTGAACTGGAATTATTTTCTAGGAATAGTCAACAATGCTTTAAAGAATGTAAAATCAGAAAGTACGACTCAAACACAGCTTCCAAGGACATAGCCACCAAAAATCCAGGAAAAACCAGTTCAATCTATATTTTATCTTTCTTTTTCCAACGGTCTCTGTGGGTGGCTGGCAAACACCAGCAACTACTTGATTCACCAACGCAATATCCAACCAGCTGCCAGTCCTTGAGCTTTACACAGCCTGAGGCGGAGACATCTGCACTGTTCTTAGAACAGTAACTTGCCAGCAATTATCTTCCAGACCAGTTTGCACATGCAAACATCATTTTGTTTCTTCTTTCCCTATTTTTAAAACAAGCTGTTGGTAAAGTTCGATTCTCAATTCTAGCTCACAGTTCCAAACAAAAAATGAGAAAAACAATCAAAAACAGTGAAGTCTAAACAAAGTAAAACCTGACTAACCTCAAAGATATTTACATTTTGTGTCTCAGTAGACTGAATTTGCAAGAGTACAACAATGTGAGCATCTTCTGTTTAAAAAAGAAGTTGAATTAAATGCTTTTGCACAAAATTATCTCAAATCACACTTTGAAAAATTACTAGGGACTAAAACATCTCACCTGCCAGTGACATCATTTTCCTCCTGTCTTTCATCCTGGCTATATCTAAACCTGCTTCAATGCAGGATCCTACAGTCACTCTCCACTCCTTAAACCCAGTTTAAAAACATCAACCTCAGGATATTACCCGTGTTGGAAATCCCAGGTAGATCTGACTCAGTGCCCTAATAGGCCAGTACAAAGAGAAATTAAAAATGAGCTTCAAAAACAGAAATTGCTGGAAAAGCTCAGCAGGTCTGGCAGCACCTGTGGAGAGAAATCAGAGTTATTGTTTTGGGTCGAGTGGCCCTTCCTCAGAACTCAGAACAGTTCTGAGGCAGGGTCGCTCAACTTGAAATGTTAACTCTGACTCTGACAGCATCTGTGGAGAGAAATCAGTTAATATTTCAAGTTGAGCAACCCTGCCTTAGAACTGTTCTGAGTTCTGAGGAAGGGTCACTCGACCCAAAACAATAACTCTGATTTCTTTCTACAGGTGCTTCCAGACCTGCTGAACTTTTCCAGCAATTTCTGTTTTTGTTTCTGATTTACAGCATCCGCAGTTCTTTCAGTTTTTATTAAAAACTGAACTTATTTGTGTGGAACTGCAGGAGTCAGATACAGATTAATGGTGGAATTTGAACTGATTGATTTTTATTACTATCTCAGTAACGTAGCCACTACCTTCCCCACAAATCCTCTACTTTTTCCTCTTGGACTCCCCTCCCACTGGAGTACCACTGCTGTTTGAAAAAATCTTCCAAAACCTAATCTTTTTAACTGACTTTCTTTTCCTTCACCTTCCCTTATTTCCTTTGTATATATATTTTTCCTATCTTATGAATTGCTCAGGCATAATTTTGCACTGTGAGGACCACTGCAAGATCTCAGCCTTTATGCTTCTGTTGTATACTGGACAGGTCAAAACTATGTACAGCATCTAGACAACACAGCGTGGAGCTGGAGGAACACAGCAAGCCAGGCAGCATCAGAGGAGCAAAAAAGTTGACATTTTGGGTCAGAACCCTTCTTCAGAAATCTACTTTACAGCATCTACTTCGTTCCCATCTTTCCTTTATTTAGTGCCAAACTATCTACACAAAAATATCTTAGTCAGCAACATAGTGTTTGGGGATCGTTAAGTGAAATATTTGCTCCAAAAATAAAAATAGAACAATGCAGATGCACACAGCATTCTGACTGAAACACAAACAACCGTATTCTCATCCTTCTACCATTATATAAGCCCCAATGACCCTGAGAATACTGACATTTATCTGGGTCACAAAATTGTCTGTGTGTAAGATGATTATAGTTTGTCTCACTGTTCATTCTGCGTTCATTGCTTTTCTAACAATTCATGTTAGCCAAAGGCGGAACTCGGGCCAAGAAGAAGTGTATTAGATCAAGCGACATATGTATCTGCATATCACCCATAAGAAAAGGTCTAACTACCTTTACAAACTTCAACAGCACTGCTACTACTGAATTTGTCAGTCAACATCCTGATTGAGCAAAAGCTGAGTGGGCCAGACATAATCAATGCTGCAGTTACAAGGGAATTACAGTCTGTGATAAGTGGCTCAAATTCTGCCCTCTCAAAGTCTCTTTACCAAAGTTCATCATTATCAGGAATGGATGGATGTAGCTCAAAATACACTTAAGAAGTTTGGTGCCATCCATGATAATCTTGTATTCTTTATTATCTTCCATGCTGCTAGACTCAATCTTCAATATCTCCTATTCTACCACATCCTTCCTGTACTCTCTATCGCGCATGTTTGCTTTAACAGCATCTCCCAGCCCTCTACCATTGAGGACGAGCTTAGCAATATCACAAAAATGTCATCATCCCCAAGCCCACATATTCCAACATGAATATACTCCTATATTGTTGCCACCCAGCACTAATACTTTCGTAGCAGTCTGTCAACACAAGCAGAGATCACAGCGAAGGTTTAGGTCACCTTCCCACAACCGCCATGGGCAGGATCTGGCAGCATCACCTTCATCCCAAAAAAAAAGCCACATATTATCCTGGTATTTATTTCTGCAGAACACACTACACTGGTAGATAATTCTTCATGCCATGGATCACTACTTAAAAGATGTGACCCGACTCAAAAACAATATTTTTCTATATTATGGAAAAAGCGAAAAGGATACTTCATTTCTTTTAAGCCATTATGGTACCACCGTCTCCAAGTAAACACAATGATAGACTGAGCCAAACTTCTTTGTGCAATGCAATTCCTGGAAGACTAGGCCAAGCTACATATGGGTAAAAATGCATACAGTCCTACTGACAATTTGTAGCAAAGATAGCCCACTCTTAGAAATGCTTTCAGAAAACAAAATCAAGTTTCAACTACTCCCAGAGTAACTGTCTCATAACAACGCTGTATTGCAAGGAATTAATCCATGCAATGAAAGTCTCAAGTTGAATCCTTATAAAATGTTAGTCTGATGGTTCTGGAGTATAGTGATTACCCTAACTTCAAAAAAAAAATCAGCAAGGAGACCACCATTTAAATGTCATCCAATACAACACCAGCTGTAAACGGCACATGAACAATACTGTGGTTTAGCTGTTTTGTTACTGAACTGATAAGCCAGAAGTACGAAATCCAAAGTATTCGACCTCTGAACCAATCACGGTGGCTTGAGAACCTGAAGTTATTATAAAGAAATAACACTCAAACCGATTCACCAGTATACGTAGAGAGAGAAACCTACAGACTTTCCCTTATCTAGCTTACACTAACGTCCAGGACTATGCACAAAGGACACGTATTTGGGGCAACTGCCACAAAGTGTGTTTGGGTAGGGAAGGACTGCCATGAAATTCATTCATGGAATGTGGACATCACAGGTTAGGTCAGCATTTACTGCCCATCCCTAACTGCCCTGGATCAGAGTTACTTGCTTGGCCATTCTAGAGACTGTTAACTGTCCTACCACATTGCTGATCAGTTAGGGATTACAGATAGATGTCCCTAAAGGGGAATATTAAAACTTTTGACAATCATATTGAAGAAAACATCCTGAACCAGGTCAAGTTGAAACTTATATCCAAGTAACATACATTACAAAACACTTTGACTTGGATTTCGTTTTCCTATAAATTTTAAGAAGGAATTTATTTTTTGAAAAAAGAATGACAGGCATCAGACCTACATGAAAATGAAGGGCTAAAAACAACAAACGCTGGAGATCACAGTGGGTCAGGCAGCATCCATAGAGAGAGAGCAAGCTAATATTTTCAGTCTAGATGACTCTTCATCAAAGCTTCACTTCAGACTCGAAACGTTACCTTGCTCTCTCTCTCTGGATGCTGCCTGACCTGTGATCTCCAGCGTTTGTTGTTTTCAGTACAGATTTCAGCATCTGCAGGAATTTGCTCCATCAATATGATGGAGCCTGGAGTAACATATTATATATTAATGAGTCACTCGTTTCTGTTAAGTCTAGTGAACCTATGCCGCCGAATCTAAATGAGAATCTGTGAGGAACAGTCTCATCCTACAAAGCCATCCCAAACTGCAACAAAGAAGGCAGCCCATTATCAGCATCTCAAGGCAACAAGGGATAGCAAGTTTTTGTCCAAAATAAACCTTAGGAGATCCCAAATAAATGATGCGGTTGCCAGTGACATCAATATTGTGAAAACAAGCAATAATTAATGTCAAATCAGATAAGACAGGACCAAGCTTGGCAGTTATGATTGAACAACCACTGACATTCAAGGCTGAATTTTCATCCTTGAAGGAGCTAGTGAGATGTGGGAAAATTCCTTCCCTGCCCCGTCTGCCTTAGGAAAAAAGTTCCTTCAAAGGGAAGCGAGAAAGAGTTAGGCTAGCTGCCACCAGGTGTGAGACAAGCTGGTTAAAATGCCTACCTTGATGCTTTGGGATAGTACCTATAGTAATAATAACAATAAGGCTCTCTAGGCCTCACCCCTCACACACTCCCAGTATCTCATCCATGCCACCTCATGTCCTTCATCCATACCCTCCATGCCAAGTCACAGTTGTTCTCTGCCATTCAATCCTGTAGATAAAGTCACCATAGTCTTACCAGACTATAGCCAACTCTCTCTCAATTAAGAGATGATTAGTGGTCATTTAACCTGAGAGTCATTACATCTCAGACCAAGAGAGAGATTGTGAAGGAAAGTCTTTGTGGTAACCACAGCCTATGCAGGAATTGAACTCACTGTTTGGAGTGTATAACCTATAAGGAAGTTGGACAAACTTGGATTGTTTTTGCTGGAGTGTCGGAGGCTGAGGGGTAACCTGATAGAAGTACAGAAAATTATGAGAAGCATGGATTGGGTGGATACTTGGACTCTTTTTCCCAGGGTGGAAATCTCAAATACTAAGGGCCATAGGTTCAAGGTGAGAGGGGTAAGTTTATAGGAAATGTGTGAGGCACTTTTATTTTTAGAAACACAGAGGGTAGTATGTGCCTGGAACATGCTACCAGAGGAAGTGGTAAAAGCACATTGGATTGTAATATTTAAGAGGCATTTAAAAAGGCACATGAACAAACAGGGAATACAGGTTCTGAGAAAGCATCACCGGACCCGAAACGTTAACTCTGTTTTCTCCTCCACAGATGCTGCCAGACCTGCTGAGCTTTTCCAGCAACTTTGTTTTTGTTCCTGATTTACAGCATCCGCAGTTCTTTTGGTTTTTATTAGGGAATACAGGTATATGGACCACATACAGGTAGATGGGATTTGTTTAGAATAGCATCATGGATGGCACAGACATGGTGGACTGATGGGCCTATTCCTGTGCTGTACTGTTCTATGTTGTTGTCACTCACATTGCAAACTAGCTGTCCAGTCAACTGGGCTAACCAACCCGCCTCAATCACTACGTGCTCTATTTGGAACAAAAGAACCCTATAGTGACAACAGGATGTGTTAGATGTATCTATTTCATTTATAAAATTTGCTTTCACACAGTCTAACAAAAATGTTAATTATCCTGACCTTTTAAAGTACCTATAGCAGGGCATAAGCACTTAAAATAATTTTACCTTGTGTAAATAAATATTATGAAATTGACAGAGTGGATCAGATGCCAGAGCTATGAAGAAAACAATAGCCTCCCTGGGATAAAGCAGTTTCAACACTCGAATAGATATCTGGACTCACTGCAAAGATAAGGCATAATAAATGCATAATGATACGGAGAGCAGGTCTTGGCATAGTGTTGACATCACCTGTGATGAAATCCATTTTTCTAACCGTTTTTTCTGAATAAGCAGTATCTGTGAATGTCATAACATTCAGGGAACTCAGTCTTAGCTACATTTGAATTCCACTGTTGGTTGTAACATTCAGTTCTGCACAGCAATAGGGATGGGTTTGCAGGTTTGTTACAAGACTTTCAATTGTTCACTGAAAACAGTTGAAGGGTGACTGAACAGCATTTCAAGGGTCACTGAGCAGCAGTTGGAGGATGAGAGAGCCATAAACAGGCTCTGTGCAGAAAAATGCTGTTTAGAAGGCCATTGGTTCTGTATAGTTGGGGCTAAGAGAAAAGTCCAAGTGTCATTTGGATATCTCTATACAGTTAGGATTCAACAGAAATCCATAAACCAAAAGGGCCTTGTGAGAAGCAACTAATATTTCAGTGCAGCGGAGAGTAGGAGTTGAAAAGCCCACATGCAGAATGATTGGCCCAGCTAAGTTTAGAGATGCGGAAAAAAACCAAGTTCTGGTTGGGTGAAACTCACTCTGTAAAAAGCTGGAGTTTCACCTGTGATTAAGGGGTAGAGTGCAATTCTGGAGCCCAGAATTCAGAACAAAATAGGATCAGGACAGGAAAGTGAACTATCAGAACACAAGCAGCTATTGAGGCCATCCATGACAGATGGTCTTTTGAGGGATTTCCAAAGCTAAGTCTTCAAAAGGGAAGAATGGGAATCTCTTGTGAAATTTCAATATTTGGTGACCTACACAGTCCTAACACTTGGGGGTTGGGTTCCTGAAAAATCCATGGGATCTGTCTTGTCCACATTTGCCACCTGACATGCTCTGTGGTGTTCAATCACAGTGTCTGTTAACTATATTTAGCTCAGGTTAACTTTGGATATTATAATACATGTTGTAAATATATATTGCATTACTGTTTTAACTTCGTAAAAAGTAAAGTTTATTGTGTTTTGTATCATGAAATCTTATGGTTTTGTCTCATAGCAAGTACCTGAGTTATCACACTTTGTCTACTTTTTAAACAACAACAGCACAGTGGCTCATTGCTGTCTCACAGCACCAGGAACCCGGGTTCAATTCCACCTTCGGGCGACTGTCTGCGTGGAGTTTGCACATTCTCCCAGTGCCTGCGCGAGTTTCCTCCGGATGCTCCGGCTTCCTCCCACATCCAAAGATGTGCAGGCTAGGTGGATTGGCCATGCTAAACTGCCCGTAGTGATCAGGGATGTGTAGATTAGAGGGAAGGGTCTGGGCGGGATGCTCCGAGGGTCAGTGCGGACTTGTTGGGCCGAAGGGCCTGTTTCCACACTGTAGGGATTCTATGAAGTTACTGGTCCTAAATCAGATTCTAACAAATTTAGCAGTCTGGTCTGAGATCATAACACATTGAACTGGTAATTCAAAGGACCAGGGTAATGCTTGGGGGAATTGGCTCAAATCCCAAAGACAGATGGTGAAATTTCAATTCAGTTATTAAATATGGAATTAAAAGCTAATGTAACGGTAACCATGAAACTACTGCCAATTGTTGTAAAAATCCATCTATTTTTGGCCCTTCGTGTGACTCCAGACCTACAGCAATGTAGGCAGTTCTTAAATGGTCTCTGAAACAGCCCAGTAAGCTACTCAATCATACAATAAAACGAAAAAGTCAGGAAAAGAAACAAAACCAGATGGACTACCTGGCATTGACCACAGCAAAGCCACCCTGTCAACCCTACAAAGTTCTCCTTACTAACATTTAGGGACAACTGCCAAAATTGGACCTTCCTCTATAATGAACATATTCTATTAATTTCACATTATTCACTCTCCAGAGGATTAACACACTTCTTTTTAAAAGTACTTCCTGTTGTCCCTATAGGGTTCATATGTACTATAAAAGTGTACAGTCGTTGAATGGACATGGAAGAGCTATGTGGCATGTAATGTACGAAAAGATCAAGGAATTGGGTGGGGGCAGAACTTGGCATGGAGGGCAAGTATGAAACGTTTCACACTTACTTTGCATAAGGTTCCCTCAGGCAGGCAACGGTTCACAACCTCCGAGGTGCCATGAATCACAAATCTTTTAAACGCCTGCCTTATTCCATGAAAATTGCAGAAGACAAGGAGCTGTCTATCCCCTGCTACTCAGCCAGCAAGACTGGGAGTGCAAGGTGTGGGCTTGCCAATCGGAACCAGCTCATACCCTTAAATGGGGCTCATGAAAATATGGGGCTGGAAATCCTGGCATTATATCCTAGCCACCATTTTCACCCCTCCACAAAGTTTTCCAAACTGTGCAGATCATGCTGTCAAATTCTGAGTTTATACACAAAGTGTGGCCAGTGCTGAAAACATTTGTAGGTCTATAAGCATACAGTGAACCAGCCCTCATATATGGTATAATTAGTTCAAAGCAAATTTGTGCAAATAGAAACTTATAGAAATTGTTAAAGACATGAAATATTAAAATTAAATGAAGTATAGTAGAATAAAATGAAATGCATAATTTTCACTTCCGTGCACCTGTGAGTTTTATAATAGATAAAGTATATAAAAGAGCACAAACAAAGGGCTGTTTTTAACTTGCACAACCGCTATTCCAGGATCCCTGGTGATGTTCCATCACTGGGGAATTTCTGTTACGGCTGGACCCAGCTTTACTCGGGCACAGGTTACAGCTTGAGAATCTCATTGTCCCAAAAGGTTCGCATGCAAATGAAAACATTAAAATGCACTCTCAATGGCAAAGCAATTTTATTTATTGGCTGCAAACATCAGTCAACTAGTGAAAGTATTCAACTTACCCCCAAGGATTTTATCTAGGACTGGAAAGTTGAACCTTCTACCTCCCACAACCAGCTCAATTTCTAAATAGTACTCTTCCATTCCGATACAAACATCATTACCCTGTCCATATCGGGGAGGCATGTGGTATTATCGCTGGACTGTTAATCCAGAGATCCAGATAACGTTCTGGGGACCCCGGCTCAAATCCCTCCACGGCAGATGGTGGAATTTAAATTCAAAAAATATCTGGAATTAAGAATCTCATGATGACTGTGAATCCATTGTTGATTGTTGGAAAAACCCATCTGATCACTAATGTCCTTACCTCGTGTGGCCTACATGTGACTCCAGACCCACAGCAATGTGGTTGACTCTTAACTGGATTGGCGATAAATGCTGCCTAGCCAGCGACACCCTCATCCCACCAATGAATAAAGAAAAAAATATACAAAGCTGCACACATACGGGTGTGCAGTAAACTAATCCTTTTTAATTCTACTGTGCATTGTAAAATTGCAGAAGCCAACATAAATAACATACAACCTGTTAGATAACAGACAACAATTGGATCAATATGGCCTCAGATAGAAAAACGGCCCAAGTTGTTTCAGAGGAGCATAAATGAACAAAGTTGACACTGAACTAATGGAGAAGATACAGAGAGAGATTGAACGTTTGGCCGAAGAGTCTGGTTTCAGGGAGGCACAATGGCTCAGTGGATAGCAGTGCTGTCACACAGCATCAGCGATCCGGGTTTGATTCCACCCTCGGGCGACTGTCTGTGTGGAGTTTGCACATTCTCCCTGCGTCTGCATGGGTTTCGTCCGGGTGCTCCAGTTTCCTCCCACAATCCAAAGATGTGCAGGATAGGTGGATTAGCTATGCTAAATTGCCTATAGTGTCCAGGGATGTGTAGGCTAGGTGAATTAGCCATGAGAAATGCAGGGTTACAGGGATAGGGTCAATCTGGGTGGTATGATCTTCGGACTGTCGTTGTGAATTCAATGAGCCGAATGACCTGCTTCCACACTGTAGGGATTCTATGATTCTAGGAAGCATTTTAAAGGGGAAGGGGAAGGAAGGAAGAGAGAGAAGGAAATCAAGAATGTACAACCATATCAGGTGAAAATACAGATACAGCAGAGAAGCAAAAGGACTGGGAGATTCACAAGATCAGAACTGAAGTGACACAGAATTCCCAAACAGATTGCGCATTTCAGAAATAAGGAAAAAAAACAGTTAAGGAGTTGGGGAATAAAGGTCACAATCTTAGGTCATATAAAGCCTGAACATAGTTAATATTTCGTTAACGAAATACTGCAGACACCTGGAAATCTGACATGAAAGGTGACGTTCCTTCCTAGGATGTAGTAGATTTATGTTGTGGGGGTGACAACGGATCATGGTGATGTTATTAGGCTAGTAATCCAGAGACTCAGGCCAGAATCCCACTGCCATAGCTGGGAGCATTTGAATTCAATTAAAGGAATCTGGAATGTTAAGTTTGTCTCAGTAACGGTGCCATGAAACAACTGTCAATTGTCTGACAAATAATATCACTAAATTCTGAAAATCTGCCATCCTTACCTGGTCTAGCCTACACTTGATTCCTAATGTCTTCTGTAACAGCCTAGGAAGCCACTAAATTCAATTGCAATTAAAAGTAACAGCCATCATTTAGCAATCCACAACCCGTGAATGAATAAACAAAGAGTTCTCGTGGTGCACTCTGATTTGCTAAACTTGGGGGATCAGAGTTGCTTCTTGCTGGGTGGAGATCAGCATGTATCATGGGTAGGTATCTGGTAATGTTAAACAATGTCACATTTTTGAATGCCTAAATAGTTGGGAAAAGAACTTTCCATCTATTTTCTCCCCTAATTAAACTGGGATTTTAGTCTGGTTTTTATTCCTCCAAGAAGATTACAGGGTTTCTGGTTGGGATAGAGAGAATTTACATTGAGATGAACAATAGAGAGGGGCAGAATGAATGAACCCATAGTTTCCTTCATCGTTTTGTTCATCTAAGAAGAGACAGATAAGGTTATCCGAGACAACAAGAGCTCCTATGATACTGCTTGGCCTGCTGTGTTCATCCAGCCCTGCACCTTGTTGTCTCGGATTCTCCAGCATTTGCAGCTCCTACTATCTCAGATAAGGTTATGTTTGTTTTCCAAGATGAACTTGGAATATGAATCAGTTTTAGCTAAGGAAGGATATGCCTGATAGTCCTAGATGTGGACAAGTAAGATCCAGCAATAGATAAATCAAGCAGTTGCAAAGCAGCAAAGTACAAGGGGTACAGACTTGACGACAAGGGAACTAAATAAAGGCCTTACCGAGGGAATGGCCAGAATGGGAAAGCATAATGGCTTTACTGGGGACAAATGTTACCCAAAGCTGGAGGTGAAGAAATAGCTAAGCAAATTGATAATGGCTGAAATGTGATAGAAAGCAAAATAATTGGCAGTTGGAAGTGACTCAGGAGAAGAGTCTATTCCGAGACATACCTAATAATGGAAAAGGGTAAGCGACTTTTTTTCTTTTACCTGGCATTGTACAACTTGTATGCTTGTAGGTGCTAATGCAGAGACAAATACCCTATAAATTAACATGTGGGACTATACTGTTCCCTTTTAAGTAGTGTGCATCAAACAGGATATTGCACTGCTTCCTTAATTCCCCTGTTTCCTGGGGGTTTTCTGCCTCCTGTTTCTTTTAAAACTCACAAAACTGCTGACAATAACACCACGTGGCCCCAAATACCTGTTTGCCACATCCATGTCTGACTCGATCTTGTCCAGCCCTTTCATGATGCGATCAAACTGCTCTCCCTGATGAAGCAAGACTTTTGCCGTGTCTTCCAAGCGTTGGTGGGAGCTGGAAGCCAAGTGGATAAGCTGCTTTCCCTTGGATGTGCGATCAGGGCTGGCCTCTACTTCCACCCCTTCCGACGAAAGCAACTGTGCTTGCCAGAAGTGCTCGATTACGTTAAACACCACTGTCCGATTGGGTTGCAGTGAGCTGAACCAGTGCTTCTCATTGCCATTTACCAGCACGGTGAGTGAGCTGAATATGAAGCTGGATGCCTCCTTCTTGATGCTGGTGATGGCAGAGAGCTTGAAGCTGGTCAGCGTAAGCCCCTCCTTGTCGGATGTAAATGCCAATTGGCCTGGTGTGAGCGACAGTTTGCCATAAACCCATCGTTTCTCACTGTCGAGATAGTATGAACCAGGCCAGGAATGGATGCACAAGTTTTTATTCATCACAGCAGCACTCGTCTCTCCCAGCAGGTGTGTGTGTTGATAAATCGATGGAAACCTAGGAATGCATTGGGCAAGTGAAGGGAACGTTTAGTTAGGCTTCAGCAGAAGAAATCATAGATCACGTTAAAAGGCAAAGCATTAACATCAGAAGCCTGGATAAAGTAGGATTGATTAAAGCAATTATACAAATTCTCTCAAAAGAAATCTTAATCCAAAATTTCTGAGGTGGAGGTACTTTTCCACAGCAAAAAGCAGCTACTGTAATTTAAGTAAATAAATTTAATTACTTTAGCATCGGGTCATTTGCCAATTTAAACAGGCCCATGAAACAAATCTGCACCATCTACGAAGCTGAGTGACCTCTTTCTGGGAGGAGTCACAAGACTGAAAAACAATTTTAGAAACATCAAAAAGCTAACGCTGACATAAATTTGCCTCATTTTGAAAGATCTGCTTCACCTTTTCACTATGTCTTTCAATTCCTTTCCACTGCAATATTTCTAAAGTGTCCCAAATATTTTTGTACTGTCCACTTCAATGGCGGTTTCTAACAATCTTCAAGTTTCTCCACCACCCAACGAGTCAGTCATCTAATTTTCTCCAACGATGGGCGTTTGTGCATTACCCCCTCCCTTCAACCCATTATTGGTGACAGTGCACTGAATTATTTAAAATTATTTCCTGGAATCTCCCCAATTCACTCAACTGCTAAGATTTTCTTTAAAATCAGCCTCTTTTAACTACCACTGCAAATTATTACTTCTTAGCTCTATGCCAATTTCTGTCCAATTTACATATTGACAATTATACAACACCTTAGTAAATGTAGGTTATATTTGTGAACTATTGCATTACCAAAGTACTCTTTGAGAGAGAATAAACCACTTAGGTTCTTGTCTGATTAACCAACTTATTTATCTCACATCTCAAATATTTGATTTTAAACACATCATTTCAGTCAAGTTCCTTCATGTCTTGAAAGCTTCATTAAATCTGCAAAAGTCCTTTCCCTAATCCTTGCAATCATTCCTATTGCTCATCTCGGTGTTAAGAGCAACAATTTCCTTTTTATAAATATAGTAAATTCGTATTTAGTGCAGTTTGTATATATGTCAACACAAATGGTACTTTATACATGTTTTAATAGAATATAATCGCGCAGGGCTTCGCAGGAGTGTGAAAAAGCAAAATCTGATACCGAGAGTCATGATGAGGCAGATGATCGAAAGCTTGGGAATGAGGTAGGTTTTAATGAGTTTTGCAAAGAAGGGATGGAAGATCAAGAGATTTAAGTGAATGTCACATGTTGGCCCTGGAAAATTGAAGGCACAACTGACAGTGGGCTGAGCAAATAAAATCAGGAACCACAAGTTAGAAGAGCATAGATGTCTCAAGAGGGCAGTGAGGCTGGAGAACATTACAGAAAACGAAAGGAGGCCATGACGGATTTAAACAAGGATGGAAATTTTTAAATCGAGAAGTTGATCAATCAAGAGTTTGATCGATGTAGGTCAGTGAGCACAGGGTTCACTGGTGAGCAGGGACTTTTGCAAGTTAGGAGGACACAAGCAGCAGAGTTTTTGACAATCTCAAATTTATTCAGAGTAGAATGTGGGAAGATGGCCAGGAAAGTCATGCCGAGAGCTAAGACATGAATGAGGGATTTATCAGATGAGCAAAGGCAGGGGTGTAGTATGACGATGTTACTGAGGTGAATAAGCAGTGTTCTTGATGGTGCAGATGATCAGAAGCTCATCTCTAGGTCAAACAGGACATCGAGGTTAGAAATGGTCAAGGTCAACTTTGGACAACTGCCAGGTAGGAAACTAAAGAATGGAATTTATAGTGGGGACCAAAAGGAGTGGCTTCAGCATTCCCAATATTTAGTTGGCGGTAGTCTTTGCTCACACAGTACTGCATGTCAGGTAAGCTGGATGTACTGAGATGGAACAGTTAAGGGTGGAAGTGGTGAGGAGTGCTGGATTTCATAAGTTCATGGAAAAAATGGCACCATGTTTTCAGATGATGTTGCCAAGAAATAACAGATAGATGAGAAATAGAAAGGGTACAAGGATAGATCCATGGGGGATGAGAGAATTAATAAGAGTAGGAAGAGAAGCCTTTGCAGATGATCCTCTGATTAAAAGGATGGAGTTAAGATTGAAGATCAGCTATGATCTTGCTAAACAGCAGAGCTGACTAATAGAGCCAAATGGCTTACTCCAGCTCTTAGTTTGCTTGATCCTTTATTCTTTCATGGAACATTAGCATCACTGACAAGGCTAGCATTTGAAACCCACATTGCCCTTAAACTGAGTGGCTTGCTAGGCCATTTCAAAAAAAAAATCAACTGCATTGCTATAGATCTGAAGTCACACATAGGCTAGACCAGATAAGGACAGCAAGTTTCCTTTCCTAAAGGAGAAGACCCAAAGACTTTAGAACAAGAGTAGGCCATTCTGCCTCTCAAGCCTGCTCTGCCATTCACTACAATCATGGCTGATCCAACATACCTCACATGCAATTTCCTGCCCTTTCCGTGTAACCTGTGATTCCCCTACTGATCAAGAATCTATCTGCCTCAGCCTTAAAATATACTCAAGATTCTGCCGCACAGCTCTCTGTGGCAAGGAGTTTCAAAGATTCACTACTCTCAGAGAACAAATTCTTCCTCATCTCAGTCTTAAATTGGACCCCTTTATTCCGCAACCTTGCCCTCATGTTAATGAAGCAGACGGGTTTTTACAACAAGTGATGATAGTTTCACGGTCACCAGCTGTTCTGTAGCAGGAGTAGAAACCTGACTGGAGGATTTCAAACAAGGTATTCCAGGAAACATGGCCAAAAATTTGAGGGGGGGCACACATTCAAGGCCTCTGGAGAAGAATGGAAGCTTTGAGATTTACAGTAGTTTGCTCTGACTGTAAGGTCATGGATCAGCATTCTGGAGATCAGGATGATGGTGGTGGATTCCCAGAAGCAAAAAAAGTACTGGTGAGTGAGATTTCCTGGCCTGAATCATTTTGTGCACTTCAAAATATACATGCAGGATGACCATTGTGTTCTTTATTTAAGTAGCTTTTGTTTGAAACTGTTTGATCTTGTTTGAAGATCGAGTCAATACCTGGAAAAAACCATTAAACATCAACCACTACAGCAGGCAGATGGGCTTCAGTTTAACATCTCATGCAAAAGACGAGACATCTGACAATATAGGGCGCCCTCAGTGCACTGGGACTACAGGCTTCATTTTTAGTCTCACTCTAGAGTGGGACTTTGAACCCAAAACCTCACAGGCAAGGACATTAATAATTACATCACGGCTCACACTACAACAGAGCAGTTAAGTGTTAACCATAAGCAAATAACCATCAAGGAATTAGCTTTACATATCATTTGTTCCACTTAACAATCCTCCTCAGAGTTGATCTCTTAAAACTTTTCCACTGTTCCACTTCAGTCCAGTAAGTCTAAATCTTTAATGAAAACACCAGAAAATAGTTTACAAGGATTTAGCCTTTTATTCCTTCTTCTTTTTCTCGTTTTACAACCGTAAGTTATACCAACCACCCCAGCAAACCGAGAAATATAAAAAACAAGTGGGACAGAACACCAATGCTTCACTGGAGGCGCACTGATGATGTTACCTAGCAGGCTGACGAAACGTTTGCAACCAAACCCACCGGCTCGGCAAGCATGTCTACAACCTCATCCACAACCCGATCTACAAATCTTCTCAAACTTTAAACCAGTGACCATAATTCTATTTGTTTTCAAATAATTATGGAAAAGGATAGGCCTGGTCTACAAGCTGACGTTCTAAACTGGGGCAAAGCGAATTTTGATGGTATTAGACAGGAACTTTCAAAAGTTGATCGGGGAAGGCTGTTCGCAGGCAAAGGGACGACTGGCAAGTAGGAAGATCTCAAAAGCAAGATAACAAGAGTCAGAGCCAGCATGTTCCTGTTAGTGTGAAGGGCAGGGCTGGCATGAGAAGGGAACACTGGATTAATTCTTGACCAGAGTCACAATATACAAGGAGGAAGCACATGTCAGATATAGACATCTGGGAATCCCTTCAGGAGTATTGGGGTGGGTGTATACTCAAGAGGAAAATTAGGAGGGAGAAAAGGGAGCATGAGACACTATTGGCAGATAAGGTTAAGGAGAATCTAAAGAGATTCTATAAGTGTATTAAGGGCAAAAGAGTAATGGGGCAGCAAATAGGGCCCCTGAAAGTCAATGAGGCCATCTATATATGGAACCATAGGAGATGGGTAAGATCCTAAACAACCATTTCAGCACTTACCGTGGAGAAAGACATGGAAGCTAGAGAACTCAGGAATATAAACAACAATGTCTTAAAATGCATAAAGGTAGATAAATCCCCGGGACCAGTGCCATTATTTAAGAAAGGCTGCAAGGAAAAGCCAGGGAACTACAGACGGTGAACCTAATGTCAGTAGTGGGTAAGCTGCTAGAAGGCATCCTAAGAGACAGGATCTACATGCTTTAGAAAGGAAAGGACTGATTAGGGATAGCATGGCTCTGTGAGTGGGAAATCATTTCACAAACTTGATTGATTTTTTTGAAGAGGTGACCAAGAAGATAGATAGATGGTGGTGGAGCGGTAGACATTGTCTACATGGACTTTAGCAAGGCCTTCAACAGTGTTCTGCAGGATAGACTACTTAGTAAGGTTAGACTACATGAGATCCAGGGAGAGCTAGCCAATTAGATACAGAATTGGCTTGACAGCAGGAAACAGACAGTAGTGGCAGAGGATTGTTGTTCACTGAAGGCCTGTGACCAGCAGTGTGACGCAAGGATCGATGCTGGGTTTACTGTTGTTTATCATTTAAATAAACAATTTGGATGAGAATATAGGAGGCATGGTTATAAGTTTGCAGGTGACACCAAAACTGGTGATATAGTGGACAGCAAGAAGGTTATCAAAGATTACAATGGGATCTTGATCAATTAGGCCACTGGACTGATGAATGGCAGGTGGAGTTTAATTTGGATAAATGCGAGGTGTTGCATTTTGGTAAGGCAAAGCGAAGCAGGACTTATGCACCTAATGGTAGGGCCCTGGGAGCATTATCGAACAAAGATACCTAAGGATGCAGGTCCATAGTTCCTCGAAAGTGGCATCATAGATAAACAGGGTGATGAGGAAGGCATTTGGCATGCTTGCCTTCAATGGTCAGAATATTGAGTACAGGAGTTGAGAAATCATGTTACAACAGTACAAGACACTGGTACAAACACATTTTGAGTGCTGCACACAATTCTGGTCATCTTGCTATAGGAAGGATGTTACTTAACTGGAGAGGGAGCAAAAAAGATTTACAAGAATGTTACCGAGACTGAAGGGCTTGAATTATAAGGAGAGGATAGATACGCTGTGAATTTTTTCCCCTAGAGTATAGGAGGCTGAGAGGTGGTCTTATAGAGGTTTATAAAATCATGAGGGGCAAAATAAGGTGAATCTTTTCCCCAGGGTAGGAGAGTCCAGAACTAGACAGCATGGGTTTCAGGTGAGGAGAAAGATTTAAAAGGGACCTGAGCAGCAAACTTTTCACACAGAGGGTGGTACATGTATGAAATGAACTGCCAGAGGAAGTGATAGAGACAAGTACAATTACAACATTTAAAAGAAATCTGGGCAGGTACATGGATAAGAAAGGTTTAGAGGGACATGGGCCAAACTCAGGCAAATGGGACTAGTTCAGTTTAGGAAACCTGATCTGCATGGATGAATTAGGCTGAAGGGTCCGATTCCATTCTCAATGGCTGTACGACTCGATCCTGTGTCTCCTCAAGCATCAGTCTTGCCATCGCAGGAATCAGTCGAGTAAACCTTGATTGCTCTCCCTTCATAGCCAGAACATCCTTCTTCAGGGAAGGAGACTAGAACTGTACACAACACTCCAGGTGTGGTCTCACCAAGATACTGTACATTTGCAGCAAGATGTCCCTACTCCTGGACTCAAATCCTCTCACTGTGAAGGCAAACAGACCATCTAGCTTCTTCACCACCAGCAAGCTTATTTTCAGCAGTTTCCTTTGGAACTTCACAGGCTGGAATAGAACACTTCTTTGCAAATAACGCTCTTTAAATCTTTCAGTCTGCTAACCTATAAGCATCTGTTTGACTAACTTATGTTGTATTCCAACTCATTTTCCTTTCTGTATTTCTTGGCACATTCTGCATTACTTGACTTGTTTTCTTCTGCTATATTCCCCGGGGTTTTATTGTGGCGCTAGTATTTTTTTAATTTTCCCTCCACTTTTGGTGACTCATCTATGTCGCTCTCTCAATTTGCTCGATATCCAGTGCACTTCTATCAACATATTCCCTGTTCCCCAATACTTCTCCATGTCAGGAGCTATTCTATCCGCCTGCAACCGTCTCCTCTCGCATTGCAGCAGAATTTATCTCTGGACATTCTTTCGGACAATATTTACTTAGCCCAGGGTCTGATCTCTCATGCAGGATTCCTTTCAAGAGATGTTATTATCCCCGCAAGACTTATCTCAAGATGTTTCTCTCCTCAGGGATTTATCACATTTCCCTCCTGCAAAATTTGTCCTCAAATAACCTGCTTTCTCCTGCAAGATTTGTACCAGGAGATTCTCTCTCACTCCGCAGAACCTGGCAGCCTGGAATCCCCCACTCTCTATGTCCCAGACACTACTGCTCCCTCACAATGTAACAGGACTGTGGCACAGAGCTCAGGCCCTCGCTGCCTGCAATACTCACGCCGTTTCCTCCGTTTCCCCAGTCTCAGGTCCTTCCCATTTCTCCGGGCAGCTAACCGAGAGCTCGCATCGCTCGCTAACTCCACTCGAGGTTTGTCTCTAAACAGAGCTCCACCTCCAGCTGGCCTTCCTCAAGCTTCCTCCTGTCAGCTCCTGTACGACACTGTCATTCACTGACCCCACACCCTTCCTATCCACTGTCAATCACACACTGACCCCACCCCTTCGCCTAGCCTGTCAATCACA
>NC_063335.1:91691971-91718898 GCF_021869965.1 Rhincodon typus
GTCAATCACACACTGACTCCACCCCTTCACTAGTTTCAGTCAATCATGCCCTGACTCCGCCCTTTCCCCGTTACAGCCTGTCACACACTGACCACACCCTCTTCCAGCATCCTGTCAATCACACCCTGACAATCACTCACCCAATCCCCTGATGCTGTCAATCACACACGGTCCCCACCCCCGCCCCAAACCAGTCAATCACTCCCTGACACCACCCCTCCACGATAGCAGTCAATCACTCACAGACCCCCGCATCCAACGTTCCTGTCAATCAAACACAGACCCCACCCCCTCCCCGGTTCCTGTCAATCTCACACTGACCCCACCCCTTCCTTCCACCGTTCCTGTCAGTCACACACTGACCCCACCCCTTCCCCGTTACCTGTCAATCACAAGTCCCCGCCCTCCTCTTACAGGAATCTTTTACTCGTTGATTCCGGTCTGGTATCTGCGGCTGCGCCCCAACCTCCCGGTGTACGGTTGTGGCATGTCCGCCGTGTTTGTGAAATTTCGGTCTGTTTCAGTAAAGATGGAGTTGGTCTGAATAACAGACACCCTGCCGCCAACGGGCAGCTGTCCGGGGCGACAGACTTAATCACTGACGGGCTGGTTTACTGTATAAATCTGATCAGCTGGACTATAGATTGAAAGTGATTTCTGATACATTTTACAACCACCCTTTTTGCCCTTGAAATAGAATCAGCATTTGCAGTAGTTCAGCGAGGAACATGGAGGAAAGAAAAGCTGCAGGATTCTGATCATTTAATATGAGGGTTATTAGGAGTGAAATTCCTGACTGCTGAAACATGGACGAGGAAACATTGAAGAGTGCACTGGTATTCTTCCAGAGTGACAGGCCTTCATATGGAGAGTTTCGTAAAGGTCGAAAACCTGATTACTTATGGAAATCAGATTGGAGTTACTCTCAGTTTTTCAGGGATTTTCTGCTTCCTAATTTCCCATGCATACTGTCGCCCGAGTTTACGGAAGGCTGGAGGAGCAGGCAAGAGTGGGTGAAAGGGGATGGCAAGCCTGACTTTGAGCACTTGCTGAAACATTTTGGTTAGTCCCATTTTCTCTTGGTGGTGTATTTGCTGAAAGGGGTGAGGGAAATCACAGCAGCCCTGGGCTTTTGTTTTTCTTTCCCGTGGAATGTGGGTGACGCTGGCAAAGCCCCAGTTTGTTGACTATTTTAAGTTACACTTAACTGAGTAGCTTGCTGGACCATACGCAGAGAGTAGTTAAATCCAACCATACGGCTCTTTGTCTGGAGTGTTAGATTTCCTTCCCAAAGAGCATTAGTGAACCAGAAGGGTTTCTACAAGAATCAATGATTGTTGTCAGGGAATACTGAGACTAGCTTTATATTTCACCTATATGAATTCAATTTAATTTCCGGCAGATGCTGTGGTGGGATTTGAACCAATCTCCCCAGGATTTTAGCCTAGACGTCTGGATTATCAGTGGCTGTCAAAACACAAATCAAATTTGCTAACCCTGACTGTAGTTTGGTGGATGAGAAGAGGATTGGACTGATCTTGTGATAACTACCATGCTGAGATAACATTGAGTATGAATCACTGGCCTGGGCAAGTGGTGGAGAAGACATTTGGACAAGGATTGTTGCAAACACTCTTGGATTGTGTTGGTGTCTTCAGGAATTAACAATAACCTCTCAGAATAATGCTGTAATAATCCAGGGAGGTAGGAATGAGGAAATGAGACTTTTTAAAAATCAAAATTCAGTGCACATGTTGGCTGTTGATCCATATACAACACTTTAACAGTATTGTCCTCATCAACCCCCTCTGTTTCCTCTTCCAAAAAAACTCCAGCAAGCCAGTTAAACATGATTTTCCCTTAAGAAAGCGTGCTGGCTCATCTCAATTGATCCACGTTTGTCATGTGACTCTTAATTTTATTCAGATTTATTTGTTGAAGATGTTCTCCCATCACTGAAGTTACTTGAACTGCAATTCTCCAGTCCTCGAGCATCACTCCTGAGTCTAAGAAAGACTGAAAGTTATGAACAGTGCCTCTGTAATTTCCACTCTCACTTCCTTCAATATCCTATTTCCATTTGTTTTCATTTGAATGTGGTGCCACGTATTTCCACAATTTGAAATCCTGATTTTGGATGGCAACTCAGTGCCCCCACTCTCACCTTGAAAGTCAGTCACTATAACATTGAGCAGTGTCACCCAACAAAAACGTGCATTCCTATACATATTTATTATTACACCTTTACAGTAGGGTAATGTTCCAAGGAGCAATATAAGTGTTATCGAGCACAGTTTGAAGCATAATCGCACATGGAGCTATTAAAGAAGACAACCAAAAGATTGGTCAAAGAAATTGATTTTAAATAGTTTCTTAAAGGCAAGAAGAAATACACAGATTCCAGAACATTTGGCAGCATAGCGATCATGTTAGAGTATTAAAATTGGAGATTGTCATAAGACCAGAATTGAAAACACCTTAGAGGGTTCAAAGGCTGGAAGAAATTACAAAGGCGGGGAGAGGAACTGTCATTGAGGAATTTAAAACAGCAGTGAGAACTTTAGAATTCCTGAAAGCTTTTTGTCTTGCATTCATTCGGACAGGGCTCAAGAATATCAGTTTTAAGGGAAGCCAATATTTATAGAGGAGAATCTCTGATTCCTTGGCAAGAGGATTCTGATTGGTAGAAATGTTGCAGTGAAGAATGCATTAGTTCATGCTGACCGATAGGTAACTGCTAAGTTTTGTTTATATTTTAAACTAGGTAAGTTGATTCTAATTCATCAAAACATTGCCATGAGAAATGAATCAGTGAATGACTGTTGTTGTGTTGAAATGGATACAATGCATTTACATGTTATATCTGGAGCACTGCATGCTATTATATGTAGGTTCCAATACACGCAAGTACCTCACACTGTGACTCTTGACTGACAATCTTAAAATAGTTTCAGTGTAATTCTTTGCACGCTCAGGATTTTCCAGTAAATGTTATCCAGTTGCCGAATCATATCTAATGTGGACGCTGTGTTGTGCATTTTGAAAACATGGGCTAGTTGGATATGATGAGTGCCTTGACTGTTGTGAACATCGAAAGAGATATAGGATTTGACACAACCAACCAGTCTTTAGTGTATATGGCCCACATACCTGGTTTCACATGAGCACTGAAATTCATATGTTATCTTTATGCAATAGGCAGAACGCCTTTCCAGCTTGACAGCAGCATCCTGTTTATGGCAACATCAGTAGTGTTTCTACTGCATTGTAACAGCATGAAACAGCTAGCTCACCCATCGCTCAAACATTTGAGATACTTTACTGTTCCAGTATAAGCTGAGGTAGACTGCACTTTTCATGACTAACAGTGGCTACCTTAGCACCGTTCTCAAGTTCGCATGATGTACTGTGAGAAATGATTTGACCAAGATAGTCATTATCCCAGGAATTGCTTTGATGTGTCATACTTCAGCAACAAGCTTTCATGGTGAGCAAATTGCTCCGGCCTCATTTGCAAGGTTACCAATAAGAGATATTTTATAGTGCATGGAATGGTAGGAATCCCAACTTGTGTACTGACCAGTGAGGATATTGCATTCTCCATTGCAATGTCTCCACCATTTACTTTCCAATTGCCAACCGATCAGCATTCACTTGCCAATCAATCAGCACTCACATACAGTATAAATTTCAACCTGAATCCTTCCATGTTGTCCTGATGTGTGCAAGACAAAACTGTGACAGAGTGTACATTTTATTTCAACAACATTTGAATCTAGTAGTGCTAAATTAGAATTTTATAGTTAAACTGTTACTTAACTCAAATCCAATGTAGACAAGGGTGTAATGGGTGAATCAGACAGTGACGACATGAGGTCAGAGTTCTGGATGACCTCAAGTTTCTAGAGAATAGAATGTGGGATGTTGACAATTGAAATAGTTAAGTCAAGAAAGAAAAAGGCATGGATAAGGAACTCAGCAATAGCTGAACTGAGAAAAGAGTAGAATCAAGCAATGTTGCAGAGATAGAAGTATGTTTTCCCTATGATGTGGATTCCAGCTCACCTTGGAGGCAGAAATGACACAAAGCTTTGTTTCACCCTCAAAAAGTTTCCAAGCAAACTAATGACCGGAAATGTGACTTCTGGTGGTGAACCAGTGAATAATAGATTAGTATTTACTCATTTTGTAAAGTACATGGATTCTGCTGTACCTCGCCCCCATATCAGCCCAAGGGCAACATGAGGAATTCACTATCTGGAAGTTCTTAAGTGCATTAACAGCCAGTACACGTCAGAACTATGTTATTGACTGTAAAATACTTTGGTATGTCTTGAGGTAATGTAAGGCACTACATAAATGAACTCTTTCTTGCTTTCAAATGCTAATCAGACTGCAAAAACTGTTGCTGCCTGCTACGTTAAACTGTGTCAACACAGAAATCGGTTTCTGAGATAACAAGGTGTAGAGCTGGATGAACACAGCAGGCCAAGCAGCATCAGAGGAGCAGGAAGGCAGACGTTTCTGAACTTCAGTACACAATACCAGAAAGTGCTGGGAGTTAGGGTAAAACATGATCTTGACCACATGCCTCTGCAGCAGCAAGGAAGTGAGCCAACCCTAGCAACCTGCTGATTTAGCAATTAGTTGTTTTAGGAAATTGCGTCATTTCCATGTTTTGGAGTTATGTGGCTATGTAAAGTAGAAATTTAATTATTGTGGGATGCACTTCTGAGATCTTTTCTGAAATTTGGTCATTGATGGTATAGTGACTGGAACGAGGTCAGCTGGGTGGATCGCATAGAATATGAGTTCCCTGATTGGGACTGTTAACCTGATCTATTCAGGGAGTCCTGGCTGACAGATATAAACAGGAGTGTCAGGGGATCTGCTCACTCTAGGAACCGGCTCTGAATAGCTGGGTCAGCGTCATATATACTGTGCACATGTAAATAAATGGTGACTTGGTGTCGGGATACCAGCCTTTGTGAGATTATTTCAGATGGATTCACTGATGCCCTTTCCAGAAGGAAAATTGCTGCCCTTACCTGGTCTAGATGACGTGTGGCACCAGACCCGCAGCAATGTGGTTGGCTCATCACTACTCTCTCTGATAGCCTAACAGTTCAAGCACAATTATGGAAGGGCAAAAATTCCACGCAATGATCATCTCCAATAAGTGACAAGCTGACCACTGCCTCTTGTCTTTAGATGATGTTACCGTCAGTGATTCCCCACTGTCCACACCCTGGGGTTACTATTGCACAGCGACTCAATTGGAGTCACCACGTAAATTCAATGGCTACAAGAGCAGGTCAGAGACTAGGAATGCAGCAGCAAGTAACTCATATCCTGACTCCCCAAAGCCTGTTCACCATCTACAAGGCACAAGTCAGAAGTATAATGGAATACTTCCTACTGGCATGGATGAGCGCAGCTCCAACAACACTCAAGAAGCTTGATAGCATCCAGAACAAAGCAACCCACTTGACTGGCACCACATCCACAAAGGAATAAGCTCCTTCCACCACTGAAGCTTAATAATAACAGTGTGTACTATCTAAAGATGCACTGCAGAAATTCACCTAAGACTCTTAGACACCACTTCCATCCAGAAGGAAAAGGGCAGCAGATACCTGTAAGTTCTACTTCAAGCCACTCACCATCCAGATTTGAAAAACTTTCAAGTTGTTGGGTCAAAATCCAGGAATTCCCTACCTAAGGACATTGCGGGCCAACCTATAGCACAGAGTACAGAAGTTCAAGAAGGCTGCTAACCACCACCTTCTTAAGGGCAACTAGTGACGGGTAATAAATGCTGGCCAGCCAGCGACGGCCACACTTCAAAAAATGCCATGAAGAAATAAATTTTAAAATGTGTTAAATAATACACGTAGTAACTCACCTTGCAGGTTCAAACTTTATGCAGTGTTATTTTTGTACTTAATTCTGAAATTGTGTTCTTTCTCCATGTGCATTTCATATAATTCTGCTTTATTGCTGTTTTGTTTTATAGGAGATTTTATCGTCCCTGTGGCCAACTGTGATGTGAAGGAATACAATGCAAATCCAAAGCACAACATCCCACTAAGGGACTACCTCAATTACTGGAGAGAACACAGGGAGAGTGGCTATTCATCTCCACAGGGCTGCTTGTACATGAAAGACTGGCACATGCACAGGTGAGTGTATGCAGGATAATTCCCCTGTTGCTTTTCATTTCAAACTGTCAAGTCATTCTACTTGAGCCCCACAGTAATCGAAGCTTAGGTAATGCGATGAGTTATCTAACAATGCAGTTGTGATCAATGGGATGAAAGTCTCCCCTATTTCGTCCTGATTGAAATGGTGCCAAATTAATTAACTGGATAGTGTTAACCTAGTCTATGTAGATGAGGCCCCACAATAGAAAAACCCTGCCTTCCTGACAAAGGAGCAGTCGCTGCACTTCATCAGTTCATTTGAAATGTTTTGGTTATTATCTGAGAGATGGGTCCCTACCCGAAACGTCAACTTCCCTGCTCCTCTGATGCTGTCTGGCCTGCTTTGTTCCTCCAGTTCCATACTGTGTAAATGTAAGCTCTTTTCTGTACTGAGCCATCAAACTTACTTAGGGAGATTTTGTGGACGATTGTTGCGGGTAAATTTTAGGCGTCTCATATAATTTAATCTCAAATCCTAATATTAATCTGTTCAATTGGAACTTTAACCAAGAAGGCAATTGTAATCAGTCTTGTGCCGTAACTCAGGAAATCTTGCTTAGGTTATAAATAACACCTATTAATACTTTAAGGGCATACAGTTCTTACTTTCCAGTTCAGCTAAGGGCACAGGTCGACACTCAATTTCTCGGTCCCTTTCCGATTCTTCAAGAGCCATCCACTCCTGATTGGTAAACTTCTCACACATACCTTGATTACCGAAAGCTATTGCTTATTAACTCTTTCCAAGTTAGAACCCACAGCATGATTGGATACATAATATAAACATGCAGAATCAACGAGGCTTCATGAAGCAGAAATCATGTCTGACAAATTTATTTACTGTTTTTTGAGGAGTTAACAAGCAGGATGAACAAAAGGGAACTATTGATTTCCAAAAAGTGTTTAATAAAGCACTACACATAAGTTATTTAATAAGATAAAAGCACACGGTGTTGGAGGCAGTATATTAGTATGTTTAGAAATTTGGCTAATTAATGGAAAACGGTGTTGGGATAAAGAGGTCATTTTCAGGATGGCAACCTGTAACTAGTAGAATACAACTGGGACTGCATTATCAAGACTTGGATGAGGGTAGTAAATGTGCAATTGGCAAGTTTGTAGATTACACAAAAATAGGTGGGAAGACAGGTAGTAAAGATGACAGAGCCTTTGGGGCGGCATGGTGGCTCACAGTGGTTAGCACTGCTGCCTCACAGCACCAGGGACCCGGGTTTGATTCCACCCTCGGGTGACTGTCTGTGTGGAGTTTGCACATTCTCCGTGTCTGCGTGGGTTTCCTCCGGGTGCTCCAGTTTCCTCCCACAGTCCAAAAATATGCAGGCTAGGTGGATTGGCCATGCTAAATTGCCCACAGTGTTCAGGGATGTGTAGATTAGGGGGGTTTTAGGGAGATGGGTCTGGGTGGGATGCTCTGTGGGTCGGTGTGGACTTGTTGGGCCGAAGGGCCTGTTTCCACACTGTAGGGATTCTATGATTCTATAGAGGGTTATAGACTAGCTGAGTGAGTGGACTACACAAGGCACTAGTCAGACCATGTCTGGAATACTGCAATCAGTTGACCCTGTTATCAAAGAAAAATGTACTGCATTTCGCGGTAGTCCAGAGAAGGTTCACTATATTGATTCCAGGTATAGAGGAATTGTCGTATGAGGAGACGTTGAGTAAGTTGAGCTTGTACTCTTTGGAATTTAGAAGAACGAGAGGAGACATTTTCGAACTGTACGAGACTCCAAGGGGACTTTACAGTGTAAGCGCTGAGAGGGTTTTTCCCCCTTGTGTGAGAATCTAGGATCAGAGGGCATAATCTCAGAGTAAGGGATTGCCCATTTAAGAGAGAGTTGAGGAGGAATTTCTTCTCTCAGAGAGTAGTGAATCTTTGGAGTTCTTAATGACACAGCTTCTGTGGTAAGTGTATTCAAGGCGAAGATAGATTTTTAACTAGTAAGGGGAAGGAAGGCATTGGGAAAAAGTGGATTTGAGGATTATTAGATCAGCAACGATCTCATTGAATGGTGGAGCAGACTCAGTAGGCTGAATTCCTACTTCTGCTACTGTGTCTATAGTCTTGTGCTCTCCTCAATATCCTAGGTAGTCAACGATGAAAGAACAAGATTGAAAATGTGTTTCCAAAATTATAGAGTACATAACTCAAATAAATTAAACCGGCAATAAGTTGAAAATGAATCATAGAGTCTTGCAGCACGGAAACAGATTCCTTGCTCTAACTAGTCCATGCCGACCATAATCCCAAACTAACCTAGTCCCACTTACCTGCACTTGGCCCAGATCCCTCTATTTCTTATTCATGTCCATATCTAAATGTCTTTTAAACTTGTAACCGTACCCACATCCATCAATTCCTCTAGCAGTTCATTCCAAACATGAACCACCCTCATGTCTTTTTTAAATCTTTCTGCTCTCATGTACTGAACGTATTGGAGCTACAGCAACTGGACATTGAAGGCTCACGGACTGAACAATGAATCCTAGTTCAGCATAAAAGGTTAAAAGGGCCTTAAATGGATGCACTGGAATGAAATTTGGTAAGGAGTGACCAGGATGACTGAAAGAAGATAAACCCAAGCAAAAACTTACAGATGTTATTAGATATGGATATGGGATTGAGCAAGCTGTTTAACTAGGACAATGAACAGAGGACTAGAGGAATCAAGAACAAAATATACAAGATTAAACCAGATGGGTCAGATTATTTTGTCTATGAAAGGAACAGGTTTGATGGACTTTTCTTACACTTGTAATATTCCTGAATAAACCTTGTCATTTCTTGGGTTTTAGGGTTTTTCCTGATCATGGGGTATACAGTACTCCTCTCTTCTTCCAGTCTGACTGGCTGAATGAATACTGGGACTCTATTCAATTGGACGATTATCGTTTTGTTTACATGGGCCCCAAAGGATCATGGTAAGTGTATCTTATGCCAGAAAGTGTTCCATCCTGTAACTGATGATATATTGAGTTGTCCATAAATAGAGACAATGAATTGCATGCAAAGCTCTTACACAGTTACGTAGAATTGAATAGATCAGAATGTTCTAGTCCCACAGGAAGCATGGAAAAAGCAGGAGCCCTTACAAATGAGAGAGTTGACATCAGAACACGTAGCCAGAACTTCCTGTCTCTTCCCTGTGGGAAGGCACTTGTGTGATGCTGCTGTCCCACCTCCACTTGAAATCCATAAGTGTTCAACTGCCCGAGAAAGTGGTTGAGGCAGGTACAGTAGCAACATTAAAAAAAAAATTGGATGGGGGCATGGATAGGAATGGTTTAGAGGGATAGGGACCAAATTGGAACTAGCTGAGTGGGCACCATGGTCAGCATGGACCAGTTTGGGCTGAAGGGCCTGTTTCCATGCTGTATTACTCTATGACTCTATGACTGCCACTTAAGACATCTTCCTGCCTGGGCTGAATTTTTTGCTGTTTCAAGACAGCCTGCTCCTCAATCCTGGGACTCCTGGGGTTATTGTTCAGGCAGCAGCCACACCCCTGTGACAATGCCATGTGTTAGAATGGCTGACCTCTGATTGACCAGCTCTAGTGGTGATAGGATGTCATTTCCAGGGTCCTCAGTCATGAGATGGTCTGCTGTTGTCCTCCTAAGTATATGTACCTATGCACCTGATGGGCTGGTCTACCTGCTAAGAGTCAGCACCAGTGCCTCACTGCTTTTTCAGGAAGCACTCGAGGTACCCGCTAAACTCAGAAGATTGTGTCCAAAGAATGCACAACACAGAAACATGTCAGACAACCAAGTTGATCTATGCCAATGTATATTCTCCACATGACCCTCCTCCCATCTTTCTAAATCTATCAGCAGATCCTTCTTTTCTCCCTCATGTTCTTTTCTCAATTCCCCTTCAACACATCTAATGCTGTTATCACAACTATTTTGATACAGAGTTCTTCATCATAACCACTTTTACTTTCTTCTGTGAAGAGATTTCTCCTGAAATTTTATTGGATTTATTCTTTTTCAGGAATATTTTTAATTTCTCTTTAAAAGTTATTGTTAAATCTGCACTCCCCATCCTTTAAAATGGTGTATTCCAAATTATAATTCACTGTGCAAACAGGAAATCTTTTTTGTTTTGCCAATTATCTTAAATTTGTGTCCACTGGTTATTGACCTTGATACCAGAGGAAACAGGTTGTCCTTTAAATTCCTGTAACTGTGAGCAGTACAGTATTCCATCTGTCGAATGAGACCTTAAACCGAGGCCCTGTCTGCTGTCTAAAATCAATTCTCATTATTTAACTGGGAAGAATGCACTAATAATAGTGCTCCATTGTTCCTTAAGCAGAACAAGTAAAACTCTAAAGATCAAAAGTGCAGATTTCATGGATGGGTTAAATTGATACTTATTAGTAAAGCAATGATTGTTTGTCACTTTGACAGTTGATTCTGCAGATTTAGGTCTTTTTTAGAATTTTTTATTTTAAGCTGTTTTGGTTTATCTGTCTTTATCCCCCATAGAAACGGAGAGAGAGAGACAGAGAAATATGTTTACAGTTCCTAGGCTAAAAATGTTTCAGACTGCTTTTCAACATACAACTTTGTAATAAACTGAAGCTCAGCTAATCAGAAGGTTCTCATCAGTGCAAAAATAGGTAGTGGGTCAGAAAATTAGACAATATAATGGACAGTAAAGAATGACTAAAAGATTAGTAAGGAGAAAAAGCTTTAGAATACGAGAGAAAACTAGCTAGAAATAAAGAAACAGATAGTAAGAGTTTCCGTAAATATTAAAAGAAAAGAGTTAATAAACTGATCATTGGTCCTGTAAAAATTTAGTGTTGCGAATTAGTAATGGAAAATAAGATGTATTTTACAGGAGTCTTCACTCTTGAGGATACAGCTGATATTTCAAAAGTATTTGCAAATCAGGAAATGGAAGTGAGGGAAGAGCTCAGGAAAATTACAACTCTGAGGAAGTTATATTGAGCAAGCAGTTGGAACAGCAACAAAAACAGAAATTGCTAGAAAAACTCAACAGGTCTGTCAGTATCTATGGAGAGAAAGCAGAGTTGGTACATCAGTCTGACAAGTCTTTGAGTTCTAATGGACTTCATCTCAGGATCTTTAAAAAAGTGTGTAATGAGATAGTTTTGCATTGATTTTAATTTTTGTTTAGATTCCCTAGATTAGGGAAAGTTTCATTAGATTGGAAAGCAGTAAACTCATTGATTCAAAAAGAAAGCAAGTTTCTACAAGCCAGTCAGCTTAACATTTGTTGTAAAGAAAATATCAGATGATGGTACTAAAGATATTATAGCATGGAATTTAGAAAAGGTCAAAGTAATTAGACGCCGTCAATGTGGTTCTGTGATGGTTAGATCATGTTTAACCAATTTATTGGATGTTTTTGAATAAGTATCAGTTGCTATGGACAAAGAATAGCCAATAGATATATTGTATTTAGATTTCCAGAGGATATTTGATAGGATGCCACAGCAAAGATCACGACAGAAATTAAAAGGTCATGGTGCAGGGGATAACATATTGACATAGATAGAATAATGTTTAGTTAACAGGTAACAGAAACATAAATTGGGTCTTCTTGTTGGCAAGATGTAATGAGAGGTATGCCATAGGGATAGCGCTGGGGCCTCAACTTACAATTTTTATAAATGACTTGATTGAAGGGCCTAATTTGTTAATGATGCAATAAATAATACATCACAAAGTGAGTGGTGAAGAGTACACAAGTATGCTACAAAGAGATATAGATAGATTGAGTGAGTGGGCAAAGATCTGGCAAATAGAGTATAATGTGGGAAAGAGATATGAAGAGATCTAGGTGTCTTAATGTATGAATTGCAAAAGGCTAGTGTACACTTACAACAAGTAATTATGAAAGCTAATAGAATTTTATCATTATTGCGAGGAGAATTGAATGCAAAAGTAAGATTATACATCTGTTGTACAGAGCATTGGCAAGAATACTCTTGAAGTACTATGTACAGCATTCAAACCCTTTTAAAGGAATAAGTGTAAATGAGTTGGAAGTATTTCTTAGAAGGCTTACGGGATCAATATCAAGAATGAGAAGAAAGGTTGGCAGGTTAAGCTTCTAGATGTAGAATTTCAGATGAGTGGGAAGGTACTCGATTGAAACATGTAGGATTCTGAGGGATCTTGACAGCATGGATGTGGAAAGGATGTTTCCTCTTGTGGGAGATTCTAGAACTAAAGGTCACACTTTAAAAATAAGGGGTCAGCTTTTCAAGACAAAGATGAGCAAAGATTCTTTCTCTGAGAGGGTCGTGAGGCTTTGTAGCTCCCTTCTGCAAAAGGTGTGCAATCAGAGTTTTTCAATATTTTGAAGGAAGGCATAAATAGATCATTGTTAAGCAAAGGTGTGAAAGGTTATCAAGGGCAAGTGGGAATGTTACTGGATTGATCCCTTCTTGAGATGGAAAATTATGATATTAGATTAAAGGATAAATGGATATCGTAAAAAGCAAGAAAGGAATTTAGCAAAGAAATGTCCAACTTCATAGTGGCATGATACATTTCTCTTTCCTCCTCCCTCTTGTAGGACACCATTTCATGCTGATGTATTCCGATCATACAGCTGGTCAGCCAACATCTGTGGGCGGAAGAAGTGGCTGCTGTTCCCACCTGGTGAAGAGGAACATTTGAAGGACCGCAGTGGTAACCTTGCTTATGATGTCCAGTCTACAGTTCTGCAGGACAAGGATCATTATCCAAAATACAGCCAGTGCAGTCAACCCATTGAAGTGGTGCAGAGTGTTGGAGAGGTCATCTTTGTTCCAAGTGGATGGTACCATCAAGTTTACAATCTGGTATAGAAAACAAATCTTGTAATATATTGTATATATCCTAAAGCAACCTTGACCATTCAATGTAGACGTAGGGATTCATGAAGCTCTATGCTCTATAATTTTGGCTTTATTAGCAATCTTGTAAATATGCCCCAAGCCATTTGCACATCTTTAAAAGGTTAACTGCAGGATAGTGGCTATCATGTTTATACTACTGTTCATTGTTGCAAACGGACCACTACATCTGGACCTGATGAAGGCCCAGTCAAACTCAAGTTCTCCTGAAAAGGCAAAATAGCTATAAATATTTGAAGAACAAGTTATGCTGTTTCATTTCAATTCATTTAGTACACAAATAGTATTTTCCACAAACAGAATACTGACTTCTCTGTGAAAAGACTTTCTGCTGACCACACAATTGAGGATATTATCCCTGAATTTCAGTACCTGTGTGATGTCATTTATATAGGCTAAAAGTTCAAGTGATCAGATGATTGAATCAAATAGCAAGTTCCTTTGGTTGCTGTACGAGGCAGAGTACGGACTTACTGAACCAGCTTGTACCTGCAAAATCCAAAGCAAATGATCAACTGTTTGATGTGATTCACAATTGGGCAGCAGTTGCTGAACAATCCTAATAGTTACATTAACAACCAAAATAAAATAATCAGTCCAGTTCGTAACTTGGCTCATTTATACTTGCTATAGGCGACTCTGCAAACAAAAGGAAAATGTTCAAGACTTGCATCTGTTTTGAATCAACTAGGAGGCTCCCTGTAGATTCCTCCATGACAATGATTTGTAGCAGCTATAATATTGAGGATTGTTGGCTAATTGCAACTTACTGTTGCTGCTATAAAATTTGAGCTCTTAAGATGGGTGCCTGCAAGATAGGGTATCCCATTAAGTTATGTGCATCTTCACATGGGATTTCCAAGGCATTACTCTTGAGACACAAATGCCCTACAACTTGATATAACTGAAACACATTTTTATGTTCTGGTTTAATTTGTGGTGCTGGGTTTACAGTTTTTCTATCATGATTGCGCATCATGGTATGTTTTCTTCTCTCCTGACTTTGTATAAACTATAATTAATCATTTTATGTTCTTCTGTTCAGGAGGACACCATCTCCATCAATCACAACTGGCTGAACGGCTGCAGCATAGACATCATGTGGCAATTCCTCCAGCAGGAGCTGAAGGCAGTCCAGGAAGAGATCAGAGAGTGGGAGAACCATATGGAGGGTTGGAATCAACATTGTCAGGTATTGGAGGAGAGAGTAATTCATTTGTTTATTGCTTTCCCTTCATGTCAGCAGTGACTGAATTTCAACATAAATGAGCAAAGTAAAACAGCTGGTTTGTGAAATGCAATACAACATAGTGATACAAATTTTGTTCATTCTCAGGATTTGAGCATCATCTTCAGAGCCGCTATTGATAGTCCATTGCTATGGCACTGAAAAAATTGTAGTGAGACTACCTTCTTTGACTACTTAAATCTGATATTTGTTGCCATTTAAAGCTTGGTTTGCTAGCAATTTTGAGCCAACCATATGAAGTGACTCCATATCATATGATGGGCGAGATGCATAAAAATACCAGGTTTCTTTTCCTGAGGAAATTAGTGAACCAATTTGTTTTTACCATCATCGATAGTTTTTTAAACAAATTCAAATCGCCATGGTGGGATTTGGGTTTGTGTTCTGTCAACAGCTAATTTAGATCTCTTGATTATGAATACAGTAATGTAAGCATTCGACTAGACCTGCGACATATTTTTGAAAGGAGCGTTACTCTGTATCTGATTGTTCTAACATGGTCTAGGTGTGCTTAACACAAATCTGGACAGTGTTTAACACCTTCCCACAAACATCCTGAAGCACAATATTACATATTAAATAGAAAAATATGCAATGGCGTGTTTGTATTTAACAGGTGAAAACAGTCTTCAAACACTGTTTGAAGTGAAGAAACGTGGATCTCCACATATACAATATGACGAATTGTAGATTTAGAAAACTAGAAATGATACAGTCATACCTCTAAATTTATAATGTGCTAAACATTTGAAGAAACCACCAAAACCTCAAAATTTTATTAACATACAAGTTGTATTCTCACTGATGGCCATTGTCTCTGTTCTATTCCTGTTTGCTGCAGTTGCTGTTGAAATCGTGCACTGGAATCAACTACCATGAATTCTACACCTTTCTGAAAATAATAGCGAGAAATAGAATAGCAGTATTAGAGGCTACGTCAGGAGACTCAGCAGCCTGCCACAGTACATTTCCTGCAGAACTATCCACTCTCGGACTGTGTCACTCAGTGTTCGATTTACACCGGACTGAAGATGTGCTGACTTCAGTGCTTACCAATGAGAACTTCAATATACTAGACTCAGACTTGTTGGATCCTCGTCCAGAGGACCTGCTGGATGAGATTAAAGAAATAAAGGATGCTGTCTCGTCATAATATTCTACTTGAATTCCTTATAAACCAAGCTACATGGCAACTCCTTATCTTCGGTTAAGGGATTCCAAAGTGCATTCTGGAATTGAAAGGGAAAAGAATTAAGCAACCGGGGTCACTTTTGCTGCTTAGCCTGATGCAAACTGTGCTGCAAAGGATAAAGAATACACATAACAATAGTTCAGTGACATTCAGTATAAATCTAGGAGTTCAAATTCCATGCTGGTTTGGGAATAAAAGTCCAGAAATGGAAACCTAAAACCACCCAAAGTAACCATTCATCTCTTGGATCATCAGGAAACAGAACAGAGTAGATTTTCTCTGGGAAATAAGACCCACTGTCTTTACCCAGTGTCCTATGTAATTCTTAAATTACTAAAGCATGGTACAAACACATTTACAACATGAGGTATGTAGTTAAATGAGAAAAAAAAAGTCAAGGCTCGGCTCTGCTGCATCTGAACAGTTGAGTAGATTGTCATATCTCCCTGCTGCAACAAAACATGAAATGTACACAAGGTACTAGAGAGAGCAGCTAGATTGTATACCAAACACATCAGCACCATTGGGATCAGAAAAAAACTAGGGCACTAAGTACAATCTTGTACATAAAGGAGGTTAGAAATGAAAACTCTCCAAAATATCTGCAGTTATTTAAATCAAGAAACTTGTCTTGAAAGATGATTAAAACTATATTTAAAACAATTCTGTTTCATCATGAAACATTCATATTATTTAATATACTTATTTTCTACGCTGAAGGATGGGGCTAACTGCAGCTGCCTTTGGCCCCAGAGGAAAAGCTCTCTGAGGGGTGTGGTTTGAAAACAGTTCTTGGACCCCGTTGCTATAGTTGGGAGCACAGTAAATAGAGAGTGTATACTGTGCTCAGTTCAGCGAAATTAGAAAAACACCAACTATCTCTGGTATTGACGGCAGATTGGAATGTGGAGATGAGACCACATCAAATCAGCAGTGATATGTTGAATGGCAGTGCAGACTAGAGGAATTAAAAGATCTGCTGCTGCTCCCAATTTATCTGTTTATCTTAAGAACCTGCAGTCGGGCTTCTTCAGCTCTGCATTAAGACTGACAATTTGAGCAAAAGATGGCAATTGGTCTCATGCATTGTCACACAGTGTCTCTACAGTACGTACTAGAGACAGACACTAACACACAGTCACAGTATCTTGTGCTGGATCATAAACATGCATCACATTTGGTCTTCAGGTGGTGTGACTGCGAGTTGGCCCTCAGAATTGTCAGCAGAAAAGGACTGTTGCTCAATAGCAATTAAAAGAGAGTGCAGCACACAAATGTAATTTTACTGGAGTGTAACACAAGAATACTTCCTGTGCGAGACTGATATTCTTGGGAGCAGTGAAAAAGCTTTTGTAATTGGAATAACAGAGCACCTAAGTCTTGAATGTTATTGAAAGAAGTTGCATAGAAGAGCCCCAGAGACATTTATAAAGGGAAGACATGAGAGAAATAAGACTTGTCCCGAGAGAGCATTGTATATCTAGATTACAGATGGCTCTCAAGGATGTTGACAAAACATTGAAATCAGAAAAAATAGGCTGCTGCTAGAATTAGACATTTAGAAAAATGTATGAATAATAATAAAAATGATTTCACATCCATTTTCTAATTGTTTTTAGATTTGCAAAGCCAAAATGTGGCACGGCTGACAATCTGTCACACACAACCCTTTCTCTCAACTTAGTTACTGTTTGATCTACCAGGCCACAGAATTTATATATCTTCAGCTACATCCAATATTCACTCTAAGCTGTTTGGCTGCTCAAAGGGTTTATTCACATTGATTGCAGTGCCAGAGTATTCACTGACAGTTTCTCCGGCCATTGCCGTGCACAGACCTCAGAAATCCATACAGCAGCTGGAGAAATTACGGGGAATGTATGCTACATCCCATCTAAACACCCTCTCTAGGTTACTGCTACTCTGTCACCACTTCCCACTAGTCACCAGCATTGTATCATTATCCAGTAGGAGAACATCACATAAAGGCAAGCAATCAGATAATTCAAACATGAGCCTTTATTTAAAAGCACCAAAACTGAAGACAAACAAAACAGAGATGGTGTAGTTTGCACCCATCATGCTGGCATCATGACCAGTGACTTATTTTTACATTCCACAATAGTCTGCTGCATCCAGCTCTTATCTGCTGTCATCAGGTCCTTGAGCTGCCCAATACAGCTGAACTCTGACACATAGAAGGAGTTCCCTCCTTCCCAATGTTCGACTCCTCGGAAGACTGAGCCAGCCCCATCCCCCACACCCTCAGTTCCTCGGTGTCTACAACACCTCATTACCTGCTTGAGTTGTACAGAACAGAGCAGACCAGGATGGTGAGGCATATTCAATACAGGCTATAGTGGAGGCCTCCACCTCCCCCCAGTTATGACCAGTCCAAGTGGCAGATCATCTTCAGCAGCCTTCACACTTAGTCCGGCCTGCTCTTAGTCAGAGCATGGAGAGTATTGTATCTGCATTCCATAACGGGGTCACAAGCCATGGCTATAATGGATAGCTCGTGCCTCCTTAATAATCTTGTCCTCCATGAAGTTGGAGAAATGGTAGCTGCAAGAGTAGTGGATACACACCTCCAAGAAGTGATCACCTGGATATTAATCAAACAGAACCCCTTCCTATTGTGAATTCTGAATGTTGCAGTATGGCACTTTGCAACATGCGTATGTAGTCAATGGCACCCTGTACACGGTGAGCAGGGAGCCAGCCATATTTCCAAATCCTACTACTCAGGCTACAGGTCTAACCTGGCCATTGAGAACTAGTGTGGTCTTTCACAGGTGGCATCAGTCAGTGCCCTGGTGCATTGTGGGTACAAATTGATAATTCCCACATAGGAAGGACCCAGAGGCCTATTACACCCCAGATTTTTGACTGACTTCAACGAGTACCTCCTGGACCTGACTGACCAGACCCCTGACCATTGTCTTTGCAACACTCCAAGTAACAAAAAATCATTCCCTTGAATACTAGGCTGGATCTACGGAACTGTTGTCCACTCTTCAGCCTGTAATCGGACAGATTCTGTAGCCGTGAGCAGCCCAATCAGATGAAGGACCGTACCCAAGTTTTTGGACAGTGTACAGATGGTGCCTCTGTCTGACCATACCAGGACTCTCTGACAGCAGCACCCCCATGACTATACTGAGAAGTAGTCCCCACCCAGTTTCCAATATGGCCATTTGGTTCAATAAACATGCAGTTTGTTTGCCACACAGGAAGCCCGCACATGCTTCCCCCTTGCCTGGATTAGTTCAGCTCTAACGACACTCAGGAAGTTTAACACCATCCAGGACAAAGCAGCCTATATGACTGTTTGTGGATGTGGTAGCAAGCACTCCCTCCAACACCAATGATCAGGAGCAGTAGTGTATACCATCTACAGGATGCACAGCAGAAATTCACGAAAATTAATTAGACTACGACTTCCAAACACACAACCACTGTGGAAGGCAGCAGGTACATTGGGCTATAACCATCTGCAAATTCCCTTCCAAGCTACTAACCACCCTGACTCAGAATTATATCAGTTCCTGCAGTGTTGCTGGATCAAAATTCTGGACCTCCCTCTGTAATGGCATTGTGGGTCTATATAGTTCCAAGTGCACTTTGGCTTTTATTCCTTCGTAGAATGCGGGTGTCACTGGCTGACCAGCATTTTATTGCTCATCCCTAGTTGCTGTTCAGAAGATAGTGGTGAGTTGTCTTCTTGAAATGCTGCAGTCCATGTGCTGTCCACAATGCCCTTAGGGAGGGAATTCCAGGAATTTGACCCAGTGACAATGAAGGAATGGTGATATATTTCCAATTCAGAATGGTGAATTGAAATTACAGATTGTGGTATTTCCATGTATCTGCTGCCCTTGACCTTCTAGATCAAAGAGGTCATGGGTTTGGAAGGTGCTGTCTAAGGATCTTTGGAGAATTTCTACAGTGCAACTTGTAGAAAGTACATACTACTGAGCATTGTTGGTGGAGGGAGTGGATGTTTATGAATGTTATACCAATCAATCCTGGATTTGTCCTGGATGGTGTCAAGCTTCTTGAGTGTTGTTGGAGCTGCACCCACCCAGGCAAGTGGGGAGTATTCTGTCACATTCGTGACTTGTGCCTGTCCTTTCGGGAGAAAGAAGGCTAATTACTCATTGCAGTATTCCTAGCTTCTGACCTGCTATAATAAGCACTGTGTTTATTGGTGAGCCCAGCTGAGTTTCTGGTCAATGGTAACCCCAAGAATGTTAATTGTGGGGGATTTGGTGATGGTAGCACCATTGAAAGGTAAGTGGTGGTGGTTAGATTGTCTCCTATTTGAGATGGCCATTGCCTGGCATTTGTGTGTTGCAAATGCTTCTTGCCACTCACCATCTCATCACTGCAGAAGTTCAAGAAGGCAGCTCACCTCTTAAGGGCAACTAGAGACAGGCAATATATGTTCCCATGTATCTGCTGCCCTTCTACATGGTAGTGGCTGTGGATTTGGAAGACGTGATCTAAAGAAACTTGGTGAATTTCTGCAGTGCATCTTGTGGGTGGTGCTGCTGCTTCTGATCATTGGTGTTGGAGAGAGTGATTGGCACCGTATCCACAAACAATAAAGTGGGCTACTTTGTCCTGGATGGTGTCAAGCCTGAGTGTTTTGAGAGCTGAATTAATGTGCTGGCTTCCTGCCTGGCAAGAAAACTGCATGAATGAATCAAAAGAAAATCGCAACAAATTCAGATTCCACACATGCCAAGCACGTGCCAATCAGTTTGTCAGTGCACTGACTTCTAGTTCCAGAAGCATCTGCCATGCACATACCTCAAAAGTCCATTCAGTGGGAATAAAAAAATACAGAGAATATATCCTGTGCATCTGTGCAGAAAAGCTAGTCAGGATGGTAGTATGGATCACCTTTAGCTCTGGCTGAAGCAACCAGCATGGCACAACACAGTAAGACAAGGCAAGGAATGGATGCTGTGAGCATGCAGTCAATCTTGTAGTCGGCTAAGTGGCTGGATCAGCCATGATCTCATTGAATGGTGGAACAGGCTCGAGGGGCCAAATGGTTTACTCCTGGTCTTATTTCTTATGGCCTTATGAAGCTTAAAAATCCAGATAAATTGGTTGACAATTATCTTCTTGTTTCAAGGAACAGTTTCAACATCCTCCAGAGCGAATTTAAATATTGAGAACAAGCCCAGCAAAAAGTAAGTGAGCAGCCCTGAGATGCAGCCTCATTCTATACATGAGCTGGGTGCCTTTCCCTGCATGCAAAGTCCACGAGCTGTCTTTCAATTGCTAGTTGCCAATGCACACTGCAATGCAATTCTGTACTTCCTAAGGAAGTTTACCGTGATGGTCAGGAGGGTTTGGTGAATGTTAGATGCCAATATCTGTGGACTAAGGGTGTGTGCAGCTGATAGCCATGGATCGTGCCCTGAGGTGCTCTTTGGTGCTGAGTATCATAGAGCTTCCTCATACCCAGGGATGAGCTGAAGCTGCCAGGTACTCACTGACTTCCATGCTGAGAATTCTTGACATCTTCTTAGGCACATTTGGTAACAAAGGAAACTGATTAGTGAGGTGATTCGCAGCATTAATAAGGTGTTTTACAAGCTGTTATCTACCTTACTTGGCAACTGGCCACTGCCTGGTGAGAAACTCTCACTTACTGCTTGACAAACCTAAGTGAGTTGTTCCTGACATCAATTAGAACGTTCTGAAGAAGGTTCACTGAACCCGAAACACAGACTCTGCTTTCTCTCCACAGATGCTGCCAGACCTGCTGAGGTTCTCAAGCAATTTCTGTTTATGCTTCAAATTTCCAGCATCCGCAATTGTTTGTTTTTTTTTGTTTATTGGAATGTTGGTCCTTATTTCAAGGGGGTTGCTACTATTATAGTAGGTAAGTCTTACGACGACTGTATAAGGTGCTGGTGAGACCACATCTGGAATACAGTGAGCAGTTTTGGTCCCCTTTCTAAGGAAAGATGTCATTTCACTGGATGTAGTTCAGAGAAGGTTCACTTGGATGATCCCTGGTATGGAGGAATTGTTTTATGAGCAAGGCTAAACAGATTGGGACTGTAATTATTGGAATTTAGAAGAATGAGCAGTGATCTCATTGAAACATAGAGGATTCTTAAGGGGCTTGACAGGGTAAATGCTGAGAGGATGTTTCCCCTCATGGGAGAGTCTAGTACCAGAGGGCATTTTCACAGAATTAAGGAGCACCAATTTAAGACTGAGATGAGGAGGAATTTCTTCTCTCAAAAGGTTGGGTGTCTTTGGAACTCCATCCCACTGAGAGTTTTAGGGACAGAATCCATGTGGATATTTAAGACTGAGATAGAAATTATCCCCACTGCTCAAGAATCTAAGGGTTGCAGAGAAAGGGCAAGAAGGTGTATGTGAGGAACATTGGATTAGCCATGATCTCATTGAATGGTGGAACAGACTCGAGGGGCCAAATGGTTTACTCCTGGTCTTATTTCTTATGGTCTTATGAAGCTTAAAAATCAAGATAAATTGGTTCACAATTATCTTCTTGTTTCAAGGAACAGTTCCAACATCCTCCAGAGTGAATTTAAATATTGAGAACAAGCCCAGCAAAAAGTGCAAAAAATTTATTCAAGGTAGAATAATCTGCAAAATCCATAAACATTAAAATATTTGGTTACAAAAGCATAATATACAAACATTTTCTTTTATAAATTCCCTTAGCTGTTTGTTCCAAATGTAGCAGATACATACCCCAAAGTAAGGTGACTGGTTAATAGTTTTGAAGTAAAGTTGCAAAGATGAGAACAGCAAATCAACAGATTTTTCAGTTTCACCCAAGCTATAGGAACTCAGCAGATTGGAGTCTGTGAATGACAGCACAGAATTCTGTGTGGCATTTCAGATGTATAAATTTAGAACTGCAGTGTTGTAAAGGAAAAACATACAAAGGGACGCTCTATATCTTTCAATACAATGGCTGAATTAGTTGGTGTGCAGAAGTATTTCGATGCATGGTGATCATACTTTGACTTTTTCTTCCTGAGAGGAAGTTCAATTTTCCTCTACATTCCTGACCCCACATCGTTTTCCTCTGCCCTTTTAGTGAGCCTGCAATGCATAGTGTACAATACAGTACCGTACCTGAGGTCTGGTTTCACATTTTATATGAGGAATGAAAACTGCATTCCCATTTTGGTCTGGTGGTGCTGAGTGTTGGAAGGCTTAAGAGGTTCTGAAGAAAATGAAAAGCCTGCTGAGGAGACAGGAACATTATGAAAGATGTGTGAAATGCTTACATATCTTCAAAAGACACTATTAGGGCTGTATTGTAAGGTAGATATGTTTTTATTTCATCATAAGGTTCTGTGCTGCAAAGATAAGTTAATTCTTTCATTGACCAGCATTGTAATTGTTCACGTGTTACGTGCTTTTTCATTGAAGCAAGTACCATAGGTATTTAAAAAATTCAAAATGTACTCTGCTGTCGTGGTTTTGGGACCTGAATTAGTTGGACTGGCAAACCTAGCTGTGTTTTTTAAAACTTTGCTTCTGAAGGTAGAAAATAATGGTCTGCATATGTTTGCCCACCATTGATTAACAGCTAAATTGCTTTGAAATGGAAATAGCTATCTGTTCTGTCAGTGAAGCTGGAAATGTTTGTTATGATAATGTTCCATTGTGAACGTTTGGCTGGGTTTCAGAATCGCAAGTGGCCTTATTGATCCAAAGAGATAGTAGGAACTGCAGATGCTGGAGAATCCGAGAGAACAAGGTGCAGAGCTGGATGAACACAGCAGGCCAAGCAGCATCATACGAGCAAAAAGGCTGACGTTTCGGGCCGAGACCCTTCATCAGAAATGGGGGAGGGGAAGGGGGTTCTGAAATAAATAGGGAGAGAGGGGGAGGTGGATAGAAGATGGATAGAGGAGAAGATAGGTGGAGAGGAAACAGACAGGTCGAAGAGGCGGGGATGGAGCCAGTAAAGGTGAGTGTAGGTGGGGAGTTAGGGAGGGGATAGGTCAGTCCAGGGAGGACGGACAGATCGAGGGGGCGGGATGAGGTTAGTAGGTAGGAGATGGGGGTGCAGCTTGAGGTGGGAGGATAGGTGGGAGGAAGCAGTTGGAGATGAAGAGGTCAAGGGAGGGTAGGAGGCCTTGGGGTGGTGTCCAGGAGGAGGGGGTGTGTTGGAGGCGGGAGAAGGGTCAGTAGAGGGAGGGTTAGGTTCACGGTTGAAGAAGTAAGAGTGATCTCTCTCCCACTGCAACTCTCTCGTCCACGCTTACTTCTTCAGCTTTTTTGCTCCTATGATGCTGCTTGGCCTGCTGTGTTCATCCAGCTCTGCACCTTGTTGTCTCTGTTATTGATCCAAGAACTGCTGAAGCTTTTACAAGCCTATAAAGCAGAATATGTTTTTAATGTGGTTTCTTGTGAAAAATAAAAGACTAATAGGCACTTAATTGATTTCTCTTGGGCTTTTTGGTCTAGTATCAATGATAGTGAATTTGAATTCAGTTATTTGCCTAGATCAAACATCTAAACAATATTTCAAGATAGTTCTCACTGTTACTGCATGTGTTCTGAGAACTGTACATGGTGGATACTGGGCATGTGGCTATGAAATATACTTCAGAGAAGTTGAGGATACATGGCAGAATGTAACTGACATGGGAAGTGTAAGGCGACATAAGGGATGGGAGAATGGTTCAGATTAAAGAATGTTTGAAGCTGGGTTAATGTACTGGAGAACCAAGATGACCCTTCTAACTAGTCTGACTCTATACCTACGCATTTTATCAAGGCTTGCAAAATAAACACTGAGACTGACTCCAGTGTGAAAAGGTGAAAATTCCTTGTAAAGTCACACTTAGTTCAGGTGTGCATTTTGCAAATCACAGAAGAGCACAGATTAAGTTTTCCAAAGTTCAGAAGAGCCCAACGTAAACCCACTTTTAAACTGCAAAAATTATGCAAAGGTTTAAGACCAACAACACAAGACACAGGAAGAGGCAAAGGAATAACCATCCAATCTGTAGCCTTCCAGTAATCTCTAATTCAAGTATCTGTTTCCTACTGCTTTACAAGTCTGGGATCCATCGGTATCTTGAATGCCCAAAATGCGCCCCAATGTCTGTTTTATATTTATTTCACATTTGTATACAATAGCTTAAGTCACCCAACCATGACCAAAAAAAAAATAAGGATAATATTAGCTCTAAAGGAGAATCATATGAAGAAGCTAGAAAAAGTAACAAGCCTAAGTACTGGAAGTAGTTTGGAATTCAGCAATGGAGGGCCTAGAAGTTGATTAAAAGGGGAAAAAATGAGTTTGAGAGGAAACTTCTAAGGAACATAAAAGCAGACTGTAAGAGCTTCTACAAGTATGTGCAAAGAAGATTAGTGGAGACCAATGTTGGCCAGTTATAGTCTGAAGCGAGAGAATTGGTAATGCAGAACAATGAAATGGTATAGCAATTAAACATGTACTTTAGTTTTGTTTTCTCAGAAGATGAATACGAACTATCTAAATTTGATCAGACCACAGTATTGCCGCTAGACCTACTTATCTCTCTCACACTCAAACCTGTGCCCCTAAATTTACCCTTGTTTACCTTTTGCAAATTTTGATACCCATGCTGAAACATCCATTGTCCTTCCATCATGTGCAATCAGCATAGAAATAAAATGACAAATGAACAGCAACTTTAACACAATTCCCTTTAGTCAAAGCTATATATGATTCTGACTCAATTGGTGAGTTCAGACATCATTATAAAAATCATTAGAATCTATTATGCGTAAATGAAACAAAATTCACAAAGAATTCAACGGATCTTTAGTTAATGAACTTCAGTGCATTCTTCACTGCTATACAGGATTATATCACAGTTCCTGTACACCATTGGTCTAATATTCCACATTGTTTGCATGTAACAACACCCTTTTCTTCTACAGCCTGCAAATTGCACTTTCAGTTAGAAAATGGGTACCAGAATAGTCAAACCACACCTGGAATATTGTGAAGAGTTTTGGTCCCTTACCTAAGGAAAGATTTACTGGCATTGGAGACACTCCAGAGAAGGTTCAGTAGGTTAATCTGAGTATGGAGAAATTATTTTATGAGGAAAGATTAAGTAGGTTGGGCCTGTACTCATTGGAGTTTATAAGAATTAGGGGAAACCTCATTGAAACATATGAGATTTTTAGTGGGCTTCACAGGGTCAATGCTGAAAGGTTGTTTCTTCATGTGGGAGAGTCTAGGACCAGAGGGTATAATCTCAGAGGAAGGGTTGAATATTTAAGACAGAGATAAGGAGGAATTCCTTCTCTCAGAGGGAAGTGATTCTGTGGAATTCTTTAAGATAGAGGGTTGCTGAGGCTAGGTTGTTAAGTCTATTCAAGGCTTATGGGAAAAAGCCAGGAAAATTGATTTAAGATTATCCACGATCTCACTGAATGGCAGAACTGACCTGATGGGCTGAATGGCCCACTTCTGCTACAATGTCTCATGATCTAATGGGTTCTTTTATTTACTATTTGTCAGGAAGCTGATAGAGTTAGAATTTATTCCAACCTCTAGTTGTGTGCCCTTTATTACCCACCATATTGTCAGGGCCACTTACAGATGGACCACTGGTGCCCATATTTAAAATAATTGGTAGAAGGATTAGAGGGGTCACTCAAAAAAATGTTTCCATCCAGATGGTGTTAGGTGTCTAGAATTTGCTGTCTGGTTTGATGGTGGAGGCAGAATCACTCAACCTGCAAGGTTACAGATTAGGTGCTGGAAAGTTGAATAAGATTTTAAGAGACATTGGGCTGAGTGGTCTTGTTCTGGGCTTTTCTAACTTTTCTTTAGTTTTATGCAATTGGAATTATATTTGGGACATGCTGAGCAAAGAAACAGGTTTCCTTCTCTGAAGCATAATAGTGAACCAGTTTTTTTTTTAAATAGCAATCCATGTAACTTATTAATCAGGTCACACATTACTCATCCTCCTGAAGCACTGGAGTTGACACGTTAATTCATTGTTAGACGCTGAAAAATCTTCTCACAAATTATAATAGAAAACCGTAATTTTGCCATTTTGAAGAAATTATTGCCTTATTTGTCCCTGTCATCTCGCGCCTTTCTTTTTTGGTAACCTTTCCCCACCTTCTACTTACAGATGTGCAAAACATTTTGCAAGTCTTCTCTGTTGTTAACGAGAAATCACTTGAAGCTTAAATTTGCTTCAAGTTTGAGGGATCTTGCAGTAGTAGGTTAGATTTTGTCTGATTTAATTTGCAGTTCATATGAAGTGGTAGTGAAGGAAATGCTCTCCTACAATTGCATTCAATTGCAGATAACAAGGTGTAGAGCTGGATGAACACAGCAGGCCAAG
>NC_063335.1:91733898-91798705 GCF_021869965.1 Rhincodon typus
GGCCTGCTGTGTTCATCCAGCTCTACACCTTGTCATGACAGTATATATTCTTCTTTTTTCTGGCAATTATGACTTGCATAATTCACTTTTATGGGACTTTTTCTCCTTTAAAGACTCTTACAATTCAAGCAGTAAGGGGGCCTCATGTTCTAAGAAAGTGCACCACCACTTACCTACATTGCATATAATTTGCCAATTACATGCTTATTCTGCAGTTTTTTAATGTCATCTTGTACTTATGTCATTTTTTTCCTCAGTATTAACTATACATTTCAATTTGATTTCATCTGCAAATTTTAAAATTATACTTCTGATCTCCAAGTCCACATCATTGAGGTAAATTGTGAAAACCTGAACACTCTGAAACACGGCTTCCACACATTTTCCCATTTGAGAAACTACCTTTAACCGTTAACCATTTTCTTTTTGGTACCTCATTAACTACCCATTCTGCTAATTTGAAATGCCCTGACCCTAGTTATGGATCTACTGTAGGCTATCTTACCAAAGCCTGATATGTAGCTCATCAAATGATGACAATATCATATTCCTATGGTTAATCTTCTTAAGACATCTGCTGTAACTTACAGAATGGATATCAATTTAGGCATTGAAGGTTTCGTGGAATCATCACAATTAGGAAAGATAAAGGTCGGGAAATAAACTTGGAGGATCTTTTCCCAAAGAAAATAGATCCCCACAGAAGTCACTGGATAACAATTAAGATCATTTGACCTGTTGACTGATCACCTTTTTATTCTGCTACTCCCACCAACAAACCCCTCTGCAAACCATCTAATCTAGAACCTCAGGGAAAACCCTTCAACATTGTTAGCTTAAAACTCACCAATAGACCAGGAATTAAACAAAGGACTTTCCTGTTATTCAATTTAACTCTGAGCTATCAAAGCAACCTTATAATGATTTGTTTAAGCCTTCTCCCTCCATTTCACCAACCAATTCAAATACATACTCTTGCTTAGCCAGAACCTGCTTATCTGTTGAACTTTGAAGATTTGTTGTCAGACCACTCTATAATGATTATCAATCTTTGAGGTGGAAATGTTCATCCATTCAGCTCCTGTTGCAGAAATCATTATAATGTTACTGATTTCACCTTAATATAGTTTATTTTTTCTTACAGCAAAACCATTCCACATGTACCACACAAGTCCAATTCCCAAGCCTTCTTATGCCTATATTGAGAGCTTACTGAAAAAATGATATTAAGCTATACAGGTCATTTGAATCTTAACAAATCAATAGTTGGCTATTTTCATTAGTGAGCAATCTATACTTAACACTTCTTTGAAAAACAGTAATTCAGTCTGCATAACCTGTCAATGAAATATTATTGAAAGTTTAACACTGACCTGGCCAATTGAAGAATTTATTATCAAGGAATGAGCATTCCCATGACCAAACAGTTATTGGAAAAGAATGATCATTTGGACTAACAAAGTCAGTAAAGTGTATCTGATTTAACACTGACCTTGCTAACTCAAAGAGTTTCTTAGCATGTGATACAACTTCCTGCTGTGCCATTGAGAGTAGCCGTTTGTGCATACAGATCCCAGAATACGTGTCCTGAAAAACCAGAATTAATGTCTGGAGTAGTTTTCCAAGAGGATGACGAGTTGACGCAAAGACCTAGAATAGAATTCAAACAGAAAATCCTTTTAAGGTGGCAGCAGTAACAATAAATAGACTTAAATAAAAAGGTATAGGGATCCTTGGCCTTAGAAATAGAAATCTGGACTATAAAAGCAAAGTGGTATCGTTAAACCTTTACAAGTCACTAGTTAGGCCTGAGGTGGAATATCGTGTTCAATTCTGGTCACCGTGGTTTTGGTAAGATGCCCTGGAGCTTTCATTCTTTCATGGAATATGAGCACTGTTGGCAAGGCCAGCATGTCTTGTCCATTCATATGAACTGAGTGGCTTAAAAGGGCAATTTGGAGGGTAGTTAAGAGTCAACAACATTGCTGTGGGTCTGGAATCACATCTAGACCTGTCTGTCGTCCCTAAATGGCATGAATGAACTAAATGATTTTTTAAGGATAATTAATGATAATTTCATGGTCACCTTTACTGAGAACAATTTTCACTGCTCGATCTTGAATAACAGAATTCAAATTCCACCAGGTGCTGTCTCCAGAACATTAGCCTGTATCTCTGGCTCACTAAACCAGTGACATCACCACTGTGCCAGAGATGGACTTCAGAGAGACTACAGGAGCTAGGATTGTTCTCTTTAAACTATGACTCATTGAGATACTAGTTGGATAGCTCTTTCAGAGGACTTGCATGGACTTGAAATAGTATGAATTTCTGTATTGAAATGTTCTGTTGTTTTATTTTGTCATTCTATGCCCTAGCTCAGGCAATAGCTTCTTGATAATGGTAACATGTAGATCTCATTCTATAGACTTGACCATATTTTGCAGGATTACTGAGGTTGACAATTCAGTGTAGTATTGGAGAATTTTGGAGGCATCATCTTTTGAAGGCGACATGAAGCAAAACACCTTGTGTCTCCCCAGCTAATTGCAAAACATCCCACAGCACTTACTGAAGTGCAGGAAAGTTCACCTGGGCCAAACTTTATTCTTCAGGCAGCAGAAGTAAACAGATTATTTGATTAGCATCACCATGTTATTTGTAGGATCTTGAAAATTGTCTACATTAAATAAAAACTTGTATTTATGTAGCAACTTTCACAACCACCCCTGGATATCCCAAAGTGTTTAAAACCCACCAGTGTAGTTACTGAAGTGTAGTACTGACATATTGTAAGAAAGGTAGCAGCTAATTTGGACACAGTATGCACTCAAAAACAGCTAATGACCACAAAAACTATTGTTATGATTTTGATTGAGGTATAGACACCAACCAGGATGCCCTGTGTAACACTACTCTAAAGTAGTACCATGGGATCTTTAATATTCACATTGAATATAGGAGTCAGAAGGTCATTCTGCGGGTGTACAGGACGTTGGTTAGGTCACTTTTGGAATACTGCATGCGATTCTAGTCTCCCTGCTAATAGGAAAGATGTTGTGAAACTTGAAAGGGTTCAGAAAAGATTTACGAAAATGTCCCTAGGGTTGGAGGTTTTGAGCTGTAGGGAGAGGCTGCTTAGGCTGGGGTTATTTTCCCAGGAGTGTCAGAGGCTGAGGGATGACCTTATAGAGGTTATAAGATCAGGAGGGGCATGGATAGGATGAATAGCCAAGGTCTTTTCCCCAGGGTTAGGGAGTCCAAAAATAGAGAACATAGGGTTAAAGTGAGAGGGAAAAGATTTAAAAGGGGCCTAATGGCAACTTTTTCACACAGAGGTTGGTGCATGTATGGAATGAGCTGCCAGAGGAAGTTGTGGAGGTGGGTACATTTACAACATTTAAAAAGGCATCTAGATGGGTATATGACTAGGAAGGGTTTACAGGGATATCGGCTAAAGGCTGGCAAATGACACTAGATTAATTTAGGATATCCGGTTGGCATGGACGAGTTGGAATAAAGGGTTTGTTTCTGTGCTGTACATCTCTACGACTCTATGACTGAGGAGACAGATGGCACCCTTGACAGTGCAGCACTCCCACGGCTCTGTATTGGGATTGTCAGCCTAGATTGTTGAGGTCAGGTCTTGGATCCACAGCCTTTTGACTGAGAGTCTCGAGTTCTACCAACTGAGCAATAGGCTGACACTTGCATTGCAACAGTGACTACACTTCAAAAGAAAAGGACTTAATTATGAAGCTGCTCTATAAATGCAAGTTTATTCTTTCCTTGCATAAACCTGTCTGCCTTACCTCACTCAGGTACTCCTTCAACTCTTTCCCCTCAGCCAAGTTACATTGGTTTGGTGGCAGTTTCTCAGGTTTGGTAGCATTTGACCTAGAAGAAGGGGAAATAAGCGATCAAAATCAGATAACTGAGGTACTGTTCTTAGGTCTTATCCTTTATGCACAAATCAGAATCCAACTTAAACTAACAGAATTATGGTCTCCCTCTTTTTTTACAAATTATTTACAAATAAAATGTGTTATTCTCAATTCATTACCAACATTCACATATTTGTCCTGTTCATTTACAATTGTTTCTAGCATTCCAAGTCCGCTATTTTCAGGAGCATGTGGCATTGTAAGTACACTGCATTTCCCAAGGTCCACGCTGATCTGCTGTCAGATTTCTCAAGAAGCTACAGTTTCTGAAAATGGCAAATGCAAGAATCCATTGCCTTTCTAATTTTGAACATGAAAGCCATAAACAGAAAGGCTGCCACTCAATGGAATTGTAATTGTGCAGCTAACAAAGAAATTTATTTCAATTTGGAAATTGATTGCAGTTGTAGGAATATTTGGCCTGGTATAATTTCTAGGATATTAGGGAGCTGGTACAGATACATCTACTCCAAAAGCTACACAGGACTCCTCAGGGCCTTGGTGAGACCACACCTGGAATACTGTGTGCAGTTTTGGTCTCCTTTTCTGAGGAAGGATGCTCTTGCTCTCAAGGGAGTGCAGCGAGGGTTTACCAGGCTGATTCCGGGGATGGCAGGTCTGATGTATGAGAAGAGATTGACTAGGTTGGGATTGTTTTTGCTGGAGTGAGGGGGGATCTCACAGAGACTTATAAAATTCTAACAGGACTGGACAGGGTAGATGCAGGGAGGATGTTCCCAATGGTGGGTGTGTCCAGAACCAGGGGTCACAGTACGAAGATTCGGGATAGACTATTTAGGACGGAGATGAGGAGACATTTCTTCAACCAGAGTGGTGACCTTGTGGAATTCATTTCCACAGGAAGTAGTTAATGCCAAAATATTGAATGTATTCAAAAGGCAACTAGATATAGCAGTTGGGGTGAATGGGATCAAAGGTTAGTGGAAGAAAGCAGGATTAGGCTATTGAGTTGGATGATCAGTCATGATCATGAAGAATAGCGGAGCAGACTCAAACAGCCGAATGGCCTCATCCTGCTCCAATCTTCTATGATTCTGTTTTCTATGTTTGTCTCTCCCAACAGATGATGTGTAACGTAAGTTGAATAGGTGGAGCCAATGAACATGAACCCCTTAAAAACGATCACCTCAAATAACAAAGGGAAACAATCTTACCTGCTGCAAGATAAAAAATCAAGCGGATCTTCATTGGAATGTTCCATGGCACTTCCCACTTCTGTGGTTATTGCCCTGCTCTTCAGAGCTTTCTGTCGTTCTCTGTTCTTTGAGTAAAACCCAAGGAAGGATTCCATTGAAGTTTCATCAGAGCCAGAACGAAGGAAATCACTAAATTGGTCATAGATTCCCTGCCATCGATCTTTAGCTGGGGTTATGTGGCTGCCCAATTGCCTAGAATGGAATAACATCTCACATGAAATAGCCTCTTACCTTCTCTGCTATGAATAGAAAAGCAAAATACTGTGAATGTTGGAAATATGAAATAAACACAGAACATGGCAGAAATACCCAGGTCAGACAATGTCTTTGGAGAGAGGGAGAGAAACTGTTAAAGTTTTAGATCTGATAAATAGTCCTTGGCTACAACATTAACTGTTTCTCTCTCCATAGTTTCTGCCCTGATAACTATTTTTAGCATTTTTCTGTTTTTGTATTAAATCTGCTTGTTTGAATATTGGCCTTGAAATTCCATTGTTATTTGTCCTGTCTCAGGTCAACACTCCAACAGGAAACCAGGGAATTATCAAAGAAACAGGGTAAAACAACAATGCCAATACAGAGGAAATGATGAATTGTCAGTAATGCCATGATTTGGATGAGACTTTAAACCGAGGCCCTGCTCCCATTCACATGGACTTAAAAAAAATCAAAATAATGCCTTGCCATCAATCAATAGCAATATAATTAGCCACTACATTTTCCAACAAGGATAAGAATCACTTCAAAAGTGTTTCTTTAGGCTATAAATAACATTGCAAATTCATGAGGTTCTAAAAGGCCTATATAAATGCAAGTTTTTTTTGCCTTCTAACACAGTTATTTAGTTAATCTATTAATCTGTTTGCTTTCTTAATTGCTAATTAATTTGGCAGTGACTCCGAACACCCCCAAAAGAGTTCACATTGCACATGCTGGAAATTCTAAGAATGTATACCTTCTAAAATCCCCTGCCAGTAAATAAAATGGCAATACCCAAATAAGCACAATAAGTATGATCAAACGAGATGGAATGTCATCACTGGCATTTTGCACATGCATAGTGAGAGAATTTTCAGGATGTCAGCTGACATTCTCAATTAATTTCGACCAGACTATTTTCTTTAAAAGATTCCTCATTGGCCTGTAGTTGCCAGGTTTATCCACTTCCACTTTTATTTTGCTAGGATAACACTGGATACAATCCTCTGACACCACTTGATACCTAAGAAATATTGGAAGATTGTGACCAGGACCTCTGAAGTTCCCACACTTACGTTCTTCAGTACCCAAGGATACATACCATCCGAACTACGTAACATTTTTACTGTGATCACAGCTAACTCTGTGATGTTGGCCACATCCTCTCCTTCTGTGATACCAAATGTGGAGTGCTCATTATCTCAGCCTTCACGATTGTTTCCATTTTGGTTCCCTAATCAGCCCATCTTCCTTTGACTAGCTGTTTACTCTTTGTAGTTACTGTGGTTGGCATGACCAACTCCTCTTGAATCATATATAGACAGGTAATTACTTTTTTCAGTTCTCCTCTGTGCTTTCTATATTCTGTTTGGTTCTCTGCTGAATGTTGAATTTGACATTGATCAAAAACATTTTCCATTTCATTTTAATTTATATACTTAGTCATTGAGGACACTTCAGAATTTAATATCCTTCCCTCCTTATGAGAATTTGTGTAGACTGTATCCAATATAGTTTACTTTGAGGCCCTTTAGGTTCATTCATTTTTTTAAAATATGCCAAGCTTTGATAGTAATCTGCCTGGGCTAAGCAGATTTTCAACCCATTGGAAAGAAATCTCACCAAGTTCAGTGTATTAACTTCTGGTTTTTTCTTCTCCTTTTGTATAGCTATTATAAACCTAACGATATGGTAGGTATGGAATTGTTGCAATGTAAAGAGAATTATCGAGTTGATTTTGCGACACACAAGTATGGAATGTGTTACTGCTTTCTAAGTTTGGACAATTCACACTCACATTTTGCTGGTGATCAAAGGGTTTAGTTCTTCTGTGGGTTTGCAGAATGTTCCATTGGTCTTCAAACCACTTCCCCATTTGTTGCTGAATAATCCTTCTATCATGTATCCATTACTAAAGGTGAGCTTTCCCTGGAACATAACAATTGCAAATTAGTTTTTTTTAAGTACAGACCTCTTTTTGTTTCAGCAGTTTGATGTGTGTTGTGCATATGGAGTCTTCTGGAGTAACATGTGATCTAGACTGGGTAGGAAAACAAATTTCCTTCTACAAAGGACATTTATGAATCAGATAAGTTTTCACAACTATCCAGTTGGTCACGGTCACGTTTACGAGTCCAGTAAAATTACCACTGTCATTTCTTGATGCCTCAGTACTTCTCTAATCTCCCATCATATCTTTGGTGAAAGACCAGCAGATTGCCCAGAGAATTGTAAAAGCTGTTTCCAGTTATGGTCATGCTATCTCTTGAAAGGTTTTCACTGATCTGCAAATGTAATACAAGGTGGTCATGACAGTCTTCGTGAACTGAATGTCTATGACGGAGAAAGACCAATAGTTGCATAGAAAATCTTGGAACAATGACAATATGTTCACCATAACCAAGCTAATACCAGTCAAACCATTTCTCCCTATCCCCCTTGTATCATCTCCACCCATTTCTTATCTCTGAACCTTCAATGCACAACTGTTCAAATATGTGAAAAATATTCAAAGTTGGTGCTCAGGAGCAATCTGGAAGTAAAACATAGTGAACAAAATGCTATAAACAAACAGCAGTTTCTCCAGCAGCTGGAAAGAAAATAACAGAAGTTATGATCTTCAATGAGATGAGTTTTCTACTTGCCCATCATCTGATCCATTCAATTCGTAGGCTCTAACCATCATTAACTTGCTCAAGTGATTATTCTTATGTTATTGATCTTGCACCAATATTAGACTATTGTTGTTTCAGAAGCAGTTCAGAGAAGGTTCACTCAACTCATTCCTGGGATGAACAGCTTGTCTTATTAAGAAAGGTTGAACAGGTTAGGGTCACGTCCATTGGAGTTTAAAAGAATGAGGCTGACCTTATTGAAACAGAAGATCTTAAAGGGACTGGACAGGGTAGATACCTGGAGGTTGTTACCTCTCGTAGAGGAAATCAAAACTAAGGGATGCAGCTAAAGAATAAAAAAGATTTTCTTTGAGACAGAGGAGGAGATTTTTTTTTTCTCCCAATGTTGTTACACTAAGGAATTGCATTCCCCAAAAGTGGAAGATGTATCTTTAAATTCATTCAAGGTTGAGTTACACTTTTGATAAACAAAGGAGTAAAAGGTCATGGGGAGCATAGAGGAAACAGGAGCAGAGACTTCAACTAGCTCAGCCATGATCCTGTTGAATAGTAGAGCTGGCTTGAGTGGCCAAATGGCATACTACTGCTCTTAATCTTATGTTCCAATGACTGAGAGGTCCATCTCAATGAAGTGTTATTCTTTCCTAAGCCACTGCTCGTACATTCTAACTGCTTACAATGTAGGCCACAAATTAACATTGATCGTTCTTTTCTATGAGGCTATTGTGAATCAACCACATAACAGAATCACATAGGACAGAAGAGATAGGACTGGCAAGTGTCCTTCTCCGAATAACATTGTTACATCAATTAAATTTTTATGAAAGTTCAACAGACGCACTGCCATTTTCTGGTGCCAGCTGACAAATAACCAAATTTATTGAATTTGATTTCTTAATTAATTTTAAAATTACAGTGACTGGGCTCTAAATCTAGCATCATAACTACCAAATTGCCATATCTACTTACAACAGGCCTCACTGGATGGCTGAACTGCATTTCAAACTTCTTATCCAGAAAACTCAAGGCCAGGTGACACTCATACTTTGCTATCTCCCCTGGATTCACTAACCAGGTACAGATGAGGTAGTGTCCCGATTCTTCTGACTGAATACCACCCCGTACAATGCATTTATTTTCCTCACTGGGGTAATCCTTTATTGACATAATGAAAGAATCATAGCTTTTAACACGTAAGTAAATTCACTTATAACCTTCAAAAGAAACCAACTATTCTATTAGTAACGATCAATGTTTCAAGTAGTTGTGTTCAGTGATGGGAAAACTCCAGTTAATTAAAAAGGACCAGCTGTGCACAACCTCCAGTTCAGCATAAGTCACATTAGAACTTTTAACATCATGACCACTGAAGACAGGATTTAACGGGCTTTATGGTTCTTCATTCTTTCAAGATTTCTCCATATCAGTAGATATCTTTCTCATCTACCCCCTCCTTCGCAACCATTGGCTACCTTTTCATCTTCAGCCAAAACTGTGGCTCTCTCGCTCACGCTCTCCTTCTGTCACCACGCCCAAATCAATGTCCACCTTGCTTCTACTGTCTCAAATGTGGGAGCCATATGTAAAATGCATTTATCACATCTAGGCAAGGAATCATTCATCTGCTGCTGCTAACGAAACACGGCACCTCATGGATGCCTCGTCATGAGTTGCTTGCTCTGTTTGAATCCTAACCCATTCAGCACAGCGATAGTGCCTGATAACATGATAAAGAGCGTTGTCTCCGCTCCTGATCATGTCACAGACAAATGCATCTGCTACAAGCAGGCTGGTGAGGACAAGGTCAAGAATGTTTTTCCTCTCGTTGGTCTTCCCACCAGCTGCAGTAAGCCCAGTCTGGCAGCTATACCTTTTAAGACCTCACCAGCTCTGTTAGTTGTGGTGCGACACAATGAAGTCCCCTGTGCAGAGTACATTGTGCATCCTTGCCAACTTTGGTGTTTCCTCCAAGTGGTATTCTACATGGAGGACAGAAAAATTCCTTGCCTGTGTTCAACCTGATTTGATGAGTCAGCATTGAGAACTCCCAGGGCGATACCCTCCAGACTGCACGCCATGTGCCACCAACTTCGGTGGATCTCCAGGAATTGTGACTGTGATGTTTGGGACATTGTCTGTAATGTATATTCCAGTTTGCTCCAATCCAGTCTCCCAATTTTTACCCAGATGTTACCAAGGATGGTTTTGCAGGGTCAAAAGGACCATGTGTGCATAGTTGTTTCCAGTGCCTTGGTCCATCTACGTTGCTGTTGGTCTGGAGTTACGTGTAGTCCAGAGCAGGTGAGGATGGCAGATTTTTCTTACCCTGGAGGATACTAATGAAACAGTTGGGATTGTATTTTTAATATGACAATCAACAGCTTTTAACTCCAGGTTTACTAATTGAGTTCAAATTTCACAAACTCCCACATTGAGATTTTAAATCATGGCCCCAGGGTGTTAGCCTGTGTTTCTGAATTACTAGTCCAATAATCATACCACAATACCATTGCTTCCCCTTATCCAATCAAATGATCTGTATATAGTATGGAGTCTAAAGCTCCCACCTTTCCAGTTAGAAACAGCTCTTCTGTGAACTCTCCTTCATAGGCAGAATCATCTTCTGACAGAATTGTTCCAGGACCCTGATGATTATATAGAAAATAAATTAAATACTGAGTTGTTTATAAAGAGCATTTGATTTGAAGACATTGAAGTAAGGAGACCTAATACTCAAGATAAATGAGGTCAGTATTCTGCCTCAGCTTCATGCTCAGACCAAGTATATCATATATATATGATACTTCAGGGTGCCTACTTAAGAACAGGACAGGTTAAGTAAAGGGGCCATTAATTCTGTCGGAGTTTGGTATTCTTGGTACCAGCTGTTTTGATCCCAGCTGTGGTAATACTGGACAACTCAGATCCTCGATTGACACCTGTCTTGATATACTTATAAGTTTTATATTTTCTTTTTGTTTACTATGGACGTGTGTCACTGAACAACTTTATAAGAGTCTGCCAATACACATTAACAAAAGAATGTACAAGTTCATTCCACAAAAGAAACTTGCAATATATGTTATAGTATAGAGGAACAAGTGGAATAAACTCATTACAAATATCAGAGTGAATGATGCAACTCTTTTCATTCTAACATTTAGACACTAAGACCCTCAGTGAAGGGTCACTCCATCTCCATGTTCAGCTAACAGTGTAGTCAGTTTCATTTTCCTTAGGTTCTAGTGTGCATTCACGTGAAGTTTTTTTTCATTAATGTCCCTCCCAAAGACCTTTAAACAAGCTGTTATGTCAGCTTACTAATACTAACAGGTATGCATTCCTTAAACCCATATCATAAGCCTTTTTGAATGCCTTGCTTTGACACCTCCACAGATTTCAGCATCTGGAATTTTCTTATAAGCAATTCAGGACTTCTCCCTTTCTGCCCTGACTGTTTTAGACTCTGCTAAACTAGCAGCACTTCTGCTGTTACAGATCTTTTTATCTCTGAATAAACCTATTTCTGTCCCCATCCATATCCCTTGTAAAACTCAAATTAACAGATATTTAGCAACAGTCTCCTAGGGGGCTTGCTTGTCGTTTAGCTAAAATCACAATATATTGGAAAAGCAACCTTTCGCTCTCTATTCAAACTGACTTTATGATCTTTTGAAAACCTACACAAGTGAACACTAAAATTATTTTTTACTCCACTTTAGACGCCAGTGTTTCAAATGATAACAATATATTGTGAGCCTGTGTCTCACAGCTACGACTAAGGGCCATTTGACATCTGTTGATTGCTGGCACTGGGAAAGAGTCCTCAGCCATCAGAGCAAAGGCAGCAAGGACAGATCAATGACAGTGGTCTAAAGAGAGGTCTCCATGGATTTGCGGTGTTTTAATGGCTTCATCACTACCTATGCCACACAGATTTTGGCCAGCTGGGTACTGCTTGGACACTCAGGCATGGTATGCAACTAAATTAACAGTGCACAATTTGTGTATTGATAACTTATGCTTATATTCCCAGGTTGGGCAGCATAGAGCATCTCAGCTTTGGACCTGGTGTCCAATTTTCTGTGGCTCAATATCCTGCATCATTCACTGTCACTTCTTTCATCTGTGCTTCCACCCTGCTTCCGATGTTCATATCTTCCCTATATACCGCACCTTAAACCACAGAACTGTACTGGTGGAAATATAACTGCCGGTTGGTCTGCCAAGTTAACAGAAAGATAGGATTTAGACTAAAAGCGGTCTCTCAGAGTCAAGCTAATAATCTGTCTGTTATAGAAACAATCCAGAGACTGCACAGGTCTGCAATCCACGCTTTGTAAATCTGTATATAGACTTACAAAAAGTGATCATTGGTGGAAAGCCACAATTTGCTGGATACTCAGATTGGACATAAATATTTTGTTTTGAACAGACAGAAATAGGAAAATAATGACGTTCCACTAGACATAGGAAATTAACGAATTACATCCAAAGCTCATCAACCAAATGGGAAATTTGTTGTTAAAACCCCTAATAGTTACTCTTAGAATTAAAAATTACCCTTTAAAGTTCCGTAATAGTTCTAAGTAAACATTGGATGCCATCTTCCGTGAGCTGAGTCATAGAACACTTAAGGCAATGAATTTTCTGGGTCAGTCTTTGCCATGAGAAAGGATAGAAGAAAATCCAGTTACTGACCATCCCCAATGCAATCCTCAGATATCCCAGTGTCAGCTCTATTGCACATGGAAAGGATGACAAAGATATCAGTCCAACTAGAAATTCAATAGGTGGTTGCTGGCTAAGTGGAGAGAATCCTGAAGGAGAGAATGCCAAGGAGGATTGTAGTCATTTACAGGAGAAAGCTAGAAGCTATGCATTCTACAGAAGGAACTAAACAAAAAATCACTATGTGGAGGTATTATTGAGGTCTGACAAAGAGAGGATGCCATTCCTGAAGTAGAGAATCTGAGCTGCTCATACGTCAATGACTATCAGTAGCACCCTAACTGTTCCAAGGGTATCCTTCCAATGTAAGAAGTTCCATCAGCTTGTGAAGGTCAAGATCAAGAATGAAAGAGCTTATATAATACTTAAATAATAATCCCAGGGTAAACATTCTTTATAGACAATGGCAAACTTGTAAAATAAAGCTTCTAGACTTCTATTGTGGAAAATACAGTAGACAATTTACCAACAGAAATTTGACAATAGTGAGATAAACTGTTTTAGTGATGTTGTTTGAAAAATAACATTGGTGAGGCATCAGCAATGCCCTTCTACTTTTCTTCAAACACCACTGCTAGATATTTAACCTCTGCCCTAAGATGGACAGGGACCCTTGTTAAGAAGAGTAGAAGGAAGGAACGCTGGTGTTCTGAGCTACGCTGCACCAACAAACTGACTACTTTTTACTCACCGCTAACTTGTTGTATTGGAAGTTTCCCTCGTAGCACAGTCCTGACTGGGTAATTACGATACCATTCCCATGCTTGCAATCTTCCAGCCATGTGCCAATGTACCTCTCTCCCCTGTATATATAATGATAGAAATTTTATATTTAATTTTTAGCTAAAGTCAGAAAAATAAAGCAAAGACCCATCAAGAAGAAATAAGTTTCAGAGATAGTAGGAACTGCAGATGCTGGTGAATCTGAGATAACAAGGTGTAGAGCTGGATGAACACAGCAGGCCAAGCAGCATCAGAGGAGCAGGAAAGCTGATGTTTCGGGCCTAGACCCTTCTTCAGAATATGTTTGCCTGGAGTAAGGGAGACCACAGGGCTTGAAACATTCACTCTTTGCTCCCCACAGATGCTGTTAGATCTGCTGAGTTTCTCCAGCAATTCCTGTCTGTGCTTGTTTCATTATCTGAAGAATCATAAATGGTACTGAATATTTGCACAATCATCAGTGAACATCCCCATTTCTGACCTTAATATGGAGGAAAGGTGAAACAATTGAAAAGGATTGGACCTAGCACACTACACCAGGGAACATAAGGGCTGTTTTGGTATAGTAGTAGTGTCCCTACCTCTGCGTTCAAGTCCCACCTGCTCCAGGGGTGTGTCATGACAGCTCTCTATGAACAGTCACTCTCACCTCACCTTTAGAGCTGAACACTTTTAGCCAGATTTGTACGAAGGCTGGTCAAGAGGTAAGTGGCCCTGGAAGACCTCAATAAGCAAGTGAGTCCTGTGCTGTAGCTTCACCAGGTTGATACCTCATTTTTCTGAAGAAGGGTCTCGATCCAAAACGTCAACTTTCCTGCTCCTATAATGCTGCCTGGCCTGCTGTGTTCCTCCAGCTCCACACTGTGTTATCTCTGACTCCAGCATCTGCAGTTCTTGCTATCTCATTTTTAGGTATGCCTTGTACTGCCCATTTTGTACCTTCCTGCATTATTCATTGAACCAGGTTTGATTCCTTGACTTGATAACACATTTCATTTGAGGCCAGTCAGCCCTTCGAACATGTTCCACCATTCAATATCATCATGGCTGTACACACAACTTGGTACCATGTTCCCACTTTGTCTGTATACTCATTGATCCCTTTAACCCTAAGAAATATATCTAACTCCTTCCTGGAAATATTCAATGCTTTGGCCTCAACTGCTCTCTGGGGCAGAGAATTCCACAGGTTCATCACTCTCTGGGTGAAGAAGTTTCTCATCTCTGTACTAAATGGCCTAGAATGACTGTGACCCCTAGTTCTGGACTCCCTGGTCATTGGGAACATCCTTCCTGTGCTTACTCTGTCTAGTCCTGTTAGAATTTTTATAGATTTGTGAGATGACCCCCTCATTCTTCTAAAATATATATGTGTAATGAATATAAATTGGAAAATTGAAGTTTGGCATATTATTTACTTTTATAATGACGCAGAAGTAAAATGGTGTGGCATTTATTCATTGGTTACAAAGATCATGTGATTTTTGGAAGCGGGAATTTAATTTTTTTTGAGGCTATCTCACACCAGATGCCTTAGCATTGAAAAAAAACAAACTGCTCAGCAACAGCTTTCGGATTGGTTTTAAGTAGCAGTTTTATCGCACAACTGAGAGAAGACAGCAATAGGACTTGCATGTCCAAAAGCCTGCAAGCAAGACAGGTCCCTTTCTCTCCTTCTGAGTGGAAAGTAAATAATATTCAAAGACTCTGCAAGGGAAAAAAGTATAACACAATCAAGATCAACATCCATTAACTGGCTCCTCAGCTAAGGACCACATGGTTGACAAGGATGACATTTTTGCCAAAATACAAAGTAACTGAGAGAAAGCCACCTAATTACCCCTGTGTTTTGGGCTCTTGATCCACAGTCTTTCTTTATACCTCTATTTTCTTAGAATCCCTACAGTGTGGAAACAGGCTCTTCGGCCCAACAAATCCACACTGATCCTCAGAGCATCCCACCTAGACCCATTCCCCTATAACCAACCAAATCTGCACATGTCTGAACATTATGGGGCAATTTAGCATGGCCAATCCACCTAGCCTGCACATCTTTGCACTGTGGGAGGAAACCGGAGCACCAGGAGGAAACCCACGCAGACACAGGGAGAATGTGCAAACTCCACACAGACAGTTGTGCAAGGGTGGAATCAAACCTGCATTTCTGGTGCTGTGAGGCAGCAGTGCTAACCACTGAGCCACTGTGCCGCCCCATTAAGCTCAGAGCCCATGATACTGCTGACTCAGTGACTAGCAGCCATGCTAGGACTGAGCCAGCTCAGGCATAAAGATGCTACTGAGCTATTCTTGATGATAGACATTGAAGATCTCCAACCAGAGTACATCCTATGCCCTTACTACACCCAGTGATTCTGCTAAGTGATGTTCAGTGAAGAGGTAAACCAATTCTTCAGCCGAAGAGGGGGAGAGGGAGGCAAATGGTAACTAACCAAGTGGCTTTCTTCCCCATGTTTGACCTAATAACATGCTATTTCACGGGATCCAGAATCAATGCTGACAACACCCAGGGCAACAATCACCTGAGTGTATATTTCTGTAGCTCTATCAATGGTAGCCTGTTCTGTTGGGGGGATAGAACATAGGGACAGCATCATCATCCCCAGGTATCAGGGAAATTGTGATGTTTGATTATGTAGGTATGAGTATGCTGGCATTTCTTACCTAATTAGCGGGTCATGTTCCCCAATTTTGGCATTAGCTCCCAGCTGTTAGTAAGGAGAGTTTGCAGGTCAACAAGACTGTATGTGCCATTGTCATTTCTGGTGCTGACGCTGGGTGCTTCATTTATTTATTTAGCTTTTGTAGTGGTTTCACTGAATGGAGTCCCTTGCTAGGCCATTTCTGAGGTCAGTTATGAGTCAACCACATTGCTACACATTTGGAGTCATATGTAGGCTAACCTATGGGAACTTAGGAACAGACAGTAGGCCATTCAGCCCCTCAAGCCTGTTCTGTCATCTAATTAGGTAATGGTTGACCTATGGCCTAACTCAATACAAGTTTTTGCTTATATCCTTAATATTTTTCTCCACAACAATCTATCTCTCTTAGATTTAAAATTAACAACTGATCCTGCATCAATTGCTGTTTGTGGAAGAAAGTTCCAAACAACTACCACGCTTTGTGCTTCCTAACATCTCTCCTGAACATTAACCCTCATTCCCAGATTATATCCCCTTGTTCTAGAATCCCCAACCAGTGGAAATAGCTTACCCTTTCTACCCTGTCTTATCCTGTTAATATCTTGAAGACTTTAATCAGCTCACCCTTTAACCTTCTAAATTCTCTCCTCATAACTTAACCCCTGAAGTCCAGATATTATTCTTGTAAACCTACGTTGAACTCCCTCCAAAGCCAATATATCCTTCCAAAGGTGTGGTGCACAGATCTGCTCTCAGTATTCCAGATTTTGTATAGGTGCAGCATAATGTTGTTGTCGTGTACTCCAATATATGTCCAGGTATAAGTTCAGTTTTTTGGTTGCCATTGTACTGGTTTTTTATTTCCGGTTTTTATTCAATTCAAATTTCAACATTGTCATAGTGAGATTTGGACCCATGTTCCCAAAATATTAATTAGTCCAGTGAAATTCATTTGTTAATTAATTATACATCTCTTTTCCCTCTTCCTCTTAGTGCTTGAACTTGCTTTTGGAGTATGGATCTTAGATCAGTTGTTAATTTTAAATGAGATAGATAATTTTTTGTTATAAAAGGAATTAAGGGATATTGGCCTTAGGCAGGTATACAGAATTAGACCACAGATCAACCATAATCTCATTAAATGGTGGAACAAGCCTGAGCGATGAATGGCCTACTCCTGTTCCTACATTGTCAAGGCTCCCTCTTGCTATCCTGCTTAGTAAAGTCGAGTCATCATGGTCCCAGAGGATCATAGGGCTGCTTGCTCACAGGAGAGAGATGACTGGTGTTTAATCTGAGGGTCACCACGTCTCAGGTGAGGGTGAGACTGAGAAGTCAGGATCTTCATGATAACCTCAGTTGGTGAAAGAACTGAACCTTCACTATTAGCATCACTTTGCATTGCAAACCAGCCATCCAGCTCTGGGATAGCAATGAATCTTGGCAGAGTAGTCTCAGAGCAGAGCTGTACCCTGATTAATTCCACAATCTAGTCCGTGAACTACTGTCACCTAAACCAAGGCCAATTTACAGAGCAAAGACCTTCCCAGTTACATGGCCCAGCTATTCAGTGGCTGAATTCCTTCAGTCGTCGAGGAGCTCAGGACTTGAGGAATCATTTAAGAGGTAAATGACAATTGAAATGTTTGTCCTGACTGCTGGCTTTACATTATAATCTAAAAAATTGGTTCAGAGTGGCCTAAATTTGCAAGGTTCATAGTTTACCCATAATCCTGGGTTGATCAAGGCCAATTTAAAAAATTGAAATACAAGATTGATCCAAAAGCAATAAGAAAGAAAGTCAATCTTTTCTCCTTCCTGCCCATGGATTCAGTATTGGAATAACTGAGTAGATTGCCTCATACCTGTCAAGATCATCAAATACTCCATATCCACTTTTCTTATCATTCTCCCAATGTCCCACGTACTTAAAGGGAAGATTTTCCAGTCGAGAGCTGTGTAGAATTCCAAATCCATGACGCTGGTTGTCTTGAAAATAACCTTTGTAGGTCATTCCATTTCCATACCTAGAAACAAATTGGTTTTATTTACATTTTCAGACTGAGTTATTATGCTAAACAGGCTATGAGGCACCCAGATTCAATCCACAGTCTGTGCTGAGTTAACTCAAGTCTTCTAGCCGTAAATGCTTCACTGTTTATGTAGTCAGTAAACTTGTTCTATTGAATTCAGTTTTTCATTATACGATAAGTATAGAACGGCTGTAGACAGAGTTGCATCTCCCTGAGATTTAGAGGTTATAATGAATTTACAGATCAGTCAGAAAACCCAGACCAAATTAATAAGAATGGTAATCTCTGAATTTCCCTTTTTAGATGATGGGTTGTTAGCCAGGAACACACAAGCATGAAATTATTCTTGTAATCCTAAAATTAAAATGAAGACAATTACAATACATTATAGGGAGAGAAAAAAACCTCATGAGGACAGGAATTGGAACAATGTTTGGAGTGAACTACAGAAAATAAAATTATTCTACAAAAGAATTAGCAGACTCATGGTGGCTAAGTCATTAGGTTGGCAAAGATGCCATAGAGGCATATTGACATATCAATCCTCTTTGAATATGTCAATTTTGTCAGTGAACTCGAAAATAGCTAATATAAGAGTTTTATTCGAGGAGGAAAAGAAGGCCGGACTGGGCAATTATAAACTGGTTAATGTAATGTTAGATGTAGGCAAAACTTTGGCATACTGAAAAACAGATGGGAACTGAGTCACCAAATCAAATCTTTCTAGTTTCAAAGCCTGAGAGTTGACTGTCACATGGATTTAATGATTCGATGTACTTACTCACAGATGCCATAGCCATGCATTTTCCCTCTTTTCCAGTGACACTTATAACAATCAAAGATCTCTGGCCCTCCAGGAGCAACATACACACCAAAACTAGAACAAAGCACAAGTCATTAGTATACCCGTAAATCAGTGAAATTCCCAATTTACCAAGGGATTATTTGTCCCCTTCCTGTACCATTCACTTATGACCATCAGTAGCCTGTTGTGCCTCTGACAATTAGTAGTATGATGCTGATCAAGCCAGGATTTAATGCTGCTCTCTCCCCTTTGCTGAAGCAATGCCAAAAGAGGCAGGCACATCCGAGTTTTGTGCTCTGTCAATCAGAAAGGATGCCTGTAGGACAGAGGCCTTGGAAAATTACTAATGGCAGGATGAATGTGGAGTGCTTATGTTCAGTCTTCCCCCTCCTGCAAGCAATATATCAGCACTATTTAGCTCATTTTGAAGCCATACAGCACATTTTGTTAATTATTCAGTATGATGGCTGCATCTCTTAAATTGTGCCTGACCTAATGAAGTAACAACTTGCATTGAAAGCACAGTTTCAACAAAATGTACCAAAGCACTTTACCAGTGCATAATCAGGCAACATAGATAGGGCCAAGGGTGGGAGATTAGATAGGGATGTTAGTTACCCATCCTGAAAACTGAAATGACCTTGATGTCACTCGCAATAGGTGTTGATCTTACAGCCAATGAGCTGTGTCTTTTTGGAATCCAACTGTAACTCTCTTTTAATTAAGTTATTTAAAAATGTCAGACAGATTGAATTACCATCTCACCATTCTCAGGATTTTAGACCCACTAAAGAGGAAAATGACTACAATAATTCACTTTGCCAGCCAAGCCCTTCACATTAGCCAGAAATGTCAGAGTTGGAAATGTTACATCTGACCATGTTGATATGTATGATGAAAGGTCATTGACCTGAAACATTCACTTTTTTCTGTCCACAGATGCTTTCTGCCCTTTCAAATATTGAACATGTCCTGCCTTTATTTTACAACAAAACCTCAAACTAGTGTAATATTCCAAATGCTTCAACAAGGAAGTAATTAGACGCCAAGCAACATAGGGAGTATTAAGATACGACCAAAAAGCTTAGTCAAAGGGGTAGAATTTAAGGAGCAGCTTTAAGGATAAGAGAAGGATAGAGAAGCAGAGCAATTTCAGGATGGAAATCTAGCACTTAACAACTGAAAACATAACCATCAACACTGGAGCGATGAAAACAAAGGTGGCACAAAAGCCAGAATTGGAGAACGCTGGATATGGTTGTGGAATTCAAGCTAGTTATGTAGATAGGAAGGGCAAGGTAATAGAAAATTTCAAACATAAGGTTGTAAATTCTAAAATCAAACTGCTGTTGGAAAAGGAGTTTGGAGGTCAATGCAAGTCAGAGAATATGAGGACTTGGTACAATTTAAGATGTGGCAGCAGAATTTTGGATGATTCTCAAATTTCTGGAGGCTGGAAAACAAGAGATTCACCAAGCAGCCCTAAAACAGTCAAGCCTACAGGTAGGAAAAAGTCTTAGATTCGGGCCTCAGTGCCTGATCATGTAAGGCAGGGGACAAATCCAAGTGATGCTATGGTAGTGGAAATAGATAGTCTTGTCATTGCTTACCCATGTTCCTCACCATCTTCATAATTTCCAGCATAATTCCGTCCATCTGGCCATTTCATGATTCCGCTAAACCAATGAAAATACCAGTTACTATGTGGCTGCTGCTATCCACAACCTTAGTCCTAGGAAATTCAAGGTGGTGCCCAAATTGGAAGGTAGGGATTAGTCCTGCAATCAGTCTCACCCAGCAATGAACAGCATTGGCGGTTAGGTCTGAAAGCTGCAGATCCACAACTCTCAGCTCCTATCTAATCATGGATATGGGTCCATGATCTATGGGCCTGTTTACTCCAAGAATTTCTCACTGGGCAGGTCTCCTTACAGATATAAGATGTTATCACTCTACTGATTTTGTCATCCAATCTTGGAGCACATAAGGCATCTTTTAACCCATCATGCCTGTATTAGCTCTTGGAAAAAATCTTTTCCAATATTTCCACTTTCCTGATAGCACTGATTTTCAAGAAACTAACTAATTACCTTTGAAAATTACCACTGAATCTGCATCTGTTGTCCTAGCAGACAGCACCTTCAGTTTCCATGCTTCCTCCACAGACTTGCTGACCTCCCTCAAAAAAGGCAACCAAACCAGACCTTGCTTAAATTCTAATTTTGAGTTAGTTACCTCTGTTTGCACTCCGCAGCCATATTTATAAAATTAATTACTACACAAAATAAGTGGCTTTAAAGAGAGGTTAGAGATTACTTCTGCCAATTTTTTATATTTTTCAATCAATAATGTATCCACACTCCAGGACTAGTCAGTTCTTGAGTTAGGAACTACTTTCATAAAACATTGTTAAGAACTGTGTGCAAGACAGTTCCAAAAAGACTGGTATTTCAGCCATTCATGTGAAAGGACACTGTCTTCAAAGATAAACACTCTTAATGAGAACATTTAAGGATGTTCCACTGCACCTACTGTATCAGTAATGAAGAATAGGCAGGAGGTCGTAAGACATAATTTTGCACAACAAACACTAATCATAAACCATCTAAACAATGTAAAACAATTTTCAGTTTGCTACTTCACAATTAGACATTGGTTAAAAAGGTTAACTCTAAACAGCCATATACCTGCCGTGGGGCTTTCCATTATACCAGTCCCCTTCATAGATTGCATCCTTAAATCGAGGGTTGCTGTTAAAAGTATAGGCAGCAAAACGACAAACAGGCATGTTGTATGAATCCTCTGCACCTTCTTCACCCCACAAAGGGAAATCCAGTTTGCCAGCTAAGTGCTGGCGAATAGCTTGGTTCAGCTTCCAAAACCACACCATCTGTGAATCACAGAAACGCGATGCTAAAGTGTGAATATGTGAGAAAGGTACGCATTCAGGTTGTTCACAGTCTCAGGACATCCCAAAGCCCTTTGTAGCAATGTACATGTTGAAGTATAATTGCTGTGATAACGGACTCTAATGGCAGTCCATTAGCACACAGCAGTGTCACACAAAAGCAAATGAAATTGATAACAACAATATCTGATATTGAAAATGTTCCTTTGAGCTAAATGTTGGACAAAGCAGTAGAAGGACTGTCCTGCTTTTCTTAAAATAGTACTATGGAAGATTTTGCACCCAGCTACAAAGGTGTAGATAGGGCTTCAGTTTAACATTTCATTCAAAAGACTACACCTCAAAGTAGCATTACACATAGTCTCATACTTTCTATGCAGCGCAAAACTAAAGTGTCAACCCAGAATTTGTGCTCAAGCCTCTGCAGTGGGATTCCAGTCTGAAGCTTTCAGACTTGAAAGCTGAGGGAACAATCACTGAGCAAAGGGAATTCTAGTCAGTGTTGTGAAATTGACTGGAAATTGTGTTGGAAAGAATACTATGATATGTGGCTGTTGTTTCACCTTTGTATAAATTTCAAATAAAGTAAGAGAATTTTAACTTCATTCCAGATACATTAAAGACATAAATTTGCAATGGGACTAGTTTAGATTTAGTGTAGTTTTGGCAGTACAGACTCAATGGGCCAAAAGGCCTCTTCTGTACTATATGAATCTATGATTCTATACCTAAATAATTACTTCTGTAGTGTAGTCATTGTTATTACATTGTTAGTCATTTTGACCACAGATACACGGTACAAACAGAGAGCTAAATGACCAGTTAGCTTTATTTTTGTTTGGAACATTGGCAGCACGTCCTGACATTCTTCAAATAGTGCAATGGTATCTTGAAATACACAGGTACAATGAAGCAATCCCTTATATTGGACTGGAGTACTAGTTCTCAAGTGCTGCAATCACCCAAAGGCCAGAAGGATGTGAAAAGAGTCAAAGTGACAACCTGAGGTGAGCAAACTCACAACATGTTGTCACCAACAGAAACCAGAAGAAATCTTCCTTCAATACAGGCTTCCTACAAGTTCAAAATTTTTGTCCAAAATTGTTATTTGAAATTAAAGTTCAGAGTCAGTTACGGACAGTTTTAACAGCGCAATCTTAGGCCAAAATGTAATTGCATCCAAAGTGGCAAAAATGCACTTCACAAATGATCCTCCATCATCCAAAATGGTAGGTTTCCATTCGTTCATTCTAAACTGCATGGACATTCAGATCTCAGGAGGTGACAAGACCATATCATTTCCCTTTTACTTTTGACAAAGTTTTAAGTTCCTTTCTCACCTTATCCTGGATATCTTGAATGATGAATATAAATTCTTCCTCTGGAACAATTATCTTCAATTGATTTCTAAACAGAACAGAAACATATTTTGTTAATATGGAATTCAGGGAGAGATCCCATAGTGGTCAAGTGAACAAAACTATACAACAGATTTGCAAAATAATGACAATTTCTACCGTGTGTTGGAAGACAATGCCTCACAATTTAGTATTAACACAAAGAAATTTCTAGCATTTTCACTGAAAGTGGTCAGCAGCCAGCTTTGGCTAATTGATGGCACTTACAATAGGAAGAGTTTTAATAAAAATGATCAAGACAGAGGCTAGCGTAAAAGTCCTGGAGGTGGTAATTAGGGCACACCCACTGGCTTCAGATTTATCTAAGGCAGACATTGATCCACCCTAAAGTGCTACTGGACATATTCCAGCACTACAGCTGGAACATTTGATAAACATCAAATCCCATTAATACAGGCTGAAGGCAAGACAGTCTGGAGGTGGATGGCTTTTACTTCTTCCTGGAAACTGTAAATTCTGATTTAAAACTCTGTGTCTTCTTGAACACAAATATCATAAGCCAACAACTGTTTTGAAAGTAACAGTTCTCTCATGTCTTTTCATTGAGGTATATTACATCATGGGAGGGATCCCTTCACTTATTTGTCAGGCTTACATGTTCCACACCAACCTGACCTTCCATCTTGTAGCACAGCTCACAACAGAAGTCAATTACTACTGGATGCTCTGATGATTAACAATTAAATGCCTTAAAAAAAACTAAATGTATTAGTTGCTCAGGGTATGGGGGCTTCATCAAGAGCAGTAGGTTTCTGAACTGCAAGGTTTCCTCAATTCTAAAACCAAAACACTATCCCCAGTACTGCAGCAATGTGTCAGATTAATGGATATATTCAAATCCTAGAGTAGGTCGTGGATCCACAATCTGTAAGAGTAAATATGCTGAGATGCTGCAGCCAGTTCTACACAGGATAAAGTCAAGAATTTAGATGCTTGTATGCAATTTACAAAATCATCAGTATTTCCATCATAGTTCCTTTCCGTAGAATGAAATTGGTGTATCTGCTAGCCAGAGAGGTTATTTTAACAGCAAGGACTGCATTTTGTATTAAGATTGGACTTTTTAAATCAATGGATAGTTTTTCCAGAATCTGCTGCCTGTTTATTGGAAAACATCGAACCATCAAAGCAAATCTCCAGTGCAATTTTAAGTTGCATAATTGAACAATTTTGTAACTTATATAGTTCTGACCTTCTGTTAAATATAAATCAGTTTGATGACAATATGTTTACCTTCTCTGTACACACCAGGATTCAAGACAATTTTGTCCCCAGAACCATAATGAAACTTTCATGCTCTGCTATCACAGACAGTTAATGTGAGCTAATGCAAGGTAATGAAATCCAAGGGCTGAATCTTATTTTTTTTGGCCAAATAGTTGTCTCATATCCTGAAATACTCATGGAAGTAATAGCATTACCCACACCAAAGACTAACTGGAGAACCAATGGGAGCCCTGCATTGCATATTTGAGGGAAGACCCGCTGAATTAAGTGCAACTCAGGCATTAAACTGGATAGCAGTGGGCCTTTGGGGGCAGAGGTCATACCCAGCAAGAGCTGTCAGTCAATTGTCAGTAACCCCATTGATAGTAGCACCATGGAGGGATGCAGTGGAAGAGACTCTACTCACCTGAGGCGTAGGTCCAACCCCACATCTCAGGTTATAGATGAGTGAATGGTATGGAAAGGGGATTTGGTGGGAATGACAAGACAGTGGCTAAGGTAAGTGGGTGGCTTTCAGCAAATGCCTTCAAATGGGGATCCACCCTGGGACCCTGAAAAGCAACCCATCCCCGCCTCTTCGACCTGTTTGTTTCCTCTCCACCTATCCTCTCCTCTATCCCTCTTCTATCCGCCTCCCACTCTCTCCCTATTTATTTCAAAACCCCCTTCCCCTCCCCCTTTTCTGATGAAGGGTCTAGGCCCGAAACGTCAGCCTCTCTGCTCCTATGATGCTGCTTGGCCTGCTGTGTTCATCCAGCCCTGCACCTTGTTGTCTCCTATATAGGTTTACTTGTTGCGCTCCCTGCATGGTGAGCCCCTGGCCAATGCTGGATTAATAGCATCTGCAGCAGGGTAAGGCCATTTGGTGGCCTTTATTTGTCACCCTTCCCAGCCCAAAGCCCCCAAAAACAAAATGGGCAGGGCATCAAATTTGACCAATATATACAACAGTACCATTGAACCATACACCAACATGAACCAGCATCTGGAGACAAAAATATATATGTTCCCCTCCCTGAGCAACAATCCAAACCTCTTCCTGCTCACCTTTCAGAGCTACTGTTATCCACCCACAGTGTGTCAAGCTTGTAGATGCTACTTTCAGAAGCCTATGGAAAGAAAGGAAAAGGTAACTTGGATTAAAGTAACTAAACCCACAATAAATAATTTCAGAGACACCAAGCTGCCAAAGAGGGATCTGAGGCTATAATCTCAGTTTCCACTTGAGTTGACCTTGTCCATCTCAAGTCAGTGGTGACACTCCAGCATTTTAGTAAAACACTGTAGGTCAAGTCCCACTCCAGAGAGAGACCACTTACTGCCACTTGTCATGTCACCCATTACCGGTCCTTCCTTAACACTTCTGCTGCTGAAAACCTCACCCGTGTCTTTACGATTTTCAATCTCTGTAATTCCAATACTCTCCTGATTGACATTTCTTCCACACTGTATAAGATTCAGCTGATCCAAACCCTGTATCCTAATTCGCATCAACTACATCGTTCCTGGCTTCACTGACCTTTGCTGCTGGTCCATCAAATCCTCAATTTTAAAATTCTCATCCTTGTGTTCAAACCTTTCTATTGCTCCTCTCCATCTTTTAAAACTCCACTCTTCAACCCTCCAATTCAGGCTGCGCACACACCTTCAGTTTCCAGAGAAAGCCATCCAAAACATGGTCACCAACTCCCACATTTTCAATAGTCCTCACAAGTGTATGTTCTCCATTTCATTATTTGCAAAACTACAGCAGCACACTAGATGAACAAATGAAGCTGTGTCCATTTCCTTGAACACAGAGCTCTTTACCTGAATAAAAACAAGGCTATCATCGAACAGCAAAAGCCTGCCATCTGGACAGGTCAGTGGGACATTTTTGCTGTCTTCTCTCAGGCGCCGTTCTGGAAGAAACAAAAGCTCCTGAAAAAAGGAAATAATTATTGGTCAGGAAGTGGAAATAAGCATTGCAGAAAAACGTACATGGACCTAATGCAGATCCATCTCAACATGCCACAAGTGTATATTGCAGCAGATGATATGCTTCCTCTGTTGCCCTTCCCACTTTCTCAATTGGAAAATTTGACATTTATTGAGTACAGTTCCACGAGCCTCAGATATTAAGCTTTCCTTCAAGGGGCCTGACATTGTGTCAGCCTTACTAATCCTGGTGGCTTCTGGATGGGTAAATTCAGAGTATTTTAAGTTAATGTCTTTGATACCATCAGAAGCAATTATTTCAGTGATTCTCTGGCAGCGCCATTGAGCTCATCTGCATTCTGCTGCCTTTAACGCATTCTGCTGCCTTTAACCTAACACAAACCAAGTCCTCTGACTAGCTTACATATGCTTTAGACAATTTTAAAATTCTCATAGGTACATGAGTGGACCATTCACTGCATTGAGCCTGATCCACCATTCAATTAAATCATGGCAGATTATCTAGCTCAATGCCACTTTCCACATATTCTCCACATCCCTTCATGTCATCAGTCTTCAAAAATGTATCAATTTCTGTCTTGAACATGCTAGTGTCTGGGTTTTCACAGTCCTCTACGACAGAGAACTCCATAGATTCAGGACGCTTTCAGTATAGAAATCCCACTTCATCTCAGTGAGGAGATGGCATGTCTGAGATGATGTTACTAGTTCTAGACTCACTAGCCAGGGGAAATAACTAGATCCACTCTGCCATACACTTCAATAACTTTATAAATTTCAATGAGATCACCCCTCATGCTTTGAAATTCCAGAGAATACAGACCCAGTTTCCTCAATCTCTCAAAACAATCCTGCCTTCCCAGGGGTTAGTCTGGTGAACTTCTGTTACATTCCCTTTAAAGCAAGTACATCCTACCTTGGATAGGGAGACAAAAACTGCATACAATACTCCAGTTACAATTTCACCAAGCCTTTATCCAATTTCAACAAGACATGACTACTTCTGTACTCAAAACCTCTTGCAACAAGGTCTTCATAGCCTTGGTCTTCTGAATTACTTGCATGCTAACCCTCAGTGTTCGAGGATACCCCTTTGGACACCGGCACTTCCAACCTCTCAACATTTAAGAAACATTCAGCTTTATTTTCTACCAAAGTGAAAAACTTTACACTTATTCACACTATATTCCAGCTGCTGTGTTCTTACCCATTCACTTAGCCTGACCAAGTCCCCTTGCAGTTTCCACCAATCGTCCACAAAATTTACATTCCCACCTATTTTTGTAACTGCAAACTTGTAAATATTATAATTGCTCCCCACATCCAATTCATTTTAGTTTTTGAACAGCGAACCTAGCAAGGATCTTTGCAGTATTTCACTAGTAACATTCTCAGGATGATCTGCTTATTCCTACTCTTTGCTTTCAGTGCGTTATTTAATTCTCAATCCATACAAGTATATTATTCCTAATCCCATGTGTTCTAATTTGGTTTACTAACCTCTTGTGTGAACATTATCAAACGTATTCTGAAAATCCAAATACACTGCATCCACCAGTTCTCCTTTATTTGAAGGAGAAGGTAAAATTGCCATAGTCCTACTGGAACATGGGCTGGGGGAAGGAGAGAAAGAGACAGAGAGAGAGAGAGAGAGAGAGAGAACTGGTGGTGTTGTAAGGATCAGGCAGCCCCAGGGACACAATATATACAAACACCCATTCCAGACCACTATCTCAAAGTATAGGTAGCAGTATTGGCTTAACACATAGTGCAATTTACTTGAAACATTAGCTCTCTCTCTCTCCACAAATGCTGTCCGTTCTACTAATGATCTCCAGCATTTTCTGTTCTTATTCTAAATTTGGAAAGATTATGTCAGCAGAAGGGGAATGATGGATTTTGGTATCATGTGGGCCTCAGACAGCAAAGATCTGCTGGCATCTGCCCAGTGAGTCATCACTTTTGGCAGAAGTTCCTGCAACTGTCCGATATTTATTTGAGTGGAATTTATTTGAATTATATTTTTCTCAAACATTTCACAAGATTTGTATTTATAGTTTGATCTTTTGTAATGCTGGTGACCACTGGATAATGAAATAGTCAGAAGTTCAAATGAAAGGAGGTTTAATGTCATGTACTGAATACAGAAGAAAAACATGGAAAATACAGAGTATGGGGTAAGCCGGAAAAGGATACAAGAACAACAAAGAGGAGATGATAATAGCAAGTAACGTAAAAAGGAATGCGGAACTCTTATAAACATTAAAAAGTTAAAGGCTAATTAAAGGAATGATAAAACCAATTAGGCTCTTGTGGCACAAGTGCAAGTCCTAGTTCAAGTCCCGCCTGCCCCAGCTATATGTCCTTGTATGTTATGATCAGCCTGTACTGCACACAAAACAAAACTTTTCACTGTATTTAGGCACATATAAATAAATCAAATCAAATCAGATCCTTGTCATAACGTATCTGAATGGGTTGATTAAAACAACTCTAAATAGATACAAAGGAGTTACTAAATAAGTTGGCATCACTCAAAGCTAACAAGTCAATGAGTTCAAATGGGACATGCTTACATTTTCTGAGGGAACAGGAAGATAGTACAAGCATTTTTTTAGATTGGACACAGAGTGGTGCCATAGGATGAAAGTATTGTTACATCTTCGTTCACAAAAAAGGGAGAGGAAGCTAACTACAGGCCACTCAATCTAAGATCCTGGGAGAACTACTAATAACTTGTCAGGACAAGATTAAAAGCTCATTTGGAATATAATGACTTACTAAGGATAGCCAACACAGATTGTAAAATAACTGCAGAGCCAGGCATCCTGTCACCAGGTCACCCTTTATTTACTTGTGCACAGTACACTGTCCATGAGCAGCCATCTCAGTGTCAGTGCCCTGAACTCAGGAAATTCTAAATCCCCTGTTTGTATTGGTCGGCCAGGGCTTCTTGATTGGCCTGGGTTAATACTCCCAATCAAGGACCTTGTAGTCAACAAGGTCCACCTGGTTCCAATCACTACAGACTGTTAAAAGCTAATCTTGTGTGATCAACCTGGTCCAAGTCTTTAATGAAGTAACAGTGTGTTTATGAAGGTAGTGTGGTGGATACTCTAAAAATTGACTTTAAAAAGTCACTTAGGTTGCACATTACAGAAAGCAAAACAAATAGAATTAAACGGGACAATTCTACTGAGTCCAAAATTAGCTAAGGGACAGGAAGCAGTCAATAGTGATGTATGAATGTGCCTCTGACTGGACCGAAACAGACAGTAAGGTCCCCAGGAGCCATAATTTATACCATTCCTTTCCTGTTCTATATCAATTGGTTACATGTAATGCAATTCTGAAGCTTATTGGTGATACAAAATGGGACAATATAGTAAATAGTGAACAACATAGTAGCAGGACGGCAGAGACCAATGGAACAAGAAAACATGTCAGGTTCAGGTCAGTGTTGGTAACTCTGAAATGATGCACTCGAGGGAAAGAATATAAATATAATCTAAGTGCTACTATTTAATGGGTGAGTTCCAAAAGCAGAGGGACTATCTTGATTTATTTTGCTTTTTGATTTAGTCACTTTACCTAAGAATGGATACAATTTCATCAGAAGTAGTTCAGAGAAGATTCATTTGACTGATTCCTGAAGTGAAGGGCAAAGACAAAGCAAAGATTGAGCAGGTTGGATTTGGATCCATTTTCTCTGAGGGTCAGTAGTCTGTGGAATTTCCTCCCTCAGAAAGCAGTGGAATCTGGTCCCTGACTTTTTTTAAGGATCATTTAGACGGGTTCTTGATTGACAACTGAGTCAAAGGGGCTAGGCAGAAATGGAGAATTGGGGTCACAATCAGATCATCTTAACAAATAGAGTAGGCTCAGGGGCTGAAAGGCCTGCTCTGGCTTCTTATTCCTAAGTCCATATGCCTGGCTGGGTGCATATTCAGAAATCCATGTTGACGACAGGGAACATTCAGATGACATTTAAGAAAGTATATGGGATACTGGAATGCAGTAAACACAAAATAGAAAATCAAGGAAGTCATGTTAAACCTTTGAAATCTCCAGTTTGGTCTCAGCTGGAGCACTGTGCACAATTCTGGGAATAACACTTTCACAAGGATATTAGAACATGGAGAGTGTATAGAGGAGATATGTTAGAATGAAGGGGCTTCAGTTATACGGACAGTATTATGATCTGAAAGGATGATGAAAACCAAGGGGAAGTGGTGGCACAGTGCTATTGTCACGAGAGTAGCAATCTAGAGACAGGGTCTCAAATCTCATCATGACAGTTGTTGAAATTAGAACTTGATTAATTAATCTGGAATTTAAAAACCTTCCTGATCTAGTGATGGTCATAAAACAACTGTCAATTGTAAAAATCTATCTATTGCACTAGTGTCCATTAGGAAAAAGAAAATCTATCATCCTCACTTGATCGGGCCTGCATGTAACTCCAGATCCACAGCAATGTAGTCGACTTTTAAATGACTTCTAAAATTGTCTAGCAAGCTACTCTATTGTATCGAACAACTACAAAAGTCTAATAAAAGAAATGAGTCCAGACTGACAACCCAGCAATGATGGAGGGACTTACAAAGGCACACAGCCCTGTCAACTCTGGAAAGTCATCCTAAAAGTATCTGGGGCTATGTCAACATTGAAAGAGCTGTCCCATAAATGTAAGATAGGATTCTCTGAGAATGACTGCATCCCAGCCACCACCATTATGATCCCTGGGTTTGTCCAGAGTCTGCACACAGAGATGGTGGCAACATTGGTTTACAGTCAGGAAGGAGTTTCCAGGGATTCTTCAACATTGACTCTCAACTGCATGAAGTTTCATGGCATTAGTCAAATATGGTCAAGGAAACCACCTACAGATTACCACCTACAGCCCCTCAGCTAATAAATAAGTTCCCCTTCAAGTTGAACAACACTTGGAGGATGCACTGAGGGTGGCAATGGTACTCTGACTGGGGGACTTCAATAACCATCACGAAGAGCGGTTCAGTAGCATCACTACTGACTGAACTGATTGAGTCCTGAACGAAATAACTGCTGGACTAGGTCTGTGGCAGGTGGTGAGGGAACCAACAAGAGTGAAAGAAGTACTTGGCATCATCCTCAATAGTCTGCCTAGGTCAGATAATTCTGTCCATGACAGTATCAATAATGACAACCATAGAATGGTCATGGAGAAATCCCCTCTTTCACATTGAGGATACCCTCTCATTTTGTTTGGCATTGCAACCCAAATACCACCACACCACGTGCTGAATGGGATAGATTTTGAACAGATCTAACAACTCAAGGCTGGGTAGCAGTAAGGTACTGTATACCATCAACAAAAGGATTTTATTCAAGCACAATTAATAAACTCTCAGCACAGCTTATCCTTCACTCTACCAGCACAGTCAAGAAAAGGGATTGGCCCTGGTTCAAAGAAGAGTGCAGGAGAGCATTACATAAGCAGCACGAGCCAAAGAATCCCAAAACCAAAAGCTCAGATCTAACCTCTACAGTCCTGCATCATCCAGTCATAAATAGTGGTGGACATATAAACAACTCACGAGAGGAGGACGATCCTCAAATATCCCTATTGTCAATCATGGACCATCACTACAAAAGACCAGGCTGAAGTAGCTGCTTTTATCTTCAACTAGGAATGTTGAGTTGATGATCCATCTTGGCCTCATTCCGAAATCTCCAACATCATGGGTGTCAGCCTTCAGCCAATTTGATTTACTCCACAAAGTCGAGAAATAGCTGAAGAAACTAGATATTGCTGGCTATGAGCCCTATATTCTTGTAACACTGTTGAAGAATTACCTGCGCCTCTAGCCAGCTGTTTCAGTACAATTACAACACTGGCATCTGGCCACCAAAATAGAAACTTGCCTAAGTATGCTCTGTGCACAAAAAGCAGGACAAATCCAACCTGGCTAATTATTCACCCATCAACTGATTCTCAATCAGCAGCAAAAGTGATGCAAGGTGTCACCAACAGTGCTTTCCAGCAGCACTTACTTAACAATACTCTGTTCGCCGATGCTTAATCTGGGTTTGCTAGGGCCACTCAATTCCAGAATTCATTACAACTTTGGCTTAAACAGAGGCAAAAGGACTAAACTCAAGAGGATGTGAAAATGACTGCCCTTGACATCAAAGTTGCATTTGACAGAACATGGCATCAAGGAGATCTAGCAAAATTGAAGTTCAAGGGAATCAAGGAGATCTCTCTGCTGGTTGCAGTCATACTAGTACATAGGCAGATGTGATCATTGGAGGTAACTCATTTCAGCCTCAAGCCACCACTGCAGAAGCTCCTCAGAATAATGTCCTAGGTGCAACCATCAGCTTCATCAGTGCCATGAACTCCATCATAAGGTCAGAAGCGGAGATGTTCACTGATGATTGCACCATGTTCAGCACTATCCACAACCCCTCTGATACTGAAGCAGTCAATGTACATATACAGCAAGACATGGACAATATCTAGGCTTGAGTTGATAAGTGGCAATTAGCATTCACCCACACAAGTACCAAGCAATGGCCATCCCCAATAAAAGAGAAACTAACAATTACCTTTTAACCTTACAAGGTATCACTATTACTGAATCCTCCACTTTCAATATACTGCAGTTACCATCACTAGAACTTAAATTAACCATATAAATGTTGTGGCTACAGGAGTAAGTCAGGACTCCCCAAAGCCTGTCCATCATCTGCAAGGCACCAGTCAGGAGTGTGTTAGAATACTCTCTACTAGCCTGGGTAACTGAAGCTCCGACACAATTCAAAGATCAACACCACCCAGGACAATGAAACCAGATTAATTGGTACCCCATTTAACACCTTCAACATTCTCTCCTCCATCACTGATGCACTGTGGCAGCAGCCTGTACAATCATTGCAGTCATTCACCAATTGCTTAGACAGTATCATGAGCTTTACTACCAAGAAGGACAAAGGCAGCAAATGCACAGGAACACCACAACCTGCAAGTTCCTTTCCAAGCCACACATCATCCTGACTTGGAACTATATATCTGTACCTTCACTCAAAGTCCTCTCCAACAGCTCTGTGAATTGACCCAAAGCACATGTACTGCAGTGGTTCAAAGTGGTCACTCATCATCACCTCAAGAGTAATTAGGGGTGGATAATAAACAGTGGTCTAGCCAACTCATATCCTTTTTTTTGAAAACTGCTTCAATTGGGACTTTTCAATAAAGAATTGGATATATAGTGAAGAGAAAAGAGATACAAGAAGAAAGCTGGAGTGTAAAACTAAATTGGACAATGTTCAAAAAACTGGAACATGCAATATGACCCCATTCCAAACTTTTAGATTCTAGAATAAGATGCATAATGGTTTGAGAGAAATAGGGAACCATATTAGATTTCTTTCTTTACTTACATACATACTCGCAATGAACACACAAAATCAGAAGTAAAAAGTATAGTATCAATCAGCCATCATTCATCTTTCCCAATTATCATTTTCACTGATGACATGTCATCTGAGGTCAAAATGTCAACAGTGAGCAGGATAGCAACAGATCAGAAGAACTTCCTGCTGAGAAGAATACTTCCCAGGGAAACATGCAAGCACAAGGCAGCTGAAACTTACTACAGCGAACCATTAAATGATACGATTTGGTAAGGATAAAGATACAAAATCAAATGGTGAACTCAAAGTGAATGCATGAACAGAAAGATCTGCGTCTCCATCTACACGAGACTTTTACAGCAAAGTTGAGAAGCAGTTTAAAAACATACATGGGGTCCTCAGCTTCATAAATGGTAAAGAAGTTATGAAAAACCTGTATAGAACACAGCCTAGGCCCTACCTGGTCAAGTACGCACATCCCTTTTTAGAGATAATGTGAATGCTTAAAAATTAAGGTGTAGAGATTTAAAGGGGTGAAAGACCTCTGTTATATAGATATACTTCAGAAACTGGAGGATAGTAGAAGCAGATTTACTCACAACATACTATGGGAACTGGATCAATACTTGAAGGGGAGAAAACTTGCATTGCTATGGGAAACAGCAGGTGTATAGGACTAATAGAAGAGCTAACTGAGCCAATATGGATATTTTCTTGACTATCATTCTCAAATTTGGTGTATCGTGCAGCATTCAACTCCCAGCATTCCAGGTATTTAAGGGAGACAGTGATTAAAAGAAAATTGTCAGCCACCTTCCAGTTTCTTTTCTTTTCATTCTCTCCACGGAAGTAACTTCTCCATTAACTCAATAGCACAATTCAAAACAGCATAGCTCATGTCTGAATTTGTGACCAGAGAATAAAATGCTGCTTTGTATTACCAAATAAACAATGTATAATTTGAAAATTGCAGGGATAGAGTACAGAGAATGGGAAGTGGTAAATTATTTAACAACTCTTCCCTCTCCCAATCTTGGCTGTTACCTAAAAGAGCAGGAATTGGGTTATCTGGTCATTCAGGTGTCTTATCCAAAATGCCGGTAGCAAAATATAGTGCAGCCCAGATAAGGAATTATCTAGAAAATATTCAATACCTTCCTCATTCAGCAATATTTCATTGGTCCTAGATTTACATTACTTGTTTGGGGAGTGTTTCTGCACAGTAGATTAGTGAAAATGAAGGAGAATTTATAAGTCCAGCCAAGAGAGGGGTTGGGATCTCAGTGACACTTCATTTTGAAAATGTTGTCTCCAGTGTTACAACACTCCCCCATTACTGTGTCAGCAGGGACTACATGATCAAATCTCTGAGTTTGAATATATGGTTCAAGCCTCATACTCATAATAAAATTTCTACCATTTAATACTTAAAGTGATTTGTGTTTAGAATTTGAAGCAGTCCATGTCCAAATGCAGCAAGACCTGGACATCTAGGTTTGGACTGACAATTGGCAAGTAAAATTAATGCCACACAAGTACAAAGAAATGACTATCTTCAACAAGAGAGAATCTAGTCATTGTCCTTTGACGTTCAACAGCATTACCATCACTGCATCCCCGGCTTTCAACAACCTGTGGATTATCATTGATCAAAAACTGAAATGGACCAGCTATATAAATACAGTGGCTGAAAGTGCAGGTCAAAAAACTACGAATCATGTAGCGAATAAATCACTTTCTGACTCCCCAAGGCTGGCTCCATGGCACAAGTCAGTAATATAATGCAATACTCCTCTCTTGCCTGGATGAGTGTAGCTCTAACAACACTCAAAAAGCTTGACACAATCCAGGATAACACCATGCACCAAAGCACAGTTGCAGCAATGTGTACCGCCTACAAGATGCATTGCAGAACTTCACCAAATATGGTTAGACAACACTTTCCAAACCCACAACCACTTCCATCTGGAAAGACAAAGGCAGCAGATACAGGGAACACCACCACCTGGAAGTTGCCCTCCAAGTCTGACTTGGAAACATATCACTTCTTCTTCACTGTTGCTAGGTCAGAAATCCCTTCCTAGCGGCATTGTGGGTATGCTCACAATAAATATACTTAGGCAGTTCAAGAAGGCAGCTCACTGCTACCTTCTCAAGGGCAATTAGGGTTGAGCACTAAATACTGACCAAAACAGGGAAGCCTGCATTCCTTGAAAGAATAAAGAAATATCTAATGTTAGGCCCATTTCAAGTAATATGTCTAAATTAGTGAAGTTGATAAAAAACTAAAAGAAGAGGAGCGTTGAACATAATTTGTCCTGTACTCACTGTTAATTTGCTTCCAAGTGAATTCCACAGGGTCTTAGTCAAAGTTGCCACATCCAGAGACTGACGGATCCATTTGTCCAGATCTATAAAGGTTGCAAGTGCATCAGTAATGGGCTTTGTCTCTGGACTCTGGAATGGACAGAAAAAAAATTCTTGAAAATAGTTAAACTGAATTTCTAACAACTTATTCTCTCCACTCTGTTATGTTGCCATATATAAAACAGAAGCACATATATACCTGAATAATAGTTATGAGATAGCAAAAAGGCAGGAGATTGACATTAGGTTGATCAACTTTCACATGCAATCCACAAAAGTATGATTGGCCAAATAGCCTCACTTTCTGATTCAAACTTCAGTTTAAATGGTCCAAGAGCACATGATGTAGAATGTTTCAAAAATGAATTGCACAGGGTTAACAATACAGTTATATTACAAAAATTGCTTTGTAATTGGAATGTATTTGAGGTGATTCTTTGTCAACAGATCCAAGTAACACAGTCAAATCATAGTGTTCGGACCAGGAGCAAATGGCATTCTCCTCTATACACCTGGAGAGTAGTGTGTTGGAAGTGGCTCTGAACTTCTGCTAAAAATGTTACATGTTAAATTGATGACAGAGTTATTCACCTCTCTTGACATCAAAACATGGGAAAATTAGTTGCTGGTCTTCCCAAGAACTTTCAGAGATCTAACTAACCACTTGTGGTTCCATAATGGAAGATGAAATGCTGAAGTTTTTTTTCAGATTTTATTCCTCATTTAGATTTTGCTATTTGCCTATAGCATTTTACAACCAAATTCACATTATTCAATTGGGCAGCATTTCATTGCCTATTTACAGTCACAAGACCATGAGACATAAAAGCAGAAGTAGGCCATTTGGCCCAAGTTTGTTCTGCCATTCAATGAGATCATGGCATTTCTGATAACCCTCAACTCCACTTTCCTGCCTTTTCTCCATAACCCTTGAATCCCTTACTTGTAAAAAATCTGTCTCTCAACCTTGAATACAATTAAAAGTCCAGCCTGTACAGTAATCTGCAATAAATAATACCATGGATTTACTACTCAGAAGAAGTTCCTCCTCATTTGTCTTAAATCAGGAACTCCTCACTTAGAGATTATGGCATCAGTTCTAGACTCTCCCACAAGGAGAAACGGCCTCTCCACATCTATCGTGTCAAACCTCTTAAGAATCTTATGTTTCCAGAAAGTCATCTCTCACTCTTCTAAGTTCCAATGAGTACGAAGTACTCAGCCTCTCCTCATAAGACAGATCCTCCTACCTAAGATCATCCTCGTGAATCTTTTTCTGGACTGTCGCCAATGATAATATAGCCTTCCTTACATAATGGGAACAACACTGTTCATTGTCTTCTAGGTATGCTCTAGGTAGTGTCTTGAATAGTTTTAGCAAGACTTCACAATTTTTAAACTCCATTCCCTTTGAAATAAAGGCTAACATTCCATCTGCTTTCCCTAATGCCTGCTAAACCTGAATGCTAGTTTTTTCATGATTTATGTATGAGGACCCTAAACGCCTCTGTGCTTCAGCTTTCTGCATTCTCTCAACTTAAATAATATTCAGCTCCTCCATTCTTCCTAAGTACATAACCTCACTTTTACCACATTTAAGTTCAGCTGAGGGTCAGAAAACTGTGTATAATGGTCAATCGATATTTCTGGATGAGATTTATAGAGGAGGTCCCCAAGGGTCATTACTGAAATCTTCACTTTTCCTGAGGTACATTAATGGTCTGGATTTGTGTGCTGGGGGCAATTTCAAAGTTTGCAAATAAGACGAATCTTGGAAGAACTATAAACTGAGGAAGATAGTGTGGAATTCTAAAAGACAAGTTAGCAAATAAGTGGCAGCTGAGGTTCAATGCAGAGAAGTGTGAGGTGATACACTTTGGTCAGAAGAATATGAAAAGACAATTCAAAATAGGGGTTACAATTCTAAATGGGATGAAGGAACTGGGTGTATCTATGCACAAACACTGAAGGTGGCAGGACAGGTGGAGGGAGACTTTTTTTCAATTTTTTTAATAAGAGCAGAGAGTACAAAGGAAAGTAAAGGAAGTGTACAAGACATTTGTTAGACCTCCACTACAGTACCATGTACGGCTGTGGGCACCATATTGTAGGAAAGGTGCAAATGCATTGGGAGAGATTACAGGAGCGACTTATCAGAGTAGTTTGAGGAAACTTCAACTATGAAAATAAATTGAAGTAGTTGGTACTGCTGTCCTTGGAGAGCTGATAGCCGAGAGGAGGTCTGATTGATGTTTTCAAAATCACAAGCAGGCTAGATAGAATAGATAGGGTGAAGCTGTTTCCACATGTGATAGAAACAAGAATGAGAGCGCATAGATTTAAAGTGTTATGCACACAAAGTGAGGGTGATATGCGAAAGAGCTTTTTCATATAGCAAGTAGTTAGGGCATGAAATGCACTACCCAGAAATGTGGTGGAGGCATGTTAAATTGAGACAATCAAGATGACAATAGATGTTTTTTGGATAGTAATGATGTGCAGGGATATGGGGAAAAGGCAGGAGACTGACATTAGATTCTCACCACTTGCTTTCCACCTACTTTTGTGTCATCTGCAAACTTAAGATTGGATTAAAAAATGGACAGAACCAAGGTTGGTCTACAAGATTTTAAGGCCTCTGCCTTTTCCAAGGCTCTCAGTCCTTATACTCAGTTTAAGCTGTCTAGTTGATTAGTGTATAGGAATAATGGAAGATTTACTTCAATGAATTCTATAAATCAATGACGGAAATAATTGGTTAGTTAGAATTTCACAATAAAAATTAAAGTCTTCAATCCATTGAAAATCTATTAAATCGTACTGAAAGATTTTGGAGCTCTACTATACTCCAAGTTTGAGTACATTTAGTCCGTGGGATTCTGTACAATGTCAATGAAGGTGTAAGGTTGGTCTTTATTTCGAAAGAATCATGTTCAATGCCATTGTGAATTATGGATATTGGTATCTTTTAGTATTCAGAGCAATCCTAAGTAAAACCACTCTCCACAGCCATTTTATGGTCCTGCTGTAATCATGAGGGGCCCCATGGAATTTCAGAACTTCTTATTTATCCATGGTAGTTCCTGATACATAACACATGCACACTTTATTCCCGTACCCTTTGTTGATCAAAACTACTGTTTGACGTAACTGACCTTTTGCAAGCCCCAACTGAGTTTCCGGAGCACGTCAATGTACTTCTGGACCTGGAGACGTATGGGTTCGTGGAAGACTCTGTGCAGGCTCATAGAAAGCGAGGTATTTGAGGACAAATCGAGGTGAAATCCTTTCAAACTTTTCTTGTTCTTTTTCCAATATTCACTGCATTTATTTTAATGATTAGAGGAGGGGAAAAAAAGTACATTTTTAAGGATTACAGACATTGTGTTGGCTTGGTAATCCATATAAAACTATCAATACCAGGATGCTTTGTATTAATGAGGGTTTTCCTCATTTCCCTGATCCTCGTCTTCTACCAGTTGTCTTGTCTCAGTGCTAGATCCTCTAAAAAGTATAGTACAGAACAAGTAATATGGAACAATTCAGTCCCATCTGATTCTCTTTGACTCCTTTTAAAATTCTTCCAGGGAATCTGAGCATCATGTCGATGTCAGCAAGTAGGCAGAGATTGTACGCAGCCCTTTTGTGTCTATAAGCTCCAGTACATTTATAGCACGCTGCAAATAAAAACAAAATGCACATGCACGTTGCAAAGATGACTCTCATATTATGCCAGCTTTGTGATATTACTTTGGTGGGCAGAAGCATGATCTTCTATTCCGTATGTGCGCACATTTGTTCTTGCCTTTAAGATTTTATAGCAGACAGTAGAAATGACACTCAGAAGAACATAATTCATTAGACTTTTCCAACATTCTTGCCTCAGCATCAATGGACATAGGATCCTGAGCATCAAATAGACATTCAAGTGTTTCTAAGATAGAACCACAATATCAAAACTGTAACATAACGCAGATGGCTTATCTAGTCAGACACAATAAAGGGCTACTTTATTAGACACAATGGGTCAAGTTTTCACTCTTGAGATGAGTAACAGCAGCTTGGAAAATTTCCAGCTTCGCTCACCTCTTCAGGAAATACTGACTCCAGGCATTCGCTCATCATTGTTGGTCACTGGAAGCTGCCTGATGTCAGGCCAGCTGATCCCAGAAAGACTTCAGAAACCCCCATAGAGGCTGCCAGCTGTGGAGCAGGGCTTTTTAAAAGTCCCAGCTCCACCTGTGGGAGCTCATCTCAGGTGTAAACAAAAAAAATCAGGGAGACATGTAGGCATGTAGCCTCTCTCTCTCTCTCACTCATATTCTCTCTCACACACACACTACTCCATTGCGGTGACCTAGGCCAAGGTATGGTCCCTGCTCCTACCCTCCATGCCTTCTTGATGCCATGGCTTGTTGTGGCAGTCTCCCTGCAGTCACCCCTGCCATTCAGCAACTATACACTCTAAAGAAGCAATGAACACCATACCGTATAAGTGAAAACAAAATCTTTAAAAAGGAAATCATTTATCTCTTTCCACTAAAACACACTGCATCCCAATAAAAGTTTCATTCAAACAGACTTTTAAAGTTTCACATAAAAACCACTTAAACCTGTGTCAATAAACATTGTGCATGTTATTTCTTTACCCTTTTACACGTTGGCATCATTGGCAACGCCAGCACTTGTTGCTCATTCAAAATGGGCTATTTTAGAGGTCTGGAGTCACAAGTAGGCCAGACCCGGACAGAACAGCAGATTTCCTTCTCCAAAATACATTAGTGAACCAGATGGAGTTTTACATCAATCAATGGCAGTTGCCATGGTCGCCATCACCAGTAACTTTATATTACTGATTTATTCATTTAATTTAGTTTACACTTAGTGGGATTTGAGCTCACATCAATTGTGAATTAGCTACAGCCTTTGGGTTAATACACCACAATGCCACTATCTCTACTGCTGATTTAGATTGATGAGTTCAGACATTCAGAGCTGTCAACGACTCAACATTTTAGATGCTTCAGCTCTCTAAGCACTCTATTTTGTTCTAACTATGCATCCTAATTAATCATTCTAATTCGTTTCATTCATTCTGTCAGGTACAAAGTGTCATTTTAAAGGGATTCCAAGTCAACTTAACTTGGCAAAAATCTAGCCATTTTTTAAGCTGCCAGCCTTTAAAAGAGCATTTCATCCTCAATCTGGTAGTAAGCTACTGAAACGATGACCGGAATGTAGTTGAAAAGAAATTCGCACAAAGCACAATTTCTCACAGTCCAAAGCCCTCCCATTCTGAAAACAAACTGGAAAAACAATCAAAATTGCAATTATTCTTTGAGATCTTGAGGGTGAATAGAATATCAATTGAAATTCATTTCCAGTTCCACTGAACTTGATAAATGCTGACCACATCATTGTTTGCACGAGATTGCACTAATAATGTGGGCGAGAGAGGAAATGGAAAAGAGGAAGTATTGTTCTTTTGGAATTACAAATCAAACTTTTAAGGCAATACTTGGCTTCTCAATAAATTTTATTCCCTTCTATCATGAGGCTATTGGATTCATCATGGTGCAGTTCTGTGTACATGTTTATTGCAGATCAGTTCAAGTGAATTTAGGACCAAAATGAAACAAACCATTATCTGCTCATCATCCCTTACGTTTTTTTTGAATCAGTTCATACCTTTTCCACATTCAACCCTACAGTTGTCAGATACAGCTGATTTTGTTCATTTCCATTCTTATCAAATTTCAGCCAGTAAATCTCTACAACTAGCTTTTTTACCTGAAATCTTGGGTATAACGGAAGGATTCACCCGTGGTTGCTTCATCTTCCTCACTGTCATTCTTCCCTCTTTGAGTGTTGATCCAGCTTTACTTTTTATACATAAAATTAAGAATCTGGTGCTCTACCATAGAGTCATATAGCACAGAATAGGCCTTTTGGTCTATCAAGTCTGCGCCAACCTATCTACACTAATCCCAATTTCCAGCACTTGGTCCATAGCCTTGAATGTGATTACATTTCAATTGCTCATCCATGTTCTTTTTTTACTGTTTCGGATATGCTTTACTTCCTACACAAATACAAACTGAAACTGTACATTCAACAGTCAGCACATCGTATCAGATCCCTGATGGCTGAGCTACTCCCAGGATTAGTTTATATTTCTAGCTTTCAGTTTTGGTTTAGACTTGCCGTGGCCGCTGGGTCTTTGAGATGCCCTTTGTTCCAAGTCCTTCTTCATGAACGGTTGTGGTTGTGGCTTTTTTCTGTTTCCATTACAACTGTTTCTCAACCCCTATCAAAAGGTTTAAGAATTCCCACCTCTATATCTCTCTCAAGCAGTGAGCTTCAGATTCCTAACACCCTCTGGATGAAAAATAATTTCCTCAAATCTCCTTTAAACCTCCTGCCTTTCACCTTAAAATTTTGCCCTCATGTTATTAACCCTTCAACCAAGTGGACCAGCTGCTTCCTATCCACCCTGTCCATGCTGCTCAGCCTTCTCTGCTAACCCGTGTCTATCCAGCCTCACTTTAAAATGCTCCAACCCAACATCCTGGTGAATTTTCTCTGTATCCCCTCCAGTGAAATCACATCCTTCTTACAGTGCGGCAACCAGAACTACACACAGCTATCATCTAATCAAAGTTTTGCAAAGTTCCAACATTACTTCCCTGCTCTTATAATCTATGTCACAACTGATAAAGGCAAATGTCCTGAATGCCTTAAGTACCCTATTAACTTATACTGCTCCTTCAGGGATCTGTGGACAAGATCCCTTTGCACTTCCTAGTGTCCTGCCATTTATCAAAAACTCTCATGCCTTGTTACTTCTTCTTCCAGAGGACCATTGCCATGCTAACCTATTTTAATGAATTCCATATCGTACACTATACTTTAAACATTTGATAACTTGTGGTTCATTAGTCAGTATAATATCCACTAAACTGTCATATCCATCTTGGTTACTACAGTAACTTATACTTGTGCAGAGCCTTTTTGTCACTAAAGATCCCAAAGCTCTCAGGAGCATTATAAAACTAACTATGAATTTATATGACAAAGTGTGGCGTTATTTTTATTTAAACTGTTACTTTACATTACATGTTAATTAGGGGTTAAATTGAAGAAAATCAATATTAGTAAAAATAATGGTGGTTGAGAAATTAATGACATTCAAGGCTGACAAACCCCCAGGACCTGATAGCCAGCATCCCAGAGAATACTGAAGGAAGTGACCCTGGAAATATTGGGTGTAAATTAGTGGTCACCTTCCAAACGTCATAGACTCCCAAGCAGTTTCTATAGATTAAAAGATGACAAATGTAAACCCTTCATTTGGAAAAATAGGGAGACCCTTACAGATTAGTTGACCTAACATCAGTAGTGGGGGAACTGCTAAACATCTATGTTAAAAGACGTGATAACAGAACACTTGGAAAGCATTAATGGGATTAGGCCAATTCACCATGGGTTTATGGAGAGAAGTCATGCCTAACAAATCTACTGAAGTATGAGGATGCAACTAGTGGAACAGATAAGGGAGAACCAGTGGATGTGATGTATTTGGATTTCAAGACAACTTTTGATAAGGTCTCACATAAGAGGCTAGTGGGCAAAATTAAATGCACTCAGAATGGAGGTAATTAACTGGCTTGAATTGTGAACTAGTTGACAGACCAAACAGAGAGGGGAAATAAAAGTATCTTTTTCTGGCTGGCAGGCATAATGTGGGGATCTGTGCTTGGACTCCAAGTATTCACTATATATATAAATGACTTGGATGTGGAACTAAATGCAATATTTCCAATTTTACCGAGAACACAGAACTAGGTATGATTGGGAGTTCAGGAAGATGTAAGGAGGATTCAGGGTGATCTAATGAAGTTGAGTGTGTGAGCAAACGCATGGCAGATGCAGTATAAATGAATAAATGTGAATTTAAGCATTTTAATGCGAAAAACAGAAAGGCAGACTATTATTGAAATAGGAATATAGTGGCAAATGTAGATGTACAAAGAGATCTGGGTGTCCTGGTGCACCAATGAAAGTAAACAGGAGTGTGTAGCAAAAGCAAGTCATCAAATGGTATTTGACTACATTGCAACAGTTTCAGAGTTACTGCAACTATACAGGGCCTTGGCGAGACTGCACCTGGAGAGCTGCATCCAATTTTGATCTCCCTACTGAAGAGAGGATATATTTGCCATATGGAAGCGCTGCAAAGTCTCACCAGGCTAATACCAGGTAACCAGGTATGACTGTTGAACAAGAGATTGGTTTAACTGGGCAGGGGGTTAACAATTAACCACTTTTATATGGAACTGAAATCATGTTCATTCTGGGTCTGGCCGATACAACAAGGTACCTTCCCAAGGAATCATCATGAGTCAGACTTGCAACAATCCAAAGGCATAATGGTCTTGAACTGGAAAATTGAAAATAGCAACTCCCAAACCATGACCAGTTCCATTTAGAAGGCCAAGAGAACACCACCACCTGGAAGTTTCACTCCAAGCCACTCACCTTCCTGACTTGGAAATACTTGCCCTTCCTTCAGCGTCACATGGCCAAAATCATGGAGCTCCCTCCATAATGAAAAATAATATGTCTACCCACTTCATGTCGACTGCAGCAATTCAAGAAATCAGCTCACCTTCAACTTCTCTCGGGACACTAGGGATGGGTAATAAATGCTGGCCCAGCCAGCAACACCCAAATAAAAATAATGGTGCTATAAATATATGACATTACAATGGCTGTGATGGGAAGTTATTAATGAACACCTTTTCTGTCATTTACTATATTAGTCACATGCTACTTAAACACCCAATCAATGCTAATTCCATGTTACTAAAGTACAGCTAGTCACTGTGAAATGTTCTCTTTTTATTGGTTTCTATGGGGCTTGTAACAGTGATGAACAGTTTGTTAAGGATTATATTGAAAAATAGAAAAAGAAGTACTGTTTGTCTAAGATAACACAGTATGGAGCTGGAAGAACACAGCAGGCCAGGCAGCATCAGAGGAACAGGAAAGTTGACGTTTCAAAACGTCAACTTTCCTGCTCCTCTGGTGCTGCCTGGTCTGCTGTGTTCCTCCAGCTCCATACTGTGTTGTCTCTGACTCCAGCATCGGCAGTTCTTGCTATCTCTACTGTTTGTCTAATTCAGGTTATACCTGACCTGCAATTGCTACTAACTATCCATTTTCCACTGTTATGCCTAAACTTCAAGCATACAAATTCAGAGAAAACAGCAATTAGGGAGTCAATTAACATTCAACGTTTACAATTGTGAAGTCATCTAAACTCTATCAATGGCACCTACCTTTTTCCCCTGAACTCGTACCTTGTTTGTTTTGCAATGTTTTCAAAGCCACAGAGAACAACATAGTTTGTGAATGCTGTAAAGTACCTGAAAAGAGAAACAATTACTCAAGGGAGAGAAAACATACCGTGGATCCTGGAAACTCAGGAAGTAGCTGAGAGGAGACTAGAGTGGCAGAGTGTGAGAGTTCAAAGAGAAGTGGCCAGTGCTGAATGGGGAAGAGGACCTATACTGGGCCAGTTGCAAGCATACCAAAATGTCCAAGAACTGAGTTTGAATCTGTTTTTCACGTAGATAACCCTTCCACAGTTTGTAATATCTCCAACTATACCCATCAAGCAAATATCTTCAATTGCACAGAGATCCAGCTGAGAGACTCATTCACACATGCCCGTATGCATTCCAATAATCAGTGACTGCCTGAAATTAGCACTGACTGATTTGCACAATAAGAGCCCATGGTTTTCGGCCTGATTGCCAACTCTGTTAATAATGCGGTCTATTTTTTGTTAGGGGTAGTTAAGTGCCATTAACCATATACTGTGTTTGGGGCTACATAATGATTAATGACAGAGCATAGACCACTGGTGAGTCTAAACATAAGACTCACTGTTCTTAGTGCTATCATGCACGGTGGCACAGCAGTTGGCACTGCTGCCTCACAGTACCAGGGACCTGGGTTCAATTCCACCCTCGGGTGACTGTCTGTGTGGAGTTTGCACATTCTCCCTGTGTCTGTGTGGGTTTCCTCTGGGTGCTCTGGTTTCCTCCCACAGTCCAAAGATGTGCCGGCTAGGTGGATTGGCCATACTAAATTGCCCATAGTGTTCAAGGATGTGTAGATTAGGTGGGTTATAGAGGGATGGGTCTGGGTGGGATGCTCTGAGGTGCGGTGTGGACTTGTTGGGCCGAAGGGCCTGTTTCTACGCTGTAGGGATTCTATGATTCTATGAAATGATCTTGTTAAGTAAGTGCAACTAAATTACTAGTCAAGTATGAGTACTAAAAGCTATTGAGAGATGCATGGACTATATCAGCTCATTTGAAAGGTAGTGTAGATCTCACTGTCTCTACCCAAAGACTGTAAGAGGTATCAGATTGGGTGGAGCCAACGCAACATTGTTGATTCTTTCAGAACCATTATCTGATACTACAGGGTCTAAAATCTGTTGATGAACCGATTAGAAAACTGGTTCCTGGTGAGCAGAGGAAATACTGGACCTGGGGATTCTACAGTGACTGCCAGAGGAAGCAAAGTCTTTTACCTGTTGTAAATTTAAAAACCTTACCGTGGAGCCAAAAGTAGGAGGCCCTCCAGCTTAGGAGGCAAGAAGGAAAGAGGGTACTTCAGAACGGCAGCCTACAAATGACATCAACTTTTAATTTAAAAAAGTTGAGAATCTGGCTACAATTGGAGCAGGATCCTTTCCAAAGGGCACATTGTGCCTTGCAGCTGGAGTCTGGAAGGGCCTTCATGGCTGCCTGAATCACTGCTGTGTGGCTAAACTTCAGGAACCTGGAGGCAAACTTAAAAATTCCAGTTGGCCCTCTACAATTGACCTAGGGCTGAAATGCAGCCACAAAACTGTCTCTCTGGCCCATGATGAAAATTTACATATTACATTCCCCTCTTCACTCCTCCTCCATACCTACTTCCATCTGCGACGAAAAATTAAGCCCTTAATAGTGAGCCATGCAGATTAAACATGGTACATTCCCGTCTCTAAAGGCAATGTTTCTGCTGTTAACCTGCCAAATACCAGACGTATTGGAAGCAATGTTACCATGTCAGGAGTTGATATTTCAATCTCCACGTTGATTGTCCAGTATCATTATAGTCAGGGTAGCCAACTGGTTAAGTCCAGTTTTGATCATTTCAAATATTGGCTCTAAACCTTTAATGATTTCCATCTGCAGGTCACTTGTAACCATCAGCTGACTTGCTTACCGAATGTAAACTTCCTTGAGCCGTTGTGCATTTACAAGTAGATAGAGCTCCTTTCGGGTCAATGTGTCCAAAGTATCAGCGAGATGCAAACAGTGTTCTTCTGATTCATTGTAGAGAGCCTCCAGACTCTCCTCCAAGACAAGGAGAGCCTCTTTCAACTGTGGCCGGCTCTTTTGATCAGAAGTTTCTGTAAAGAAGAAACGCTGTTCTTACTTATGTCCATGTAAATGAAGGAGAGAGTTAGGCTGGTAGATGTTGTACCAGCCAGCCAACCATTCTAATTGACAATCATGGTACTGAACACCATGAAGAGCATATATCAGGGTAGACAATTCAACACCTCCTGTTTTACTCTTATACCCCAAGACAAATTTCTAGCTGAGCCAGTTCCAGTTAAGAACTAAAGAACAAAAATAAGAGAAGACCATTTGTTCTTACAGCCTGGATCAGTCAACAAAATGATGACTGATCTAATTGTGGTCTAAACATCACTTTCCTATCTGCTGCCTATGACCCTTGAGTTCATTATCGATCAAAAATTTGTCTAACTAAAACTTGAATATTTTCAATGATTTAGCATCCACTGCCAGCCGCAGAAACAAATTCCAAACAAACCTCTAAGAGAGTGCTCATCACCTTCTTAAATGGGAGACCCATTATTTTAAAACTGTGCTCCTTAAATAAACATACAACTGGTTCAAACCCCAGTGAATTTAGTAGCAGTGTGTAAAATTCCAACAGTCCACTCGCTATTAATTTCTCTTGTATAGCATCTAGAGTTACCTCTCCACTGCCTTGATTTGATCATTAAATTCAGCAGAGATCTGTTCCATTTATGGTTATTATTTGAAAACTTAAATGGAACAGATCTGTGCTGATTTTTCTGATAGACAATCAAGACAGTGGAAAGGTACCTCTAGATTCTACAGGCAGTTTTGCCTGACAATCACTCACTGTGAACATTGCTCAATCCCAGAAGTGCCAAATTGATGAAACATCTCACTGAAAAAGTAAAATAACTAGGTAAGATGATGGAGAACAAGCAGAGATGGAATATTTGGATTTCCAGAAAGCTTTTCATAAAGTGCCACATAAGAATTAGTGTGCAAAAGTATATGGAAGTGAAGGTAATAATCAGCATAGACTGAGGATCGGTTAGCACTCAGGTAATAAATTTTAAGAAGAAACGGACTATTTTGGGAGTGAAAGACAAGTGGGATCAACCCCCAGTTATTCACAATATTTATCAATGTTATGGATCAGGGAATCAAATTTCATTTTTCCAAGTTTATTGATTACAAAAACTAATTGGGATTGAGAGTGGTGAGCAGGAGATAAAGAGGTTTCAAGGTGATTTGAACAAGTTGAGTGACTGGGCAAATGCATGATAGATGCAGTCAAATATAGATAAGGGTATTAAGTTGTCCATATCAGTAGGAGAAAAAGAATGGCTGAGTATTATTTAAATAGTGATCAATTAGGAAAGGTTAATGCAGAAAGGGTCCTTCTGCACCAGTCACTGAGAGCAAGCATGCAGCTGCAGCAAACAATTAGAAAGCCAAATGGTATTTTGGCCTTCATTGCAAAAGGGTTTGAACAGAAGAACAAGGAAATTTTACTGATGTTGTAAATCTTGAGATCATCCTGGAGTGCTGTGTGCAACTGTGGTCACTTGACCTAAGAAAAGATGAAATTAGCATAGAAGGAGTGCAATGAAGGTTTATCAGACTGATTCCTGGGATGACAGGTTTGTCATATGAGGAGAAGTCTGGTCAACTGAGCCTTTGTCACAGGAGTCTGGAAGAATGAAGGGGGATCTCTTTGTAACAATATCGGGCTGGAGGGCATGTCGTTTCTTTACACTTTCACTCAATGCAAACAAGTTTTGGCTCTCATTGACACTGTTTATTATGTTGGTATCATCAGAAGCTTGGATATATAGCCCTCTATCCCTCAATGAACTTCAAAAAGGCCATTGCTAAATGTAGTGAAGAGCTTAAGGCCCCAAAACATTTCCGTCGGACACAGTATGAATCAGATCCTGCCTGATACATGACATCACCAAAAAAAAACATTTTGTTATCTTTCTAAACGTGTATGGGTACTTTCAGTTCATATCAATTTTCCAAATACTTACTTCCTGTCCTAACCCAAAATAACATCCTAGTAACGTACGTAGCTCAGCCAGAAATAAAAAGATATCTCATAGAAATAAAAACAGTGATTCAGATGCTACATCACAAATCTGCTAACTTTACGTTCAAATGGGAGGGATTTGGTGACATTGCAATGGTCATATAAGGGATCATCTCAGTTTAAACGTAGGAATGTAACTCTGCAAAAATGCCCAGACCAGTTCCTTCATTTGCCCTTATTTTGAACAAGTGTCAATTTTGGGGAATTTTGTGGAGGATTTTTCTTACAGCCCAGGCAATGTTTCGAATGCAATTTTCTGCTGCTGACTTCATGGATTATATATTATCCTCCACAATGCCAGTCCTTGTGAAAGCTTGCATTCCACAGAGGTAGGAATGCAGACCAGTGCCAGGAATTTACAGCCCTCATGCTGCAGGGGCCATTTTAAAGCCCAACTGCACATCATTTCAATCACTAAATCAGAAAAAGCCTTTTGGTGAGTTGGTTTGTAATTTCAAACAATATGGCTGAGATGGGCAAATTGACATTCCTCTTCACCAACAGTGACCTAGTGAATGGGGTGGAGGAGGGGCAGGCTGTCCTTTTTTTTACCCAGGACCACCAGAGGAGACCACGGCAACTGATGCTGCCAGACTATCTGCAGCAGCTAGCCTAATCAATGCAGTATCCATGTCTCAAAGAAACGCGCAGCAACACCACAGGATCGTTAATGACCTTTTTCACTTTATGAGTGTAAATGCTGCCATCTTCTCTCTGCACCTCTCACTCACTAACTCCACAACTGCACCCATCTCCCACCAAGCCTCAAGGACCACCACCCTATCAATGCAAGCAGCATCTTTTCTGAATGATTCGCATCCATCCCAAACTCCTAACCCTTTCCACTCTCCGCCCTTCCTACTCACTCAATTGGGACAGTTCACCGTTGCTCCTGACTGAGGACAGACCAGACCCTTGGCTGATTTCTACATGGTTCCCTGGTCTAGTTAAGAATTAAAAATTCCCAAGGCTGGTTTCTATTTTATCTCTGTTAATTGACAAATTTTTTAGAATAAACCTTACCAATTTATTTTCTTCCCCCCATTTGCAATACTGTATTACTTCAGCTTTATCTATCAGCCCCTCTAAACTGTCTCATTAACTGAAGGCTCAAGTTAATATTCCTATTCTGCTGTAGATTTAAAAATTATAGATTACTAATAGGTTTGAGAGAATGAAGTCTATGAGGCATCAGGATTCCCTTTGGCTCAATCTTAAGTTATTTTAAGATGAATCAGCATTTGACAATTACTTACCAGCCTTGACAAGAGGCTTTAGAATGTGAGTTTTCAGGTCAGTCAGTGAATTCTTGAAGGCCTGCTCCAGCTTGAACAGATAGGCAGCTTCTCTTTGGCATTTCTCCTTCAAGGAATTGGAAAAAAAAAAATTTTGATTTTGATGAAGAAGCCCAGATCAATAATGCTGAACACTGCACTTCATCTGAAGAGACCAAAACAATGATTTAGGTAATGCCCAGCTTGATGTTATATAGTAGATGATGGTGCACTGTTCCACTGTTCTGAGCGTCTAGGAGAGAATGCGAATATTTTAAGAAGGTTTAGAAGAAACACTGGAAAAATCAGAGGCATAGTGACCACAATAGCATTCAAACAGTAGTTCTGAGTATTGTTGAAGAAAGTCACATTTTCTCCAATGTTTTGTCTTTCAGACATGTACATGAAATATAAACAAAAGGCACGGCACAGAAGGAAAAGGAAATTGGTTTGAAATGGACACAACACCTGTAACCACAAATGGTTAGCTTGCAACTCTAGCAACTTAAACCAAATGTAAAAGGAAGTCGGTTTATTATCAAATTGATTTTAACCAGTTCAGTCATTTCCCTTTCTTCTGGTCTGCAAGTTATTTCACTCTCACCTTACAAAGTAAAGCTGCTGGAAGCGTCAGATCAAACAGATGGCCATCACCAAATAAAAGTAGGGTTGATATTTTGATGGAAAGATGGAACAAGGGGTCTTCTCAAATTGAAAGACTTTGTGGCATAAAAAAATTCCACAAACCAATTTTGAGAAACTAGATGAAACAAAGGAATAGGCCTATGCTGAAAAGGTCACTAAAAGTTAGTGGACAGATTCATACTATATGTAATAAAAGGGTGAATGAAAAATTGACCATTATCATTCAAGATGAATACAAAAGGTGAGGAAGTTATTTTCATTTATACAAATGAATGCTAAGAATCATCTAGAGTATTGAAGTATTAAGCATCTAAGCATCTATATTCAAAAAGGGCAAATTAATTGCAGGTTCACAAGAATATAGCAAGGCTTCAAGAGTTAAATTAAGGACAAGTTGCATAAATTTTGAATGCTTTTCCTGAAGATTAGAGAGAACAAAATTTGGACACATCAATCAGAAAAAGGACAGTTCAGGCTCAAAGGGCTACATAGCTTATTCTCATTCTCACCCCAATAAAAACATCTTCAGATGTGTCTTGTCAAGTCCTTTACCTTAATTTCTGGCCCCAAGTTAAGGATTGTTCTGGAGCTTGATGCTGACTTTGAAAAAGGTGTATTCCAATTTCTAGGAAGTTTGGCTCTCTGTAGCAGTGCATCTGGATCAGCCTGCTGGACTGGACGATTTGGCTCCATTCTGTGCCTCAACTAAATATTAGAACGTCCATCTTCCTCAGCAGATTTTTTCAGAAGTGCTTACTAGTTAATTAAAAAGAGAAACATAAGTATTTAAAATTATCCAGGATTTTCCAGCTAGCATCTAAAGGAATGACATTCATCATGTAAGTTTACTTGAGAAACTTTCACACACTTATAAAGTTTCCCTAAACAGAGGAGTGTATCAGCAAGAGCATGCTGGGGCATGTGTTGACAACCTCAAGGATTTAATTAGCTAACAGCACACACCTTATTTCACATTCCACTCCCTGTCCATCTGGGAATATTTAGATTCCATAGCAGGTATCTGACAGCAAGTCAAAAAGTGACAATTACATGCAAAAATGATAAAATGATTAAAATTGAAACATTAGTTTCAGGTTTCAGTTCCTTGAAGATCTGACCTTTTATTTTAAAGATCAGAAAGTCATTTTGAATATTGCATCCAAATAGTACTTTGGAGAATTTGTTATTCAGCTAAATGACCAATATGCCACCTGGGGAGATAAATGCTAAAGTGTTTGCTGACTACAATTTTGCAACCACCAGAGAGAAAGAGAGGAGTCAGAAGCAGTTTCTTGCAGAATAAAGAGGTACATAACAGCAGAGGTGCTCTCCTGTGAGTCAAATCCAGGGAGAAGTCCTGAGGTACTTAGAAGTCAGTGAGAAGAAAGTTCCAGAGGTGGAAGGCTGTGAGAGTACCAAAGAGTAAGGATCCAGTTTTGGTTGGTTGGCTCGCTGAGCTGGTTCGTTGTTCCTCATGTGATTCATTACCCTGCTGGGTAACATCATCAGCGCAGCCTCCAATGAAACATCTGCGGAACAACGAACCAGCTTGGCGAGCCAACCAACCACAACACCCAAAACCTGAGCTACAAATCTACTCTAAAAACCTTAGTAAGGATCCACAGGCTAATGAAGGCATGAGTATAGAAAATGCACATTAAGTAGGAGTGAGTAGAGTCTGCAGGTTATTTTAAGTGTTTCTGAAGAAAATGGCATCCAAGGAGTACCAAAAGGAGACAGATTATAGCAGTGCCAACTGATCAAGAAACTTTAACATTAGGGCAGAGGTGAATCTATTAAAGGTTTTAATATCTTTAAGGACATTGCTGGGATAAAAAGGATGAATCTTTCTTTCTCGTGGTCATCATGGGATTGTTCCAATTGTTCTTGTCCAGTAAAATATACTTTATGATTTTCATCTGTGTAATAAACTTTTCTCTTACTTTGTTAAAAATGCATTGGCAGCCTGTTGTGAAAATGTTCAGCAACTGATCCCCACAGTAAGCAAAAAGAAAAATAAAACTTGTGTTCTATCAAGCCAGGTTCCACTCTGGGATCTGACTTATCCAGTATTACCTTCAATTAGGATCATAACACTGTTGTCAATAAGAGCAAGGCAGAGTGAGGAGGGACTGCGTAGATCAATATCGAAAGGGCAGAGTGTGTGATCAGATGCTGGGCGAGAGATAGGAGGTTGGATGGAGAAAGATCATAGAAGGCACTGGAGCTGAGATAGCTATGTATCAATTGCAGCATATTTCCTTACCTGTGAATCAAAAGCATCTTTCCCTCGAAATTTCATGTTACACCTCAAATGCATCCACACAACAGGTATCAAAGCAAGAAATGTTAACAAACATCTAGTCTTGGTCCATATTTAGAATTCCCAGTGCAATAAAAGATAACCTGAGGGGGGAAAAAGAAGCACTAAAATATAAAATCTTAATAATTCTGGCATAGGAACTATTCAGCTGATCCAGCAACAAGTGCTGGATTTTCATGAAGGAAATGGAAAACATCCCAATTCTGCCCCCTCTTGTATTCACATTCCTCTTATAATGTGGTGACCAGAATTGCATGCAGTACTCCAGTTGTGCCCTAACCAGCATTTAATACATATTGCTCTTATATTCTATGCCTTAACTAATAAAGGCAAGTATCCCATATGCCTCTCCACCTTATCAACATTCTCTGCTTTGAAGAAGCATCTTACCAGACTTGAAATGTTAGTTTTGTTTCTCCCTCCACAGACAGGAAGAGTAGGCCACGGCCTGGTAGTATTCACTAGATCTTTAATCCAGAGACCTAGTTAGTTTTCTAGGGACCTGGGTTTGAATTCTGTCATGGAATTTTAATTCAATAAATTACAAATCTAATGCCGACCATGAAAAGGTTGTTAATTGTCGGAAAAACCCATCTGGTTCACTAATATACTTTAGACAAGGAAACTGTCATCATTGCCTGTGGTCTGGCCTACATGTGACTCCAAACACATAGCAAAGTGGTAACTCTAAAATGCCCTCTGGGCAGTTACAGATGAGCAATAAATGCTGGCCTAGACAGAGATGCCCACATTTTATAAATAAAAGTAATTGCTACTAGGACTGCCAAGTTCTCCATTATTCAGTATCCTCTACCCTCCCTACTACCTTCAGGGACCTATGAATATGCATTTCAAGATCTCTCTCATCTTCAATACTTCAGATGACAGTTTTATCTGCAAGCCACTCCCAGCCCATTTGGGCCAAATGGTATGTTCCCTTAATAAAAGTAGCCTTTCCTGAATTTAGAAATTTTATTCCCTGTCCATTCTTATCCTTTCCCATTACTGTCCTAAATCTGGCCAAGTTATGGTCACTATCTCCAAACTGCACATAACTCTACTGATATGCCATCCACCTGCCTAGGCTACTTTCCAAATATTAGGTCCAGAACTTCCCCCTCATTTGTTAGGCTTTCTACTTACTTCCCAAAAATATTCTCCTGGATGAAATTTAAATATTTTGTTCCCTCTCACACTGCTAACATTTGACTCATTTTTTTCTTAAATTCATTCATGGGATGTGGGTATTGTTGGCTGAGCCAATTTTTTTGCCGTCCCTAGCTGCTCTTGTGAATGTGGTGGTGAGCAGCTTTCTTGAACCGCTGCAGTTCATGGGCATGTCAATCCACGGTGCCACTGGGGAGGAAATTTCAGGATTTCCACCCAGCAACAGTGAAGTTACGGTCGTGATATGTTACCAAGTTAGGATGGTGAGTGGCTTGAAGGGGAAGTTGTAGGTGGAGATGTTCCTATGTATCTGCTGCCCTTGTCCTTCTAGATGGAAGTGGTCGTGGGTTTGGAAGGTGTTGTGTAAAGAGCTTTAGTGAATCTCTACAGTGTATCTTGTAGATGATATCTGCTGCTGCAGCTGCTGCTAAGTGTCGTTAAGGGAGTGGATGTGGTGCCAATCAAGTGGGCTACTTTATCGTGCAAGGTGTTAATCTTCTTTAATGTTGTTGGAGCTGCATTCATCCAGGAAAGAAGGTCGTATTCCATCACTTACTCCTAAAATTATTATTATATTATTATTCTTTCATTTTTTCTAAAATTTGATTGCATGTTTGATCATCTATATCCCTGACTATTTGGAGGTCTCTAATACAGTATTTTTGCTCATAATGTGTTTTTGTGTAGTTTTTTTTTGTCCGCCTACCTCACCCTATTTCCCAGAGCAGCTAGACCACACATAGTGCCATGGTGCCATAGCTCTGACTCACCTCCACACAGAAATAAACATTCATTCTTCCTCTCTTCTAAGGCCAAAAGACAGACAGTTAAAGAGATGCATGGGGAATTCCTTCATGACCTGGCTAGTTCCCCTTCTGTCTGACGTTCACCCATTCCCCCTCTCCAAGCAGTTCCTCAAAACTGCAGAGTGACCACATCCTGAAATATGCTGTCCACGAACCTCTCCACCTCCTGAATATATCATTGTGTTCTCAGCTGCCATGCAAGCTCAAAAGCTCAGAGGTCAAGCAGATCCAGTCGGAGGCACTTCCTGCACAGATGGTTATCCAGACTGCAAGATTTTCCAAGGGCAGCACAGTGGCTCAGTGGTTAGCAGTGCTGCCTCACAGTACCAGGGACCCAGGTTTGATCCCACCCTCAGGTGACTATCTCTGTATAGATTGTACAATTTTCCTGTTTCCTCCCACAGTCAAAAGATGTGCTGGTTACATAGATTGTCCATTGTAAATTACCTTCTAACGTCCATGGATGTGCAGGGTAAGTCAGTTAGCCATGGTAAATGCAGATTTACAGAGTTACGGTCGGGGTCTGGGTAGGATGCTCTTCAGAGCGTCAGTGCAGATCAAAGGTCTGAATGGCCTCTTTCCACACTGTAGCGATTCTCTGATCCGACATAGTGCAAGGTGTGCAAATCTGAGCTAAATAGATTATAGACCATTTGTTTTACCCTTCCTCCTACTCAAGTATAGACTAAAATAGTCTTATTTTTGTTCATTTCAGACAAATAACCAGAACCCCTTGACACTATTAAGAAAATTCATAATTTACAAAGCAAAAAATTATTTAAACATTTTATATTGTACTTACAGCTTTAAATCAAACTCCAGTCACAAGAAACAAGAGAGGAGAAAAATAGCCAGCAGTTACCTATTTGCTCTCCTGTGTCATTACACTCCACTTTTGTTGAAGCAGCTTTAACAGGACTTATCGGCTTCTGGGACCACACTGCTCTGAGTGCAGTTAAAAAAGTAGCAGCATTATTGCTGAGTCCCACACAAGTTTGCCCAAATGAGGGTGATGCGAGGCCACAATTGAACAAATGTCATATCAAGGCCTCCTAGCAAAGCTGGGCTAAATGGGAATCTGGAGAGGGGTGGTGGGGCTGGGGAGACAGAGATATCTAGCACTCTGGCAAATGATTGTGATTATTGGAGGTCAGTAATCTCAGCTCCTGGGCATCTCTGCACTTGCTCTTCAGGTTAAACATTTTCAAATCAACCTATTCAGGGGTGTCATTCCACACTTCTGGAGCAGGTGCAACTTAAGCCTGGGTTTTCTGGCTTAGTCCTTCGCCCAACCATCTTTAGCTGCTTCGTCAATTAACTTCCCTCTGTCATTAGGGCTGAAGTGGGGATGATTGCGGATGATTGAAGCAAGAGATCTGCTAGATCTCAGCTGATCATCTACCTCAACACCATATTCCAGCACTATTCCCATATAAGAATATAACAACCAGGACAGTTCAGCCCCAGCCTCAACTCCTGCCCACTCTCCATAACTTTTCAACTGATTAGTAACTAAAAATCTATCTATCACCTACTTAAACTTACTGGATGTCCCAGCATCCCAGAAGGAATTTCTCATCTCAGTGTTAGGATAAGGAGTAGCAGATTGAAAACAATGGCTTCTCGTTTTCTATTGTTTCACAAGAAGAAGCATCCTTTATCTACTTTGTCAATCCCCTTGAGCATCTTATATACCTCAATTAGAGATACAGGTAGAAAATTACACATGTTCACTACCCTATGGGTGAATAAATATTTCCTCATTTCAGTCTTAAATCGTCCAGACAGACAGCGACCTTTGATTCTAGACTCCCCATTGAAGGAAAAATGTTCTCCCTGTATCTAGTCTGTCTAGCCCTATTGTATATATTTGTATAAATTTCAAAAAGATTCCTCACATCCTTCTAAACTAGAGTGAATACAATCAAAACAATCTATCTTTGTCATACAAATTAGTGAGAATCTTGCTGGTGGGAGGAGACTGACTGGACCATCAATGGCAGAATGGCTTAATTCCATGCTGTACATTCTATGTAATTCTATGTTTGCATAGTTAATGCAGCCCAACCCATATTTGACCCATACTCAGCCTGTCCATTTTGGGCACCAGGCCTCATTATCTTACTGCCTGTGAGCTGATATCAGCATTAAGACTTAACGTTTTCAACATGATTCTTCTTCAAAGAAGAGAACATCTTCCAGTTCTGAAGAAAAGTCAAACCAGACACTAAATATTAACTCTCCACAGATGCTGCCAGACTTGCTCAGTTTCTCCAACATTTTCCATTTTATTTCAGATTTCCAGCATCCGCAGTAATTTGCTTTTAATCTAGTGTTGTTCCTCCTGACCTACAAAGATAATTTTAAACTTTGCTTTAAACTTTCTCTTTTGATACCTTAATTAGGCCAAAAGATCAATCTTTTTAAAAGGAAACCCAAAAATGACGAAAGGAGAGAAAAACAATAATGGGAAATATTTAGTGACTGAATATTTTTAATCACATATTGATACCAACAAGGATCAGGGATTTGTACAAATAATACTTTAAAATGTGAAAACACAGCAGGAGCTACGCTAGTGTAGCTCAAATTGTCCAAATGGGGGATGGGGAAGTCAAGTCTTTAACTGACTGCAGGACTGTCAGAGCAATAAAACTGACGGACCTCTGAATACACACAGCTGTACCTGAGCCTCAAAATGACTATTACATTTCCTTAAACATTGACAGTATTTTCATTAAGTAATCACATCTGGTCAATTGGCCGTGTCAACCAAAACTCAGCGGTAGCAATTCTACCCGAGTCTGTGACTCATGGATTCATATGCCACTCAAGTACTTCATCCAGGCCAACACATCATTGCAGTACTAAGTGAGTGCTGCGCTATCGGAAGTGTTGTCTTTGAGATGAAATGTTAAATCAAGACCCCTGCCTTACATCTCAGCTGTCTGATAAACCTCCCATTCTTTTCATCAAAGAACTACAGGAGAGTTCATCGAATTGACATTCATTCCATAAGAAGCACCTAAAATTGATTCCATAGTCATTACTATATCACTGCCTGTGCGATCTACAGTGACTGCATTTCTAAAGAATCTTTTGGTGTAAACTCAAATGTCCTGGAATTGTGCAAAGTACATTTTAAATTTTAAATACAAGTCTACTTCTATTTCAGAATGTAAGTACCGCCTCCAGTCAGTGTGAAACTTAATTTTCTGATTTAAATCATGATGCTACGAAGGTAGACAGAGGCAGAAGCAGAACCTTATTACTCAAGAAATCCTTTATTAGTTATCCTGGGGTAATTTATCATCACTAAAGTGAAAGTTACCAGAACTGCTGTGCCAGTGATCACCCAAACTGGAGTCTCTGTTTTGTGGCCCTGTACGTTACCAATATCTTTGAACAAGATTCTTCCACCTTGCTTTACTTCATATCCTACTTCCTCAATACAGCACAAGACACAATAGCTGCAACAATCAACCAACTTCCCTTTCCACTCAGCCCCCACAGAAGGCACATTAACCCCTTTGAGGACATTAATGTAAATCATGTCTCATCAGAAATTAAACATTGATTGTATTGGAGTGGCACAGCAAGTGCAAGAATCAAGTTAGCACATCACATTCCAAATCATGTTATAAACTGTCTTTGTGATGTGTTTAATGCTTACATTTGCTGCCAAGTAAGAATGTCTTTCCCAATAGAGGCATGTGTCAACTTGATGAACACAGGAAAAGAAGGAAGTAAACAAATTTAACCCAAAAACTAACTAATAGGCCAACAGCAAAACACGGAAAATCTTTCGCATAGTACATGAAGCAAGCCAAAGTTTAGACTTTACTCTACATACATGAGTTGGCACTAGCATTATGGCAAATAAGTTTGTGGCTTGAGTTTGCAAACTTATGCAAACTTATTTGCAAACACCCTCACCCCATCACTGTGATAATACCGATGTGGAAACTCAGTTATTTCAGTTAACACTAGGAGCAGAAGCAAGTTTCTCAAGACACATCTGAGGCTACACCAGATTTGTCTATTGTTAATTGACCTTAAAGTGGTAATGGTGAGCCGCCTTCTTGAACCTCTGCAGAGGTTATAGTGTAGATGCACAGTACTGTTAAGAATAGAGCTTCAAGACTTTGACTCACTGAAAGTGTGGGAACGGCAATATATTTCCAAGTCAAGATGACGAGAGGCCTGGATGGGAATTTGTAGGTGTTCCCATGTATCTACTACCTTCTCCTTCTGAGTTGTAAAGGTCTCATATTTGGAAGCTGTGCCAAAGAAACCTGGCTCTAAAAAGACTTAAGGTCCAAATTCCCATTTCACTTTTCATTGCTGTAGTTCACGTGTTCAACTGACTTATGTCTTTGTCCTAAATTAAATGAGAAGAGGTATTCACTGAGTTCAAACTCCTTCATTATCAACATCTAATCTCAAACCAGTGTCCGACAGAAATGTTAAAGCCCTGAAAGCAGAACCTAACAAATCTGACAATGCATATTGCTAATGACTTGCCAGATTTTCAGATGTATAGTGAATAGCTGGGAGTGTTGTATAATCTCCTTGCAAATCCTGACATTCAAATAGATAGTCTGGAGAGACTGGAGTAGTCATATGCCACTGATGTGACTACAATATTAAAATGCACACTGCGCTCAATGATGGTTCAAGTTTATATCTGTAGCATTTGCCATTCCATATGACCGCACAACCACATTCAACAGCTAGTTGCAGAGACACTTGATGGACTTGTGTGAGGGTGGTAAACTGCTTGATATGATATATGATAGGATTTGTCTTCATTACTCTGAGTCCATGCATGTCCACCCAATATACACAAAGCAAATGATCCTTCATGCTCTACTTATCTATGATTGGTTCTGCACAACATAATTTCAACAAATGGCTGCGTTGACTGGTCAAACAGTTCAAAATGAGTCTTCTACATAGGCTGGAATCCTTTGTAGTGTGTCATGTTCTCTACAGATTAAAAGTTCTTCCCCTGTATGTCAAAAAATGTAAAGAGACAATGTATTACATCTTCACAATTAGATCCTAATGCACATCATGGATATGTGGCCATTTAAGGTTAACAGGATGACGATGGATGACAACAAAATTCCGAAAGAGAAACAACACCATCAGGACAGAAAACGGACAGAGCTGCAAATGAAGACTGTTATGTATGTGTTCTGCCATGAAGAATTTTTAATATATCATTCCTTCATATTTTCAGGGCATTGCAAAACCCTTAAACTAATCAGTTGACTTAGAAGTAGAGTCTCCAGTCATTTCTCACTTTGTAGATTCTGCTGTTCTTTTTGCCTGCATAGCAATCTACTTTTGTTGTTGGTTGAGGGAGAAAGGGAATTTTGTGATGTGGAGTGTCAAATAGATGCAAGGGTGGTGATTTGGCAGGTTCATGTTGGAATGGGAAATAGAAACATGCCCAGAATTCAGAATCCACTAAGGAGCATCCTCTCCAGTTACAGGGCCCAGTGTATCTCCTTCATTCCTCATAGCTTAGCCTTACTGCCTTCTCCATATCTTTCTTGGTGCCACTGAAGAACAGCAGGCAATAAAGAACTACCCACATACCTGAGAGAGGTAGTTATCTGTCAAACATGGCAGCTGTCATAAAGTGGCACAAAAGACCTCCAGGAATCCAAAACAGAGCAAGCAGCAATCCAGAATAAGGCCAAGTCGCCGAAAAACAGGTACCTTGCAATTTTAGCATGGTCTTTCAATGTTCTTAGCTTAGGTCTCATCTTGCAGTTGCACACCTGATTTTTGATGAGTCATATACGAATATGTTGGGCTTGACATCCATGAACAAAATTTCCAATCCTGATATTTCACTTGCCAGTTTGGCTCCAACTGTTGGAGCTTTTCTGGTATATGCAGGTATGCAACTATGCGTGCAATTCTTCTCTTCTCAAGAAAATGTTGGCTGTACAGAAGCAGCCAGAGACACAAGCTGTACAGGGTCAAAGGCAGAAAGTTCTCTAGACTTTCAGTTCTGAAGTGTCATACCAGACTCAATGTTAACTCTGTTTCTTTTTCCACCTGCTGAGTTTCTCCAGAATTCTGTGGTTGATTTAAGAATTAATGAGGTATTAATACATGCAAATAAGCTTCTTGCTGTTCAATAGTGAGATTCTTATCTCATTGTTTAAATCTGAAGGTCCTGGTGGATGAGGTGTAGGAGAGAGTGACTGTCCTCTTCCCCCAGGACCACCAGAAGACAACACAGCACCAGACAATGCTAGCCTGGTCTGAAGTAGCCATCTGGGTCACTGTAGTATCCACAGTCCAGAGGAACACACAGCAATGCCTCAAGAAGGTTAATGACCTTCTACATTCTGCAAAGGTATGTGCTAACATCTTCTCTGCTATCTCATACTCACTAATTGTGTTGCTGTACTCATCTTCTATAAAAGGTCTACCACTCTCACTATGGTATCCAGCATCTTTTTTGAATGGCTCTCACCCATACCAAACCCCAAACTTTCCTGGTCTCTGTGCTTCATATTCAGTCACTCAGGACATCTCAGCTCTGTTCCCGACTAAGACCAGCCTGAATGGATTTCTGTGCCATTCCCCAACTGATTTATGGATAATCCACAGAGTAGTGTAATGGACCAGACCAGACCCCCTGAAAATATTTTATAATTGTAGCCTAGACCCTAACCTTTCCTTATTTTAAAGGTAGATATGAAGTGCTGAGTTCCAGATGCAATGCGACTGGTTAAACTACACAATGTTAAGCAAATCACAATTTATTTGAACACAGTTGTTAAAATGCAAACAAAACAAAGAGGAATTTAAATATCTTAACTATTGGAAAACTTAACCAAACAATAGAGACAGTGCCAAGCACAAAGTAACTGTTCCAATATAGTAATATCCCTTAAACACACCCCTTGGCAAAAAGGCAAATTCAGACACAGATTCTCACATGCAGTTCTCCAATCCAGGAAGAAGAAAACATCACGAGAAAATTCAGAGAAAGTAGCAGCAAGGAGACATTCACTGAAGCTTCCAACTCTTTTGAGATCCCAAAGGCTTCTGCTTAAAACTAAACCTAAAAAAAACTAGAAAGCCTGGTCAGTGACAGCTGGCCACACCCAGGCTACTTCTTTTGTTCTAACTTAAAAAAATCCTAGGCCACACAAATTGTTTTCTTTCTTAGAGACAGCTCAGATCCTCTGCCTCACAACCTCACTTCAAAAAAACCAAGACAAAATTACCTCTTAAAGTGACAGCATCGTCACACTAATTATATTTGATTTGCAGAACTGATAATGGCCAATTCCCTGGACTGACTGTGACAGCACCTCTGAGTGATCATAGTCCTTTGTCCAGGCAAGTTGACTACCTCCCTCAGACTTGCAGTCTGACCATTTGATTGTGTCCTATGGAGTATATGTGCCACACCAGATACTGGCATATGCTGTAGGTGTGACACTGACATAGCAGTGCTATACACCAACATGTCAACCCCCTTGAGTGATAAGTGATGGCAAATATAATAAGCTGCCTGTCCTTCTGTCCATGCAAAAAGGCAGAGATGCTGTCAGTATTCAAGTAAAGCACAAAATAAGTGAGTGCTAAGAAAGAGAATGAAGCCCAAATCTCATTCTCTTATGATGCATGAGATAGGTGCCTATCCCTGCACGCAAAGCAGCCTGCCAACGGCATTGCAATATGATTTGTTACCGTCTCATAGTGTGCTGTACTGAAAATGCTGAACTGTATTCTGAGTGCCATGAGGATGTAGTCAGGCTAGTGCTTTGCCATTGCTGGTGTACATGGATGGAGGGTGTCCTGAGGTGTTGGGAAATACTGGCTAGAACGAAGGCCCAGAGAAGTCACAGCAAGCTGCAGCTGCCAGTCAGCACAGTTGCTTTCAGGTCAGGAATTTCAACATCTAGTTTCTCACCAGAACATTGGAGAAGAGTAACCTGTATATAAATGAAGCCAGATTAGGTAATAATAGGGCCCTTATTGCTTATAAGGAAGATTCACCTTTGAAATTTTAAGGGGAAAATGAAACTTATTTTCCTCGACATCGAGAATGCTACTTTTTCATTCTTATCGTACATTCTCAATTTTCTCACCATTGCCCATGTTACACAAATGCTAAGAAAATGGCACCATCATCCTAATTGTGAACTGCAGTAAAGCTTGGCAGAGGCTGAGGTGAATAGAAAATTGTTCAGATTGTACAGACCGAGGTGTAGGAGGTTTAAATTCCTTGGGCCTGTAAGTTTTCAACCTCACTCCAGTGGGGACAAGTATTGGGTATTTGGAGTTTGCCAATATTTTCAGCGGCGATGCGTACAGGTGCTGTCAGGAACATGGACAACATGAGTAAAGTGGGGTAGAATAGCTGGACACTTAACATATTCATTATAATACAGTTGTTCTACTTAATTTACAGCTGAAAGAACAGAACATCATGTAGTCCCCTTAAATGGAATATAATAAGGAATGGACTGGTGACAGAATAAGGAAAGTTAAGTGCATTTTAATTGGGGTGAGGCATAACTGTGTGCTCAATAGATAAATAAATCATTGCTGTAACCAACAGAAGAGACTGTAAAGAGAACAGGAGCCAATTAACCCCTCCTCTCCTGGATGTGACAGGTTGTACATTGTGTACCTATGGGATTGAGCAAGACAATGTTGATTGGAAGCACCATGCGAAAGGGTTGTTTCAAGATTACATCTCTGCCATGGATGTCCACGTGTTGATACCTCAGAGGAGCCTCAGCATGGCCTGCTGCTCCTCTTCATTCTCCTTGAACACACCCAAAGATAACCAGTATCATAGGAGCAGAAAGGCTGACGTCTCGGGCCCAGACCCTTCATCAGAAAAGGGCTGGG
>NC_063335.1:91799105-91833513 GCF_021869965.1 Rhincodon typus
GTTGTCTCGGATTCTCCAGCATCTGCAGTTCCTACTATCTCTGATTCAAAGATAACCAGTGTTCACTCCATTCATCTCTCTCCAATGGCTCTCCTTGTTCTTTTGCCATGTTGAACAAGGCACAGGACTGATCACTATGTGAGAAACTCTGTTTCATTAGAAGGGGTAGGTGCATAATTCCCTCGAGCAAGAAAGCAAAGCACCTGAAATAGAAAGTACAATGGCATTGTTTGTTCTGTTCATCAATTTCCAGATAGGCATCACAAGCCACACCTTCAATGGATATTTGTCATTATGCAGGACCCATTTCCAGAGGCTATAGTGGGTTGAACAATTAGGGCATTAGCAAGTGTCTCATAAAAAAAGGAGTCAAGACAGCCTGCCTGGAACATTCCACAAATTAGCATGAATCATTGACAGCAGTCACAGTGATGCTGTCCCAGTGAAACTAAACACTCAGAATGGAGTCATTTCTGAAGAAGGGTCTAGGCCCAAAACGTCAGCTTTGCTGCTCCTCTGATGCTGCTTGGCCTGCTGTGTTCATCCAGCTCTACACCTTGTTAACTCAGAATGGAGTCTTTTCTTATTGCAAATGTCTGTTTCCTCAGATGGAATCTTAAAGGCTATAATCAACTGCAATCAGCTACTGCCTACATTGGAAGCAAGTGAGAAAAACAGAGAAATCCCCCCATAGTGGACTTGCTTCACCAGTATAAAAACCGACATAAAGACATTCCCTCATGTACGGATCATCTTCCCCCTGCATTGCACATATGTATGACCAAATTAAGAAATTCTATAAATGTCACCAGTTTTACTGAATACATTTCTAGAATTCCATGCCCTATATACTTTTTACATTAATTTTTCCCATACTTAATATTAGGGTAGTTGAAATTCCCAACCATTACTACTTCATGCTTTAGCAATTTGATTGACATAACCTGATAATGACTTAAGATATTCTGTAACAAATTTGTTTAATTGTGGTCATAATTGTCATGTAGAAAGCCAATTTTCATACAGCAAGATCCCACAAACAATGCATTACTGACACTTGTTGAAGGATAAATATTAGCAATACAACAACTTGCATTTATATGATCATTATTAAACATAGCAGAACATAGAGTCATACAGTCATAGAGATATACAGCATGGAAACAGACCCTTCGGTCCAACTCATCCATGCTGACCAGATATCCTAAATAAATCTAGTCCCATTTACCAGCATTTGGCCCATTTCCCTGAAAATCCTTCCTGTTTATATACCCATCCAAATGCCTTTTAAATGTTTTAATTGTACCAGTCTCTACCACCTCCTCTGGCGGCTCATTCCATAAATTCATCACCCTCTGCGTGAAAAAGTTGCCTCTTAGGTTCCTTTTAAATCTTTCCCCTCCCACCTTAAACCTATATCCTCCAGTTTTAGACTCCCCTGCTCATCTCAGGATGTATAATAAGAGCGTCATTAGACAAAATAAAATTAACAATCCAAAACACATTTCATATTCCTATACTTTTTTACTTAATATTCATTATAGATTCCCCTTATAAATGAATTTGTTTCGCTTCAATGATTGTAGCAAGGCATTCCTTACCCTATAACCTGTGGGAAACTAACCTCTTCATGACAATCCTAAACTAACAACCCAACCAATATTAAAACACCTTTCTCAACTCTCAGCTAATTTCTCACAAATAATCCGGTGTCTATGATTCTGGATTATCAATTATCTCCTCATAATTGCAATAGACCATCCCTTGCATCATCTTAACAAATGCTCTTTCTGTAGTTGGTTGTTGGGTGCCTTTTTCTTCTTCCTAGTGATACCCTTCAGCATTTGTCCACTGAGTTATAAGCACCTTTTTCCAATTCCCATGGAACATTTCATTCGAAATTCTATGACAATACTCCTGGATGTCTTCCAAATCTGCCACTTTGGATTTGTCAACAAAATTTAAGATTTGAAATATAATCACTTGTACAAAGAAAACAAAGTTGGATGCAGCACTGGCCCCTGGAATAAGTTTTTTTTAAAAGTCATTCTGTGGAATTTAGAAATTGCTGGCTCAGCCTGCATTTGGTGCCTATTGAGCAGTTGGTTGTCAGGTCCTTTCCTGACTAACCTCATTCCGTTTAGTACACTTGCAATGTTGCACGGGAGGAAGTTCCAGCATTTTGATATAAAGGATATACAGTAATTTCAAGTCAGGATTGTCTGTGGTTTAGAGGGAAATTGCAAGCAGTGATGGAAGTACATTTCTGCTGTCCTTGTCCTTTTAAGAAGTAGAGATCATAAGCCTTGGATAATTATTTCCTCCCGATTTAATTTCTCCTGCCTTGCGACCTAACACAGACCTTCCTTTTGTGTTTTTCCCACCCTTTCCCATCCCCACCTTGCACTTGCTCAAAACATACCAGGAATGAGGGATTTTAGATACAAGGGAAGATTAGGGAAATTGGGCTTATTCTCCTTGGAGCAGAGAAGGTTATGAGGTGACTTCATTGAAGTATTCAAAATTGTCAACAATTTTACAGGTCAAGGAAGGATATTCTGTTTCCACTAGTTGGTATGTCAGTAATTAAGGGTCACAATTTCAAGATGGTCAGCAAGAGAGCTAGGAGTGAGATGAAGGGAAACTTCTTTACTCAGTTGTTAGGATTCGGAATGCATTGCCTCGGAGAGTGGTAGAGATGGATTCTGTAGGGAGATTTAAAAAAAGAGCTTGATATATATTTGAAAGTGATGAATTTAAGGACTACAGAGGTAGGGCTGGAGAATGGGATGACTTGTGTAGCTCTTTTGCGAGCTGGTACAGGCATGATGGGTCAAATAGCCTTCTTCTGTACTGAAAAATATTGTGATTCTACATTACATTTCTTACTTGTCCCAGTTGTCAGGAAAGGCCACAGTTGAACCTTGAATTCACAATCCAGAGATTCACTAAGAGCTCCTGAATACTTTCAAGAACTTCTCAATTTCCACCATCAATGATATTTTGCTATTACATCAGATGAGGTTGTAGTTTCTATACCATTCACCATTATTCAAAATGATGCCCTTGCCAGGTGACTGATCTGTAAGATCAGTGAACCAATCTGTAAAGCATTTATCGCACTCCAACTTAAGATTTCCAATTCAGTTTATCAACAAAGTTAAACTGGGTATCTGATTATAGTAAAAACAAATTCAAGATGTCAGTAAAAGATGCTTTATCTGATGTCTGCGGGATTTCAATATGAAATTCATGTGCAGTAAGCCCAATAAATCATCCCCAAATTGACAAAGTCAGTCAAAGGAGCCAAATATAAAGGGGTCCCACACATCAGACATTGCTTTTGAAGAGTTGAAGTTAAAACACAATTTAGGGAGAGATTTACAATACTCTCCTTCTCAATGTTCTTTGCCATGTACTTATTGTTGACAATACATTTCTCACATGGAAAATTCTTTAACAGGAATTCTCACCAGGACTTTAAAATTATACCTCTGCCTCCTCAAAACTCATAAATGCCATGATCTTCATTGTTTTTAACACTACTTTGCCTTTTTAATGCTATAAATGTTATACGCACCATTTACAATAGAGCATCACTGTGCCCACTAGGATCTGAAATAGGAAGCATTTGAGAGAAATCACGCCAAAAACACCAATCAATGAAAAAAAATTTTCTCTTTAAGATGCTGATGTTTCTGCTTTTGTATTTCATTTTCATATCATGACAAGAAGGAAATCGCCATATTCACATCCCCACATTTCACTAAATAAGCACTTTTCAAACAGCAATCACTATTGTTAAATTGACACTATTCCATTTATTAGCTCTGGCATTTCTGTAATGAAGGGTCCTATTTCATTAGGAAATGTATCAGAATTTTCTGCTTCAGGAGACAGGAGTGCATCACAATCGTTTAGATTCAGTTCAATCCTATTTTCTTTATGTCATTCGTTAAATTGCTGAAAAAGGTCAAAATTATGAGTGATTATAATGGAGGAAAGAGGGAGAAACATTTCCTATTGACAGCAAGATCAGTGACCATAGGACAGAAATAGATTATTGTTGACAAAAGAACCAAGGGGAAATGGAATGTTTTCTTCCCTCCTCATTGTGCAGAGAGTTGCGACCTGGATTGTACTGCCTGTAGAGAGATGGTGAAAATGCAGAAATACTTCCCAAAAAGGAAATTGCAGTTAATTGAAAAGAAAATATGTGCAGGGCTGTGGAGAAAGAGGTGGCAGATGGAGACCACAAACATGCAAGAGCTTAATGACCCTCTTTCCAATCATTGTGATACCTTGAAAATCAAAACAAACAGCGGAAATAAAGCAACTAACAAAAAAAGGAAGGTAATGGTTTAATGTCTGCAGACTGTTTATGAGAAAAGGAAGAATCTGTTAAAATTTTGTAAAAAATCACCTAACTGATGTAATGCAGAGGAAGTAGAAAATGGAAAATGATGTACTCATAGCCAAACCATCAGCAATCTGGCGAAATATTGCACAAGGAAACTGATTTGCATTCATCTTGCACAGTTTACTCAGTAAATCAATCCAATTTGACTCATTCTGTAATTTGCTCCTACAAAGTCAAAAGGTTATTAAATAGAAATTGAGAAACTTGCACTCAAACAACATTTAAGGTGTGGGAGGGAGTTTCAGAGTATACAGTTCAGACAGCTGAAGGCTCAGTCAGCATGGAATAGGACTGGTAATTGTTCCAGAGACTAAAGTTGAAGGACAGGCACAATCCCCAAAGGGGTTGTGGGGATGGAGAAGGTTACAACTGACTGTAACAAAAAACATCTTTCATCTACAGAGGTATCCCAAATGCAAATGGAGAATGTTGCAAATGCTTAGCAAGTGGATTCACACCAGAACAGAAAAAAGAGTCAACATCTAGAACACAGGGAGCAAAGATTTCCTGGTGTGCTTAATAATGAAGTCAATGCATCCAAACTTTCAATACCCACTTCTTGATTTTAAGGCCTACATTTTTTTACTATTTACAGTCTTGTGTCATTAAAAAGGAAACAGAATTGATAGAAGTCTTTGTAATCTGAGAGCCCAGAATATGCGGAATAGCATCACCTTTGTATTCTCTAAATACATAAACAATTGCATGCATCATTTCAGATGTTGTTAATAATCCCTGGCTCCCATCTTCCTGCATATTCCAAATGTCTTTTAAAGTGGAAATAGATTTTAAAAGCATTTGTGAAACAATTCTATGTACAATATTTGGCAGTTTAGGTGCTGTGGTTAATTTTGGAAAGAAAGAAACATGAAAGTGCCAAAGGTAGCAGTCTGAGGTTTAGAAAACAAACAGTGAAACTGTGCGCTGAAAAGACCCAAAAACAGCAATATAAGTTTCCAAGTTATATTGAGTGATACTGATTGAAGGATAAGTAGTAGCCAGCACACCAGGGATAAATCCCTTGCTCCCTTTTAAAATACTTTCATGGCATCTTTTGCCTCAACCCATGCTACAGACAGTGCCCTCTGATTAATGTCTCATCAGAAAGATGTCACCACCGACACTGCAGCACTACCTCAGAATTGAGATGACAATCTAAATATTGCACTCAACCCTGTAAATTCTTAAACCATATTCTACTGGCTGAAGTGCTTTACTGAACTTTCGCTATTGCAGTGGCTTGTGCTGCGTGACTTTTATTCATTTTGTTTAAAAAAAAGACCATATACGCTTTGGAAACATTAATCTGCAATGAATCAGATTGGGACAGTGGGTAGGACTGGTTCCTTTATTCAATGGAAACACTCTTCCCTGCCAGATTGAACTAGTTAATAACGGAAGCTGAATATAACGAGTGCACATATTTTCCAGAACTGTGCACTGTGCATTTTTACCATTTCTTGGGATTGTTCCAGGCTCTTTTGCTACTGCTGGATACATTCCAACATCTCACTGCAGAGCTGAATAACGTCCACAATGCAGCTTTGCATGTTTCATACAAAAAAGGTCATATATAATTACTGAACACACACCCTTATTTCTGTGAAAGTTCCTTGTATGAAGCACCCGAGTTATAGAATCAGGGAAGTGTGGGATAGGAAGCTAATCCAAATGGATAGTAATTTCCCTCTAAACGTTTGCTTCCCACTGTAGTCAGCAAAACTGGTTTGCAAATCTCAGCATTGTGCACAAAGTTACGATGCAACAAGTTTTAATCGTCACAGCACAAGTGAGAGGGAGACAACAGAATTCTTTTTTTAAAAAAAATAAGAGGGCTGATTCAGCAGCATTGAAATACTTGCCAAGGTCAGACTATCTAAGCAATTGGCAAACTGTGTGAATTAGAGCAAAAGAGGTGTTAAACTGAAACTATATTAGATTTCTCGGGGGCTCTTTCCCCAATACAGCCTGACGAGATCAAATCCTTTCAGAATAATTCAGGTCACTACTTTTCAAAAAGTGTTTACAGAATTATTTTTGGTACAGCAGCATTGTTATAAGAAAGCGTCTGTCTTACCTGGTATTGGTATGTTGTCTTAGTTGGCCTTTTTTAAACAAGGCTCATCACATCAACCCTGTCACAGAGCAAACTGAGATTGTGAAACCAGGATTAATCATGTGTGGTGTAAACTATATCAGTAAGGAAGTACAGTTCAGTAATCAGGCTCCTCCTCTCCCATGTCACTTTGCATGAATTCCTAGTAACCATAGTGATGGCAGCTACACCTTCCCAGAATCTGGAGCCCTCCCTATAATCCCTGTTTATGAGTTGAATAAAGATCCCCAGCAGGTTTACATAGCATTATTACCGTTGTACCCCACTGATTTGTACATGTGCACAATATACATGGTGCCACAGTGTGTGGACCAACATAGACAAAAAACACAGAAGCATGCTGTCAGTATTAGTGTGGCAGTTTGTGGTTTCTGTGACCACCACACCTGAAAAATTTCCACACAAGTTACAGCAAACACCACATATAAGTTCTATTCATCTCAATACAGAATGTGTACCCAGTCTACAGAAATGCACAGGCCACTGTGGGAGACACCACCCACCACATCCTGACCCCTTGAAGACTGATTCTGTCAGAGTTAAAATCCAGACTTACAGCAATGTGATGGACTCTTCATTGCCCTGTGTAATGGCCAAGTGAGCCATTTGGTTTAAGGGCCTGAGGAATGGGCAACAAATGACAACCTTGCCGGTGATGTCCACATCCCATGACAGAATAAAGACTGGTCGAATTCCTTTACTCTGTCCAAGTGGATCCTTTAATGATTCAGTCATTGACTTGAATTTTAACCATGTCCTATTCAACAGGTGTCCAACTCAAATCTCCCATGACACTGGTTGAAGTCCAATTCTGTTGCTGCAGGCTGTAGCTTTAATATGCTATTCTAAGCAGGTGTGATTACGAGGAGTCCAGAAAATGCTTATTTGATAATCTATGATCCTTGATGAGTTATGGGCATCACTGGATAATACTACCTCAGGGGACAGTTCAAAGTCATTCATATTGCTGTGGGTCTGGATTCACATGTAGGCTAGACCAGGCAAGAACAGCAGGTTTCCCTCCCTAAAACAGACATGAGTGAACCTGATGGGTTTTTACTATAGGCAGCACACTGTGGCTGAATAGCAACAACTGTAAGCATGAGGTGCAGCAAACAATACTCACATTGTCGCCAGGCCTGATAAAGCAAATAAGCCATGTGGCCTATTGTACCCACAATGAAACAGTCCTGCATTCGAAGATCTGCACAAAAAGGCACTGGGCCTGCCTGTACATGAAGATGCAGCCAAACGCTACAACACAGAGCGAATAAGCATAAGACAGGCACAGCGCTATGCCAATAGCAGCAAGGAGCCCATCAGAAACCTACGTAAATACAAGTTAATACACGAAGACCCAGAGTTGAACAAGTCCAAATCGCAGTTGAACAAGCTTTCCACATTGCCAATATAATACATGGGCTGAATATTACTCTTTGTCCAATTGTCAATTTTATTGAGTTTCACTGAGGGGTCCTGTCTGCATCTTACCAAAATCGTTAAATTACCTACAACACTCTTTTCATCTGATTCTAGTGCCATTTTACCACCTGCTATTCCTGGGAGAATTGCCAATCAGCGGATATCCGCTGAAAGGACAACATCCCTGGCACCCACACCAAGGCTGTTGTGCATCTGGACGTGTTGGTGTTGCCCTGCACCAGTGTAATGGCACAGTAGCCACAAAGTCACTGTGCTCATGGCATGTGGCTGGTACTCCCTTGCACACACAGTACAATTCTCTCACCCTAGACACTGTTTAATCACCAGGTCACGCTGTGTACTGTTTTTAGCTACATCCTGTCTACACACCCTGTCTAAATCACCACTACTCTGTAGCTTGACATTGTCCAGCAGAGGAGCATCACACCCAAGCATCCATTCAGACAATTCTAAACATCAGCTTTTATTTACAGACAACAAATGGATGAAAGCTGCAGTTCACCCCCACAATTCAAACCAAATGCTTGCATGATAACCAATGACTACAGTCCATGTTTGCCGGTTGCATCCAGTTCTCATCCACTGATACTGTCTGGCTTGACACACCCAATGCAGCTGAGCTCTGTCAAGTAAAAGGAGAACTTCCTCCTCCTCAATGTCCTTGTCCTGCTCAGAAAATGATTGCTCCCCTTCCTCAGCACAGTGCACATTGCTTCATCATCCGGTCCAGTTGCACAGAGCATAGCATACTGAGATGATGCTGCGAGAAAATGTGATGTAACAGAGAAGCAAAATTTTCCACAGCAACAGCAACAATGAAAGGGTGGCAAATAGAACTAGGCCAGTTAGGGATCAGAAAGAACATTGAAAGCATGGACATGGCTGAGATATTCAATTAATATTTTGCATTAGTCCTTACCAAGGAAGATGTTACCCAGGCCATGTTGACAGAGAAGGAAATTCATTCCTTGAAAGTGGAGTCACAGGTAGACAGGACAGTGATGAAGGTGTTTTGTATGCTTGCCTTTATTGGTCAGCGCATTGAGTATAGGAGTTGGGAGGTCATGTTACAGCTGTAAAGGACATTGGTTAGGCCACTTTTGGAATACTACATGCAATTCTGGTCTCCCTGCTACAGGATGGATGTTGTGAAACTTGAAAGGGTTGATAAATGATTTACAAGGATGTTGCCAGGGTTGGAGGGTTTAAGCTACAGGGAGTTCTGAACAGGCTGGGGCTATTTTCCCTGGAGCGTCGGAGGCTGAGGGGTGACCTCAAAGAAGTTTATGAAATCATGATGAGCAAGTATAGGGTGAATAGACATGGTCCTGTCCCTGGGGTAGGGGGATCCAAAACTAGAGGGCACAGTTTTAAGGTGAGAGGGGAAAGATTTAAAAGGGACTTAAAGGGCAACTTTTTCACTCAGAGGGTGATGCGTGTATGGAATGAGCTGCCAGAGGAAGTGATGGAGGCTTGTACAATTACAACATTTAAAAGGCATCTAGATGCATATATGAATAGGAAGCGTTTAGAGGATTTGGGCCAAATGCTGGTAAATGAGACTAGATTTATTTAGGATATCTGGTCGGCGTGGATGAGTTGAATCAAAGGGTCTGTTTCTATGCCTTATGATTCTATGACTCTATAAATGGTTCAAAAATCAATAATTACAAATAGATCCTCAAAGTTGACTAGGCACCAGGATTTGATAGACATTCATCTAAGGAAATTGAAAGAAGAGAATGGAAAGTGCAGAGGTACTGGCTGTAATTTTTCAGACTTCCTTAGACTTATGGTGGTACCAGAGGACAGAAGGATTGCAAACGTTAGTGCCTTTATTCAAAAATGTGTGCAAGGATACACGGAGTAATTGCACAGCTCAATTTCAGTGGTGGGGAATCTTCTAGAAATAATCATTCTGGCTAAAATTAGTGGTCACAAGGACACATGTGGATTGATTGGAGAAGCCAATATGAATTTCCTAAGAAGACAAAGCATTTTAACTTTCTTGGAGTTTTCGAGAGTTGGATGAGAGTAATGCTGTTGATATCACATAAATGGATTTCCAAAAGGCATTTGAATCAAAGCTTGAAAATAAAAAATAGTGTAACTCATGGAATAAAAGCAACAGTATCTACATGCATAAAAAATTGTCCGAGTGACAAGAAACAGGGTGTGGTAATTAGTAGTTTATATTTGGTTGAGAAAAAGTTTGTAATGGATTTCCCAGAGGTCAGTACTGGAACCCTTGCCTTTCGTGATACATTTAAATGATCTATATCTTTCAAGGGAACATTTCAAACTTTGTAGATGATATAAAATGTGGAAGCATTGTAAACTACGAGGAAGAAATGTAGAAAATTGTGATGTAATTTATTTTATTTGGGAAATTAAATTCCAAAGTGGAGGAAAATGGATTTTAATTTTCAGCTGTGAAGGTCCGAGTTTTCTTCTTTAGGATGGTCTGAAAAATGTCACATCTATACTTAAAAAGCCATCACCCTAAGCATATTGTCTGTAGCCTGTTGTGGACACAGCTAAATGTTTGCGAGTTTGTCCCTGTCACATTTACAGTGACCATATAACTTGATTGCCACTTGACATTCAATGACATTAGCGTTGTTGAATCCCCCTCAAAGCAACATCCTGGGGCTTACTATTGACTAGAAGCCGAGCTAAGCTAACGATATAAATATTGCGGCTACAAAAGCATGTCAGAGTTTGGAATCCTGCAGTTCATAACTCAGTTCCTAACTCCCAAAAGCTTATTGGACACCTATGAGGCACAAATCAGGAGTGTGATGGAATACTCCCCACTTGCCTGGATGAGTTCTGCTCCAACAACACTCGAGGCTTGACGCTATCCAAGACAAAGCAGCCCACTTGTTTGGTGCCACATCCACGAACATTCATTCCCATTACCACTGACACTCAGTAGCAGCAGTGTGTACTATCTATAAGATGCCCTACAGAAAGTCAAAGATCTTTAGTCAGCACCTTCCAAACCCACAATCACTTCCATCTAGAAGGACAAGGGCAGCAGGTATCTGGGAACACTACCACCTGCAATTTCCCCTGCAAGCCATTCACCATCCTGACCTGGCAATATATCAATATTCGATCAATGTTAAAATCCTGGAAATCCCTTCTTAATAGCATTGTGGATGCACCCACGCCAAATGGATGACAGCAGTTCAAGAAGGCAGCTCAGGACCACCTTCTCAAGGGCAACTAGGGTACGGGTAATAAATGGAGGCCAGCCAGCAATGTCCATGTTCCATGATTTAATTTTAAAAAGTCACAACACCTCAAGTAATTCACAGTACGTCCAAAACTTTGAGATGTGATTGCATAAGGTTCAAACCTTAGTGAGATCAAACTATTCATGAAATGTCCAATTGTCAGTGTTCATTACAATAATATCCACGATATCCCTTTGCACCCTATCATTTGTGGACTCAATCCCTTTTCCACACTCTCTCTAAATTATGTGCATAGAACCTCTCTCAGACTCCATCTCTGGTCTTAAATTCTGCCTCTTTCCCCCCTCCCCAACCCTCTGATCTTGCATATAAGTCCTCTCTCCCAATCCCTCCCCACCCAAATCTCCATTTTGAGATCTCACTGCTGCTTCAATCTCCCAACAATGGCGTTGACCAGTTATGTTTTCCATTTTTTCTTCCCTCGCCTGCCGCAAGCAGAGAGTCACAAAAAGTGGGTCCCCATCATTGGCTGCATTTGATTTGGTGTTAAGTCACCAAATGCAAAGCTGGAGGGACTTAACACCAAAATTTGTTTCTATTGGTCAAATATTTGGTTTAAGCAATAGTACTTAGCCAGAGCATCAATTTTAAAACCATGCAGCATTCAGTCACATGTGTTCATCCCAGGAAGATCAGTAAGGTATTCCAATTAAAGCTGCATTCAATAATCCCTTGGAGGTAACTCACTCTTACTTTGCTTTGCAGAAATTCATACAGAATTACAGAATGTGGGCTGAAAAGAGTTAATTTGCAGACAAATTGATTTAAATCCCTTCCTAATGTCTTAGAATATGGCCATTTCCTTCTTGGTGTGTGGGTCAAAGATGTCATTGTTCTGAGGGAATTTGGTCAGTCAGAGGTCATGGTCCACATTAGTACTAATGTAGCTAGGAAGTGGGATAAGGTCCTACAGTCAGAATTTCAGGAGCGAGGTGGAAAATGAGTAAGCAGGACATTAAAAATAGTAATCTCCAGATTACTATCAGTGTCACGTGCAAGTGAATACAGAAATAAAAGGATAAGACATGTGAATACCTGGCTGGAAAGATGATGCAGGAGAGAGGGTTTTAGATTCCTGGACTACTGGGACTGTCTCTGCAGGAGTGGCCATGGGTAGATGCTGGATGGGTTCACCTAAACAGAGCTTGGACTGACTTCATTGTGAGGTGTTTTGTGGCTGGGGAGGTGGGAGTAGATTTAAACTAACTCAACAGGTGTGTGGGAACCAGGAGAGTAATTTCAGGGCACACACCACCCTATGTGAGACAAAGTGATCCAAATAGAGAATAGTAAGTTATTAGGTGGAGTTTCAGACTGAAACTAATTCAAGGTTACAACGCAATGCTTGCGACTGTGTGGATACAGACGATAAGATTGGCAAGTTACAGCTTACATTACCAAATGGAGTCATGATATTATGATAATAACAAAGACTCAAGGAAGTGCAGGACTGGGTGTTAAATATTCCTAGCTACAAGGTTTCCAGAAAACATAGGAAAGGGAAATGAAAAGAGGGGTAGCAAATTGGTTAGAGGACATTTCAGTGCTGCAGCAAGAGGAAGTCCCACAGGATCAAGGACAGAGATGATTATTTGGCCAGAACTGAGAAACAAAAAGGCTGCAAATCACATTGTGCATTGTGCACTGTAGTCTACAGACAAACAGCTAGCTGTTGTTACAACCAATTGCTGGGTGATGTCCCTAATTTAAAAAAGACTGTTCCAGACAGGATACCCCAAAATGTTAAGCTCCTAGGTGTAAAGAGATGAAATAGCTCCTCTTCAATATTCACCAGACCGCTCCACGGGTAGCAACAATGTTCATTTACTTCCTGAAAGTCCTTTAGCCCGGTCGAAAGGACAAAGTTTTAAAAGTTCATTTGGTTAAATTGGACCAAGTTCACAAAAGAGAATGAAATCGCTATTAAATGTGAAAAGAAATATTCATGCAATGCAATTTATTCCTAATCTGTTTGAGTCTACAAAAGATTAAAGTTAAAAATAAAAAGACGATCAGTGAGTTGTGTGTAAAAAGTAGCATAACATTGTGCTGCCATTGTGAAGGTTATTTGTAGCGTTGATGTTGGCAGTTGAACAGGCAATTTTGAGATTACTGGCTTTACAGGTTGATTGAAATCCTTTTGTCTTGATCCCTACCTACCATGGCTGGCTGGAAGCAGAGGGCCCCTTTTGCCTTTCATCATCTGCAGTGCGGCACTGTGCTATGACCTTCACAACACACTAGTCTACATTGTAGAATGTCAGGCCAGTAACACAGGCCATGATTGAAATTATTAAGCCCTTTTTGAAAGGGCTGAAAGGGTAAAACACAAAACAGGTTTGCAGGTTTAGAAAAGCTTGGGTAATCAGCCTCCCCTCCTTTTTAGCCTTTCCATTTGAAATTTCCCCAATATGATTTTCCATAGGGCTACACAAGGCTCTGCCATATTGCCACTTAATCCACAGTCTTTTTATTGGCTGTAGCAGTCTCTTAATTAAGAGATTAGAAATGAAAGTTTGGTGTATCCATAGGAGATCCAAGATTAATGATCCATTATCATGATAATGCAGAAGAACAAGGTAGACAAGGATATTACAGGAGGTATAAACATCATTCAAGCATCACTTATAATGGGAGACTTCAAATGCCTGGAATACAGTCTAGGATAGAGATGTTGGAAAGAGCAGTGAGGGTTGAACCATCCTCAATGAGGCTTAGGAAATTTTACTCCAGTATATCTGGTCCAATCAAGGAAGCACTGCTAGAGCTGGTTCATGGGAATGAGATAGATCAGAGAGTGTCAATGGAGGCGAATTTAGGAGACAGATCAATATATTATAAGGTTTAAAAGGTGACAATGGAAAAGGACAAAGGCTAATCCAGAATCACTAGCTGACAGAGAACTGACTTCAATGGGTCAAGAAAGGAGCTGCATTAGATAGACGAGAACTGAAGGTTAGCAGCAATAACCAAAGTCGAACAATGAACTATCTTAAAAGAAGAGATCCCTCAAGCACAGTTGAGGTATATTTATAAAAAGTGGAAAAATCAGGCTCAGAGCTCCATGGATGAAAAAGGAGATAGAGATACAGATAGAGAAGGAAAAGTTTGCTTATGGCAGTTATCAGGTAGAAAATACAATTAAGAACCAAGAAAAAAAACCAAGAAGGGAGGAGAAAAAGCAAATAAGGTAACAAAGAGGGATTATGAAAGAAGACAAGCAGCTAACAAAAAGGGGAATCCCAAAGTGTTCTATAGACACATATACAAAAATGAATTGGTAAATGAGGGATTGAGAAGGAGGTTATATATTGAAGACTGGGGTTAAGATGATTAAAGAATACTTTGTCATGTCCATAGCATGTGGTATCTCAGATCTCATGGTATCCATGGTTACCACATCTCTACTGAATGACAGTGGCTTGCAAAGATTCAACTTAGAATTTGTGAACTGAAAACTGAACTACAGATATTGTGATGTGTCAGGGAGGGGACAGATACCTGGGGACTCTGATCCAGAAGTTAATTTACACCCATTAGGTTAACGTCATCTAGTGTGGTGAATGGTATGGGACAGGAGTTTGTGACTAAAGAGTCAGGCAAGTAAGGGGATTGTAAAAGTGGGAGTGTAGCAGTGTGAGGCTCTTGCAAAAGGTGCAAGGTGCTGAAATTACACTTCACTGGGGTAGTGCACCGGAAAGCACCCAGCTTTTCCCACAGTTGTCACACACATTAAAAATAAGCAGACTGCCCCAATTTACCTGTCTTTTAGACCCACATTAACAGAATCGTGGATCAGCTTTCCATACTGAAGAATTACCAATTACAATAATTGATTCTAACTACAGATAATTATGAACCATCAGCATAAACACTAACTAAAATTCTAAATGCATCATATAACTCCCCATCTACACACACACATGCAGACAAAACAAAATGCGTGATATGGGTGGACAGAAAGACTGTGAAGACAGTTCAGTTGTCCCTGTCCATATGGTTTGCCGATCAGAATATGGCTCCTTGGTCTTCCTTCTCTAGATACTTCCACTTGTTTGCAGGAGGGACAGGGTGACTGCCTCACACTTATAAAGGTCTCTGACACATTAGTTACAAGTCACAGCAACCTTCAGGCTTGAGATGCTTTTTACTGCAGACTGAAAATATATATACCTTCACAAATGGGGCTTTAAAGAATGAGGCACATGCTGGTTCTGGCATTTTAGAATTCAGAACATCTTTGAGTCTCCTGGGAGAGAGAGAGAGATGGATGGAGAGATAATATTCACATAGTTCCTTGTGTGACAAACAGGGGAGTAGGGGAATCATCTCATCTCCAATTCTGGTGGAGTGGTCATCTTGTGGGTCCATCTTCAGCTGGAGACCTTAGGTTCAAGGAGTTGCCAGGTGATTGCTTCACTTGACTGTCTAATGGCAGTGGGGCTGGTGGATGATGTGGATGGTGATGGTGCTTCACTTTGTGAAGGTATAAGTTTCCTGGTAAGAGCGAGGCAAAGGCACTTTTAGGAAGTGTCCTCCCTTCCTGGTTCCATCAGAGAACAATGTGTCTTCCAGCACATCAAGCAGAAATTGTGGGAGTACGCACACTGGTTTAGCAACAGTGGGAAAATTGTATTTAGTGAAGTCCTTTCACTTGGTAGATATCTGGTGAAATCATTTTTTGAGTGATCTGGAGTCAGAGAGTTCAGAAACAATCCTAAAGTGTAAATTTCTGATGTTCTGGCATCTTCTCCGAGGCAGGTTAAGTACTGGGACCACCAGCTGATCTGGCAAAACCCTTCCATGCCTGCTGCACTTTGCACCATGGTATTTTAGCCTGCAGTTGAAGAACAGACCATTCAAAAATTCATTGTCATTTCTGGGTTGTTTGGACAAAGAGGCAGGGCAGCATGCTTCCCTTTCAGACTATGGTGAGACATGGGCAGGGATCACGTCCATGTTGTCCAGACAATTAGGTGAGGGCGGTCAACAAAGAGACCAAAATCCAGCCTTGAGGAGATGGAAAAGGGAATCTTGGCCAGCAGTCACATCTTGGCCAGCCCGATGATTACCTAATCCTGCGGATGTTCAAAGGAGGTCGTACGTAGGCAACAAGGGTGCACTGAGGGACCTGCAATTCATCTGGTCATGAGGTATGAGAGTTAGGATATTCAGCAAAGATTTGTCCCAGCAAGCACCAGAATATAGACAGTCCCACCTCCGGTGCTGTCTCCCAACTCCTAAAGAACAAATCCCCAGGACTGGCCAAGCAGACTAAGGAGTTCTTCAGGCCATTTTCTGCAATGATGATGTGCATGTCCTGAAGGAATGTCTAATGCCTGAAATCCCGGGCTGGGGTATTCACAATAATGTCCACCTTGTCCCGTATTTGGTCCATATTACTCACAGGACAGGTCCATCAAGTTCCTTTTGGCTCTCGATAAGGAGAAGGCATTCCAATTCCAATTGCTGTTTGTTTCCTGGATCAGACTCCCACAGACCGCAGTGGCAACTATCAAAGAGTAGCAGGACCCTGATATCACCTCTTCATTTTAGAAGAGGAGTGAGTCAGGCCAGCCTGCATATATTCTCTGCAGTGAGCTTTTCTTGTGCCTCTTACACAGAAGGTTGTTGAGATTAGCTCTACACAGGCCTGGAGTAGGGATGGTCCTTTAAGCCTATGCTGATGATGTGCTCCTCTCTCTCTTCCACATGCTCAGTGGATCTACAGAGGTTGAGTGAAGGCCAAGAAATGTCCTCCACTAGAATCAACTTGGCACAATGTTCTGGACTCTTGGTCAAATCAGTGGCAGATGGACACCCTGCTGGAATATCTCAGGTCTTTTATTTGAAGTACCACCCATCTCTTCTATCTGGGTGCTACCTTAGCCTTGCTGATGAATCCTGGCTGGCAAACTGACAACGGCTAGGAACCAAGACAATACCCACCTAAGGCCCTGGTGCAGACTGCTGAGGGCTGGTCATAAACCAGCTGGTGGCTGACATCTTGCGGCACCCTATGGTTACAGCGAGGTTTTGTCTCTCTTGATAAGAGTGGGTGATGTGCCTCCACACAGGTTGTGACCTTCTGCCTTCAGAGCCTGCAGCGATTCCTTTATGTCGAGCCTCATGGTGCACCCTGGCAACATAGTTCCTCCACCAGGTGCATGACCTGAATAATGACATGCTTAAGTTGGCAGATGGAGTTTAATTTGGATAATTGCAAGGTGTTGCATTTTGGTAGGTCAAATCAGGGCAGGACTTACACAGTCAATGGTAGCAGTGATATAGTACAAAGAGATCTTGGGGTGCAGGTTCATATATCCTTGAAAATGGAGTCACAGGTAGACAGGGTGGTGAAGAAGGCTTTTCATATACTTGCTTTCATCAGTCCGAGCATTGAGTATAGGAGTTGGAACATCGTGTTGCAACAGTACATTATGTACATGTACATGTACATTATGTACGTATAGTAGAGGATATTTCTTGGCCTTTACTCATCCTCTGTAGGTCCACTGAGCATGTGAAAGAGAGAGAGAAGCACATCATCAGCATAGGCTTAAAGGACCATCCCTACTCCAGGAATATCACGTACATGCAGCTGTTAGGCCACATTTGGAGTACAGTGTGCAGTTCTGGTCACCCTACTATAGAAAGGATATTATTAAACTAGAAAAAGTGCAAAAAAGATTTACTGGACTAGAAGGTTTCAGTTATAAGGAGAGGCTGGATAGACTGGGACTTTTTTTCCCTGGAGTGTAGGAGACTCAGGGGTGACCTCATAGAGGTCTGTAAAATCATGAGAGGCACAGATGAGATAGATAGCCAACAGCTTTCCCCAGGGCATAGGCTTAACAGAAACAGAAATTGCTGGACTAGCTCAGCAGGTTTGGCAGCATCTGTGGAGAGTAATCAGAGTTAATATTTAAGGTCCAGTGACCCTTCCTCAGAACTCTACAATCCTGGGTGGATCCAAAGCACAAAAGATGAAACTTCAGTTGGAACCTAAGTGGGATGAGTCTGAACCAGAGACAGTCAATGAGGAATGTGATATATCTGTGATAACGTGTTTTAGCAAGTACTTGGTCAAACACCAGGAGTGACAGTGAAATTAATGTCGGTGGACAAAGAAAAAAGATTAGAATGAAAATTCCATTGGAGAGAGGAACAGAACTTCTTCATGGTGGGAAGAGAAGTGGCAGTGAGTTAAATATTAAATAAAAACTGAAAGAACTGTGGATGCTATAAATCAGAAACAGAAACAGAAATTGCTGGACAAGCTCAGCAGGTATGGCAGTATCTGAGGAGAGAAATCAGAGTTAACGCTTTGGGTCAAATGACCCTTCCTCAGAACGGACATAGGTTTAAGGTGAGGGGGAGAAATTCAAAAGTGTCCAGAGGGGCAATTTTTCACACAGAGGTGAGTGTGCTGCCAGAGATAGTGGTGGAGGAAAGTACAATTTTATCATTTAAGAAACATTTGGACAAATATATGAATGGGTAAGGAATGGAGGGATATGGACCAAATGCAGGCAAATGGGACTAGTTTAATCAGGAAAACTGGGCGTCATGGACAAGTTGGGCCGAAGGGACAGTTTCCTGCTGTAACCACGATGACTGTATAAGTTTATAAGATGAGGAACAGAATTAGGCCTTTCAGCCCATCAGATCTGCTGCAGTGTTCAATCATGGCTGATATGATTGTCAACCCATTTTCCTGCCTTCTCCCACGATCCCCTAACAAATCAACAGCGTCTCTCCGTATTAAATACGCTCAATGACTTGGCCTTCATAGACCTCTGTGGCCACAGAGTCACTACCCCTGGCTGAACAGCTGCCATTAATAGACTGGTTGAGTATTCAGGATTCCCCAAAGATACTGCCTGTGCTGGTAAATGCTCAGCGGTTTGTGCCTGAACTACTGCAGGCTCAAGGGACAGGCAGAAGGGAATGCTGTAACTGCACTCTCAGTAACCAGTGTCCAACCTGCTGGGTGGCAGAGGTGGACTATATGTTGCCCCAGGAATTGGCATATTGTAGGGTTGTTGGCTTCTGGCCATGGAAGTTTTTCAGAAGGAAAAGAGAGTGTCTCTAAGAGTTTTGTTTGTATTCATTCACTGGCTGGACCAGCATTAATTGCTCAAAGGGCATTTAAGAGTCAACCACATTGCTGTCAGTCTGGAGTCACATGTAGGCCAGACCAGGTAAAGATGACAGTAGCCCTCCTTAAAGGACATTAGTAAGTCAGATGGATTTTTCCTGACAATCAGCAATGGATTTGTGGTCATCATTAGACTCTTAATTTCAGAATTTTTAATTGAATTCAAATTCCACCATCTACTATAGCAGGATTTGAACCTAGATCCCTTGGAACTTTACCTGGGGTATCAAGAATTAATAGTCCAGCACTAATACCACTAGGCCATCATCTTCCCTAAAGGTTTCAGGAGGAAGTAGAGGAGTGTTTAGTTGATTTTGCCTAAGCACTGCAGTTGATGTGTAGAATTGGTGAGTATTCCGAATCTTTATAAGTAAAAGGTCTTCAGGTTGTGCTCAGGTCTTTAGTGTTTTGTTTTTCTTTAATTAAAACTAACTTGTTAGGTATAACATTGATATTGTTTCTTTAAAAAGATAAAGAAAATAGGTCAATAGCTGGACAAGTAGTGTGTTATATACACAAAAGTTGAATTAAGCAGCAAAAGACTTGTAGAGATTTACAAGGGTTTTATTGTATATCTATTGTTTAGCACAAACACAATTTCCACCTTTTCCTTAGACTATAAGATGCAGGAGTAGAATTAGGCCTTTCAACCTATCGAGTCTGCTCCACCATTCAATATGATCATGGCTGATCTAATATACCTCAACTCCACTTTACTGCCTTTTCCCCATAACCTTCAATTCCCTTTCCGATTAAGATCTGTTCAAAGCAGAGAGAGTTTTAATGACTTGACAGCTCTTTGCGGTAAAGAGTTCTACAGATTCACCACCCTCAGAAGAAATCCCTCTTCCTCTGGCTTAAATGGGTGATCCCTTCCTCAGATTATGCTCTCTGCTTCAAGATTCTCCCAAGGGGACACTACTTTTCTGTACTGGGCCCTCTGAGAATCTATGCTTCAATAAGATCTCATTCTTCTGAACTCCAATGAATGCAGGTCCAATGTACTCTATCTCTTCTCTTAAGAAAGTCTCACCTTACCAAGGACCAGTTTAGTGAACCTCCTCTACACTGCCTCAAATGCCAATACATTTTTTTCTCAATTAAGGATACCAAAACTGTAATCTATATTTTGTTCAACTAGTACCTTGTATAATTTCAGCAAAACATCCCTATTTTAGTACTCCATACCCCTTGAAATGTAGTTGAACATTCTATTTGCCTTACTCGTTACCCACTGAAGTGCATGCTAGCATTGTGTGACTTATGTACAGAACCCCCAAATCCCTCTGCACTGCAGGTTTTTGCAGTCTTTCTGCATTTGAATAAATATTCAACTTCTTTGTTCTTCCTGCCAAAGTTTTTCAGATTTCCTACTCAGATTTACCACATAATATACAGGTCTACCAAGTTTTCTGTCCACTCACGTAGGCCATCTATATCCAGCCACCGACTCTTAGCATCAAAAGGGAAGTACCAAGAATAATCTCTAAAGAAGATTATGGGGAAAGAATTTGTACATTTGGGAGAGTTATGGGTGAACTCAGTGGAACTGACCCAATACAAGGCAGCACAGACACTTCTAGTGCAACTTCAATCTGTCTTGACCTCAAACATGATCGTGGAGAGATGGAAGGGGAAGTTTTGGTTTAAAGACCAGGCCCCAAATGCAGAAGCAGCAGAACCCTAAATAAGAGCTATCACACATACTGCCTTACAGTAGGGGGCACTGAGAACCATACCATCCACAAATAACTCACCTGTCTGGCCTGTTGGAGCCACTTCCTTCCTTGTCCAGAATTCAAAAAATTTATCACCTTGGTTTCCAATTTCCATCCCACTCTCACTTTCACCTGGTCCAATTTGGACTCCTTCCTTGTTTGACATCTGTTTCCATTTCTGGGGATGGGCTAGCCTCTGATAACCACTACAGATCCAGTGTTCTCAAAGTTACCGGGATGAGATGTCATTGCACCTTACTTCCTGTAAGGACTTCATTCTATTCTGAGATAACAAGGTGTAGAGCTGGATGAACACAGCAGGCCAAGCAGCATCAGAGGAGCAGGAAGGCTGACGTTTCAGGCCTAGACCCTTCTTATCTGTCACATCTATTCTGATTATACCACCTTCTGCAGACGGTCTTCAAACATTCACCTTTATCCTCAATAAAGGATTTCCAGGCATTGTGTTTAACAGGGCTCTCAGCCGTTACCAACATTTCCTGCACTCACCTCTTCTCTTCTCTTCCACAAGAGGGTGCCCTGGTCCTCACTTTCCACCTTACCAACGTCCAAAGAATAAGCTGCCATTTCTACTGTCTCCAATGGGTGGCCACTATCAGAGACATTCCCTTTCTTTGTCAGTATTCAAACTGCTTCCAGTTCTGACGAAGGTCACTGGACCCAAAACATTAACATTTTCTCTCTCCAGGTGGTGCCAGACCTGCTTTTCTCTGATATTCTGTACCAGATATTCTTTTAAAAAAAATCTCTGGATGAGGGAAATCTGAACTAAAAACAAACTATTATTACAGACAAACAAGAACAATGTTTGAACCTTTTAGATGAATTAATACAGAACGTGGGATTAAAATTAACTCTATGAACGCTGAACTGTAGCCCAAGACCAGGCAGAGATGGCAGATTTCCTTTCTGAAAGGACATTAGTGAACCAGATGGGTTCAGACAACAATTAAGATAGCTTACTATTACTGAGAACGGCATTAAATTAGGATTAAATTTATTAAATCAGGATTAAAGTTTCACCAGCTGTCAAGGAGGGATTTGAACCCTTATTCTCAGGGTTCTCATAGTCCAGTGATAGTATCATAATACCAGCTTTGGGAGAATTGCTGTAAGGTAGCCATAAGTGGAATAATGGCCTTTCCTCCTGACTGGAGTGAGTAAACAAGACAGGGGCAGAGGAGCTTGAAAGATGGGGAGCATATGCACCGTCTCTGAAAGTTCAAATTAACGGGAGTGCTATCATAGGAAATCACCAGTTTCATTGGCTGGGTGGAGGCTACTGCTGGAGACTTTTTACAAATTGTCAGCTGGTAGGACATAGATTTTTTATTAAAACTAGTATCTTTTTGTGGATTTGACTAACATTCTCAGACATCTTTTCTTAAGAAAAGGAGTAAACTAAGGGTCTTAAGGAATTCATGGCAGCAGAGCTCAACCCTATGATATGTGGCAAATCATAGGTAAGCTTCAGTTGTCCCTGGTGAACACGTGGGCAGATGACAGAGTTCCAGTGTCTCCAAAGTCTCCAGCTGTCACGGGAGACAATATTAGCTATCAGACAACCGGGCTTCTGGCATTATATCCTATTGTGTAGGTAGGCATCTGATACCTGCATCATTAAGGCAGCAGTGAACCTGGATCTGTGTCACCACAGATTCATCTGGAGACCTGCCTGGGATTTCACAGCTGGCTGAGCATCAGGGTCATGTAGATACCCTTCTCAGTCACACGCTTGGAATTACTGATGATACCAGTTAGGATGAAAGCTGGTGGATTCAGTTCCAGTTTTCCAAAGGTGAAGTGCATGATAGACTGTACATGAAAATATATAAACACTTTTTAAACAGCCAGAGGTTTTTGTCTATAGGAAAGGATATAATTTCCTGAATGGGAAGCTGGTATGTGACAATAAGCAACTATAATGCAGGCCTATGCCTGCTCTCTAGATGGCAGCCTCAGTGCCAACATAGATAGTCCTGTTCAACAAGTCGCAAGCTTCAGATGGCTGGCCTCTCAGGAACAGAGGAAAGTCTTACAAGGTGTAAGATGGTGCCAGTACAAAACATACGGAGTGAGGCCCTCATTGAGTAGCCTGTTTTCATGCCTTCATAGACCTTCAATTCAGATCATTATAACCAGCCATTCACGTGTCCTAGTGTGGAAGGAGATCAATCATCTGACCTGAAGAAATGAGGGGAGGGATTCACTTCTTTAAAGAGACAGAGACATTTTACAATTTTATTTTGTTGACTTAATCATACTTTTAATTCAAGCCTGCAGTCAAGAGGCTTTCAGCTGTACAATGCAAAAGCTGGTTTTGTCCTCCATTGCTGGGGCCTCATTCCAAAACCCCTTATATGTATTTAAGACACAAAATGTTGCACAGGACCAACATATAGGGCCAATGTTTCATGAAGAGTTTACTTCAGGCTATATTCATTGATTCCTTTCTATGGATTGCCACGTTGCTGTGGTGGAGAGGTCTGAGTGTGTTCGTTTGATCTCAAGATCGATGCCAACAGGAGTTCAATTCAAGGCAAGGCCACCCAATGATGGTGAGGTTGGAGGGGAGGGACCAGACAAAGCACAGATCTAAAATAAGTCCTCAACGGTGATCCAGGCACAAGATACTGGCGTGACATCAATGATTGCAATAGTGGATGAAACCTATAGCAGTAGGGAGAACCCCAGTCATTGAGATCTCCCTGCTGGATCTTCCTTCTGTCAAAGGACCATGTGTTAGATGAGCAACAGCATCCCCATGTTAAACAATGTCCCACATAAGACCGCACGCACACACACAGACACACACACACACACAAACACACACGCACGCACGCACGCATACACGCTCTCAAATGGTGATTGGTGAGAGGTGGCAAGAACAGGATTCAGAGATCTGGAAGGCCCTAGCTTCAGAGCGACATGTTGGTGGTAGAGTTTGATGTAGTTGTTTCACTTTTGAAACAGGAGAGCAATTAACAGCTTTCTTCATCACTGAGTCACCTTCTTCAGGACCCGTTTTGCTCACCCCAAATGGGGAAGGGGTTAGAAAAAAATGCCGTAAAAGACAGTTTGTTCCATCACCAACTAAATTGGAAAACAATATCCAGAGTGTTCATCGACCTGCATTCTAAAATAAAACACCAAATTCAAACTCAATCTTGGAACATGGAATGCACAAACTCTCACGGATAATGAGCAAAACAATCATCTAGAATGAAGAACTGCTCTTATTTCCCATGAATTCAGGCACTTCAGGTCATTATTGCTGCACTGAAGAGCAGGTGAAGGACTGCTGATGGAAGAACGTCATGGTTGCACCATTGTCTGGAGGATTAATGCTGGACGCATGGAAGTGGATTTGCCATCAAGAACAAATGCGTCAACTGACTGAGCTCCCTGTTGGCATTAATGATTGCCTCATGATTTTCTATCTAAAACTTGCCAAGAACCAGCAGGCAATGGTTTTGTAAATGATTTGGATGAAGGAGTGGAAAGGTGGATTAGCAAGTTCGCGGACGATACGAAGGTGCGTCACGTTGTGGACAGTGGGGAGGGCTGTTCTAGGTTACAAAGGGACATTGATAGAATGCAGAATTGGGCTGAGAAGTGGCAGATGGAGTTTAACCCTGAAAAGTGTGAGGTGATTCATTTTGGAAGGCCAAACTTGAAAGCAGAATACAGGGTTAACGGAAAGATTCTTGGCAGTGTGGAGGAGCAGAGGGATCTTGGGGTTCATGTTCACAGTTCCCTGAAAGCTGCCACTCAGGTGGATAGAGTTGTTAAGAAGGCATATGGTGTGTTAGCTTTCATTAATAGAGGGATTGAGTTCAAGAGCCATGAATGCTCCAGCTGTACAAAAGCCTGGTTCGGCCACATCTGGAGTATTGTGTCCAGTTCTGGTCGCCTCATTACAGGAAAGATGTGGAAGCTTTGGAAAAGGTGCAGAGGAGATTTACCAGGATGTTGCATGGAATGGAGGGAAGGTCTTACGAAGAAAGGTTGAGAGAGCTAGGGCTTTTCTCTTTAGAACGACGAAGGATGAGAGGTGACTTGATAGAGGTGTACAAAATGATCAGAGGTATAGATAGAGTAGACAGCCAGAGACTTTTTCCTTGGGTGGAGGTAGCTTTTACGAGGGGACATAGTTTTAAAGTGAAAGAAGGTAGATATCGGGGAGACGTCAGAGGTAGGTTCTTTACTCAGAGAGTGGTAGGGGCGTGGAATGCATTGCTGGAGAGGGTAGTGGAGTCGGCCTCATTAGGGGCATTTAAGCGGCTGTTAGATAGGCATATTGATGATAGTATAAGGTAGGGGTGGAGGTTAGATAGACCTTAGGTTTCGGGTAAAAGTTCAGCACAACATCATGGGCCGAAGGGCCTGTACTGTGCTGTACTGTTCTATGTTCTGTGTTCTATGTTCTAATGGTCATAAGCCTATGCTCCAACCTAGATGCCATAGATGAGTTTAAAGGATGGCTCTACTCCACCTCGGAAACTATATTCACCAATATCCCTAGGGAAGATAAATTTATCATCCTCAGAGACTCCAGTGCCAGGTTTGGAAATGAACTATCAGAAAAGGAGGAGTCAGGAATTGCAACTCCAATGGGATTTTACTGCTCACCAAATGTGTAGAACACCAGCCAGTAGTCACCAACGCACTGTTCACCAAGAAAACGTCCAAGACTTTGAGGCATCCAGGATGAAAGCACTGGCACATTATTGACTATGTCATCATTCAATCCTGAGTCCAAGAGGATGTCCTTATTACCAAAGCAATGACCAGTGCAGACGACTGCTCGACAAACCACCAGCTCATCTCCTCCTCAATATCTATCGAATGCCACCAGAAGCAGCTGAAGAGGAAGAAACAGTTCAGGAAAACGTTCAATGTTGAGAAGCTTCAAGAGCTATACAGACTAGTGAACTTCCACAATGTCTTCATGGATTTTGTTTTCATGGAGTGGAAGAAATCCAGAAAGAACTGAAGATGGCCATTATTTCATGTCAAGAAATCTTTGGCTACAAGACCAGGAAACACCAAGACTACTTCACGAAGAATGACCACATCATCCAAAACCTCAAAAATTGACAAGGAGGCAGGTTTTCTGTACCTGGCAAAACACATCACCAGTAAGGCAAAAAAGGGAAGGATTCAAACAGCAAAGGTGGAGTCACAAAAAAGAACAAGGAAAAGTCAAGAACTAAATGGGGGACTATGAACGCTAAGGAGCTGCAACTCCTTGTTGACAAGCATGACACTCAGGGTTTTTACAATGCCGGCATGGCAATATATGACATTACTGAGTTATTGCTGATGTACGTAGTCAACTTAAGCTGGATGCATCAGGCTGAGAATGCAACTCAGATGTAATTCGCCATCAAGTGTTACATAATAAACCTATTCTATTCAACAAGAATCCAAATCTTTCGGCTTAAGGCTGCATATTGCCATCCTTCCCACTTTTCCTTTAATGTGAATCAGTAATCTTCAACTAATACCAATCTCAAAAGGTTGGTAGCAGTGAATCTCCCAAAGACATCCCAGATGGCTATGGATGTACCAATGACTTTGCTATAATTAAGATACCAGCATGCTTTACTAGTACTGAGGTGCATTGCTAAATAAACAGTATATTTAGTTTACAACTGAGTCATGTGCAAACAGACAGATGCTTTTTGGCCATGGTTGGGTTCCCCGCAGGAGCAGGAGTAATTGATTATATCCATGTAGCCAGTACAAAAAAATCCAGATGGACAGCCCGGCCCTGCTGTGAACTGGAAGAGATACCACTTGTCAAACTGTGCAGTGTCTGGGAAGCAGCATGATGGCTACAGTCAGATTGCAGGCACCAAGCAATGTTAGATGACCCTAGATCGGCGCGAGTGCATGGCTGCTGAAAAATTAAAAATGTTGCTGCTTGAAATAATGGCTGATGACTTAACCATACTCTTCACATGTTACTACAAATATTACCAACCACACTTCAAATTGCAATATCAACTATGGATAGCATGTAAATGTATGGACAATGTAGCACCTTTTATCATGAGTGACTTTTTTCTCCTTATTTTGTATAATGTTTTATTTTGCAGAGTATTTTAGGCAAATTCTTGAAACGTGAAATTAACGCACTAGAGAATTTAATTTCAGTGCAGTTATGACTTAGCAGAACCATTGTGCAAACTGTTGTTGGAATCATTTTTCAAACTGGCACATTCCAAGATCCAGTCTTATTGTCATAAAACATCTAAAATGATGTTGACTTGCTGTTCTAAGTTCAGAACAATAGTCGACAAAATTCACTCCCAACACTGAAAATGGCCAATATCCATTGGTTGAGTTTTTCAAAGGGTTTAAAAAATGCACTGCTCTTTACAAATCAAAGAGGTGGTGGATAAAATTTCAATTACAATCTTCAGTAAAAGGCTGTTGAATACCAAGTTGTAGGATAGGCAAAGAACAAACGAGTAAGGCTGACTGATATGTTAGACTCAAAAATGGGCCAGATGGCATTTTTTGTGCTGTGTCCTTAACATCTCAAACACCAGTTGAAGGCCCATTCTTGCTTCCTGCTGGGGGCAATTAAGAGCAGCTTCCTGTTTGAAACAGATAGATGCTTGTGACCCAACTGGGGGAATTGGATTTAAGACCAAGTCCTCTCCGTACTTTATAAAGAAATATTTTTCCCAAAAATCTTCCAAAATCATCCTGGCTACAAAGCAGACTTTTTAAAAAATGGCCAAAGGCAGAAATCAGATGCCATGCATTGAAGTTTTAATTACTGACATTAGGAAACAAATAGCAAAACCAGCTTTGAAAGTCAGAATGTTTAATTAAAAATCTTGGAACCTGACATGGTTACTTCTTGAGATTCAAGAAGGAACCACACAGAGCTACGCATAAACCTTCTCAAACCTATCCTGAAAACAAAAAATAATCCAAAGCTAGGTAATATATAGCTGGTCTTCAAACATTCTGGAAGATCTAGAATTGCCTATGGGTCATTCCATGGATTTAATCTTAAATAAAAAAAAAGCCAGGTTAGCTCATTGTTTTCCAAAGCAATTCACCATGAAGCTGCTATTGGTGGTCTACGTCTTAATTAGGAGGAGTACTCTAATATGCTTTGGATCTTTCCAATGTCTCACAAGCATCTGAACTTTTCATCATAGATACAATGAGAATCTGGAATAATCTCCACTGAGAAGAGGAGGGAAACAAGGACAGTGTGCATAGCATAAACAGCATAAATGATGTACCTTGTGTGGCTGTATAATGTTAACCTGATATCTCTGCATACAGCTACGATTCAGAGATCAAATGCAACTTTCTGCAGTTTACACATATCTGCATTATCTTCCCTAGTTATTTTTGTTTTAACTTGTAGTTCACGTAATCTTCTTTTCCCATTGTCAAGAAAGCAACCGAGTGGGAATGTAAATTTTTCAGCAGTGCACAATAAATTGTTGTGCATTACCTAATCCCCATGAGTTAGCCATTGTTCTACCACATTATTCACGGTCTTAAGCAATTCAAGAGGCACATTATCTTTTTCTCTCTCTTCTTTCCCCACAAGCCACGTCTCCACCCCTGCCAAAACAAAGTGAAGAGCTGTTCACTCAAGATGACTTTTATACCGTAAGTAGTGACACCAACAACAATCAGAAAAGATGGAGAGTTATAACTGAAGTTACCCTGAAATTAATGGTATGACCTACTGGATCGGAAGTCCACATATATTCTATTTTTCAACCATCAATTCTTTCATAGATGGTTTGTTTGCTGCTTGCCAGTTCTTTGTCCCATTACTCTAACCAGTCACTGTTAGAAGGTTTTCCTTTATATTAGAGATCCTAAGACGGGGCCTATACTTTTCTATTAATTGGTTGCTCAATGTGGTCTGACTAATTTTAGTTAATGATTTTACAAAACTGAAATAAGTTGTTTTCATATCTCACAAGGCATTCAATTAATGATAGAGATTTTGGGACATATATTCTTTTAACTTGTTTATAGTTAAAACATTACTCTTAATTGAGAGGTATCTATAATTTTATTATCATCCTTTGGAGTGAAGGGCATGGTGGCTCGGTGGTTAGCACTACTCCTTCACAGCATAAGGGACCTAGTTTCAATTGTAGCCTCAGTGCACATTCTCCCTGTGCCTGCAGGAGTTTCCACTGGGTGCCCTGGTTTACTCCCACAGTCCAAAGGTTTGCACTTTAGGTGGATTGACCATGCTAAATTTTAAAAAAGAATATCCATTAGGAAGTTCACAGTCAAACACCTTTGAAGAACATTAGAATAGAAAGAACTGCAGATGCTGGAGTCAGAGACAACACAGTGTGCTGCTGGAGGAACACAGACCATTTCTGAAGAAAGGTCCTGACCCGACACGTCAACTTTCCTGCTCCTCTGATGCCGCCTGGCCTGCTGTGTTTTTGCCACTTTGTTAAATGAAATTAACAAACAATACAATTTAAGTTGATAAATGCATGTTTATGCTAAAAACTATCAAAAGAAGTAATACCAAATCAAAGAGTCCAGTTTAATGTTATTAACAACTATTCAAATATATCTAAGAACATCTAGGAATATTGGAGAATAGAATAGCCATCCATATTTAAAATTTTACATGAAAGCCCCAAGTGTGTAAGATAGCTTCTATTGTGGGAGAAATTCCCTTTGAGAAGTGTTATCTGAAGGTTCCTAATACTTCTGAAATTTCAGTAAAAGAGCTTTCCATTTATATTATTTAGATTCTTACTGCATTGCAAATGTGGGTGTTAACTCTCTATCTAGGTTTCTCCCACTTCCATGTGATAATGGCCACTTAATGTTATTCCTTAATTATTCAGTAATGACTCCTTTTACAAAATTGAGTTATTTATCTCGTCAATTTATTTGTGATGTTTTATACACTTAAATGGATATTCCCATCATTTCTCCCTTATTATTTCAATCTTAAAGTTAAAGGTTTACCAGTAAAGATGTTTCATTTCTCTGTCTTTATGAGTGTTGTCCTATCCTAATTTCTAATTATTTGCGAGATAAGGATCTCTGCCATCACTTAATAATTGGATGGTTCCAGTATTCTAGTAATTAACATGTTATTTTCACTCCAAGGTTTGATGTTGCTATTCTTTCCAGGCCTTCCTTTCAGTGGCTAAAATATTCTTGATAATTTTTTGTTATCTGTGTTTGATTAGTCTCATATGTGGGTCATCTCCACATCCTAATTTCAAAGTGGACCTTTTCTGGCTTTTCCTAGTTGCTGCAGTGGTGTCTTTAATGGTTAATCCAACATGAATCTTTATCTTTAAATATCTTTAATATCAATGTATGTCCTACTTGAGTTACGCTTATTTCTCATTCAAGTTTATATTTCTAACCAGATACTGCTACAACTCAAGTTTACAGCTCTCGATCAACAGACATTACAAGCCTGCCTCTGAATCATACTTTCATTTGGTAGTGTGTTTATTGAAATGAAGGGAAGATCATTCTTCAAACAACTTTCACACAAAAGCAAATATTGTAATCGTTGGAAATCTGAATTAAAAACAAAAATACTGGAAATATTCAGCAGGTCAGACTACATCCGTGAAGAGAAACCAAGTGTATGTGCATGCCAACACTATAACCATTTCAACTCCCCCTCCCACTCCTCAGACGACATGTCCATCCTGGGCCTCCTGCAGTGCCACAATGATGCCACCCGAAGCTTGCAGGAACAGCAACTCATATTCCGCTTGGGAACCCTGCAGCCAAATGGTATCAATGTGGATTTCACAAGCTTCAAAATCTCCCCTCCCCCTACCGCATCCCAAAACCAGCCCAGCTCGTCCCTGCCTCCCTAACCTGTCCTTCCTCCCACCTATCCCCCCACCCACCTCAAGCCACCTCATCTCCTACCTACTAACCTCATCCCGCCCCCTTGACCTGTCAGTCCTCCCTGGACTGACCTATCTCCTCCCTACCTCCCCACCTACACTCACCTTTACTGGCTCCATCCCCGCCTGTTTGACCTGTCTGTTTCCTCTCCATCTATCTTCTCCTCTTTCCATCTTCTTTCTGCCTCCCCCTCTCTCCCTATTTATTTCAGAACCCCTTTCCCCTCCCCTGTTTCTGATGAAGGGTCTAGGCCTGAAACGTCAGCCTTCCTGCTCCTCTGATGCTGCTTGGCCTGCTGTGTTCATCCAGCTCTGCACCTTGTTATCTCAGATTTTCCAGCATCTGCAGTTCCTACTATCTCTGATACAATTTTAACCCCACTGCGAAGCCTCTTCTAAGGATGCCTAACCTGAAGAAGTTACCCTCCTCCATCCGGACAAACCTCAGGGGACATCTCACCCACTGCAACTCTCTCGTAATGTCTTCGGCCTTGAAACTGCTCGACCATGTCCTGAAGCAAACCAGGTACTACAGCCACATCACTTTTCTTAGTACCTGCCTATGGAACCAGATCATCCCCAATGGACTACAGTCCACATTCAGGCCTTCCCAATTTGGCCCCAACCGTGACAATGTCTACATTCATAGCATTGAGATCCTTCAGAAGCGTTTCTCCTTGCGACTCCTGAAACACACACTCGCAGTAATGCGCCGGCATCTCCGGGCACTATAATCAAGCCTGCCCCAGCTCAAAGCCTCCCTCTCCTAGACCTGCAAAGGACATCTCCTGTTTTTTATTCTTCGTTGGATCCACAACCTGAACTCACAATTCTACTCAGCTTTATTGGACAGTAAAAACCGTAAGTACAGTAAACTTACTGGTGCCTACCACCCAAAACGGGCTTCCTCCATCTCCCAAATCCCCAACCCTACCCAGGACCTTCCCCACAATGTGCCCGCCGCCATTGGCCATGAGGCCACTGTCGGAGAACCCACAGATGACGTCACATCCGCCACCGCCAGGTACCCCACTTCCGGGACAGCAAACGCCATCGCTGCTGATGCCACCGCCTCCATTTCCGACGCCAACACCACAGACACTGAAGACGCACCTACCGTCACCGCTGCTGCCACCGCCTACCCCGCTGATGCCACGCAACTCCGCCCACCGCCGACGCCGTCGCAACTCCGCCCACCGCTGACGCCAATGCAACTCCGCCCACAGCCGACGCCAATGTCGCTCCGCCCACCGCCTCCACAGCCAGCAGCTCCAGAGGAGACAGCAACACTCAGCCCTGCCGAGTCTTCACCATCTCCCCAGACCTCCCCCTTACTGAGGACGAATGGTCAGTCCTCAGTAAAGGGCTCACCTTTGTCCCCCTCCACCCATACATCAACGAATACCGGTCACGTTTGGACATAGAGCAGTTTTTCCGCTGCCTCCGCCTCCACGCTTACTTCTTCAACTGTGAACCTAACCCTCCCTCTGCTGACCCCTTCTTCCACCTCCAACACACCCCCTCCTCCTGGACACCACTCCAAGGCCTCTTGATCTCCAACTGCCATTGAGACATCAATCGCCTCAACATCTCCACCACTCTCACCCACTCCAACCTCTCCCCTGCAGAACGTGCAGTCCTCCGCTCCCTCCGCTCCAATCCCAACCTCACCATAAAATCCGCGGACAAGGGAGGCACAGTTGTAGTATTACGCACTGACTTCTACATTGCTGAGGCCAGGTGCCAACTCTCCGACATCTCCTCCTACTGCCCCCTTGATCATGACCCCACCCCCGAGCACCAAACCATCATCTCCCAAACCATCCACAACCTCATCACCTCAGGAGACGTCCCATCCACGGCCTCCAACCTCATCATTCCACAACCCCATACCGCCCGCTTCTATCTCCTTCCCAAAATCCACAAACCTGACTGCCCTGGTCGACCCATTGTCTCCGCCTGCTCCCGCCCCACTGAACTTACGTCCACCTATCTCGACTCCATTTTCTCCCCCTTGGTCCAGGAACTCCCTACCTACGTCCGTGACACCACCTACGCCCTCCACCTCCTCCAGAACTTCCAATTCCCCATCCCCAACACCTCATCTTTACCATGGACGTCCAGTCCCGAAACACCTGCATTCCCCATACAGATGGCCTAAAGGCCCTCCGCTTCTTCCTGTCCCGCAGGCTCGACCAGTCCCCCTCCACTGACACCATCATCTGCTTAGCCGAACTCGTCCTCACCCTCAACAACTTCTCCTTCAATTCGCCCCACTTCCTACAGACAAAGCGGGTGGCCATGGGTACCAGCATGGGCCCAAACTATGCTTGCCTCTTTGTAGGTTACGTGGAACAATCCCTCTTCCGTACCTACATTGGCCCTAAACCACACCTCTTCCCCCGTTACATTGATGACTGTATCGGCGCCGCCTCGTTCTCCCACGAAGAGCTCGAACAGTTCATCCACTTCACCAACACCTTCCACCCCAACCTTAAGTTCACCTGGACCATCTCTAACACCTCTCTCACCTTCCTGGACCTCTCTGTCTCCATCTCGGGCAACCACCTAGAAACCGATATCCATTTCAAGCCCACCGACTCCCAAAGCTACCTACAATACACATCCTCCCACCCACCTTCCTGAAAAAATGCCATCCCCTATTCCCAATTTCTTTGCCTCCACCACATCTGCTCCCAGGATGAGGCGTTCCACTCCCGTACATTTCAGAGGTCCTCGTTTATCAAGGACTGCAACTTCCCCCCCTCAGTGGTCGAGAACACCCTCCACCGTGTCTCCCGCATTTCCCGCAACTCATCCCTTACATCCTGTCCCCGCAATAACAACCAAAACAGAATCCCCCTCGTCCTCACGGACCACCCCACCAACCTCCGGATCCAACGCATCATCCTCCGACATTTCCGCCATCTGCAATCCGACCCCACCACCAAAGACATTTTTCCCTCCCCACCCTTATCTGCTTTCCGGAGGGACCACTCTCTCCGTGACTCCCTTGTCCGCTCCACACTCCCCTCCAGCCCCACCACACCCGGCACTTTTCCCTGCAACCGCAGGAAGTGCTACACCTGTCCCCAAACCTCCCCCCTCACCCCATCCCAGGCCCCAAGAAGACTTTCCACATCAAGCAGATGTTCACCTGTACATCTGCTAATGTGGTATGCTGCATCCGCTGTACCTGTTGTGGCCTCCTCTACATCGGGGAAACGAAGCGGACGCTTGGGGACCGCTTTACAGAACACCTACGCTCAGTTCGCAATAAACAACCGCACCTCCCAGTCGCGAACCATTTCAAATCCCCCTCCCATTCCTCAGACAACATGTCCATCCTGGGCCTCCTGCA
>NC_063335.1:91833613-91870352 GCF_021869965.1 Rhincodon typus
TCCCTGGACTGACCTATCTCCTCCCTACCTCCCCACCTACACTCACCCTTACTGGCTCCATCCCCGCCTCTTTGACCTGTCTGTCTCCTCTCCACCTATCTTCTCCTCTATCCATCTTCTATCTGCCTCCCACTCTCTCCCTATTTATTTCAGAACCCCCTTCCCCTCCCCCATTTCTGAAGAAGGATCTAGGCCCGAAACGTCAGCCTTCCTGCTCCTCTGATGCTGCTTGGCCTGCTGTGTTCATCCAGCTCTGCACCTTGTTATCTCAGATTCTCCAGCATCTGCAGTTCCTACTACCTCTATAACCAAGCACATCCCTTGTTTCTTCATTTTTGCAGAATCAAGCTTCCACATGGTCTGCCACAATCAGATTCAAGCCTTTTGCCACTCCAGGCCATCATTCTAATGCTTGAAAGAAATTTGACAGCAATACGATTCAGTTCAATTGCAAATGAATTTAACATCTTTATTGCAAATGGTTACTGTTACAAACTAGTTTAATGGAATCTACACAAACAAAAATATTTTAATTGAGGGCCTCTGCTTTCTCCTGGGCTGCTGCTCGACAGACAAACTTTCATCTCCATTCCATGACAGAGTTGATATTGGCCCAGTAGACTGATTGGTTTTGAGATTTTATTGGTGCAGTGAAGATAATCTTGCCAGCACTGCCCATTCATCTTGAGAGAATCTTTTCTGTTGGAAATTAAAGCAAAATTACTGTTTTTAGAACAAATAGATCTTTGTCCAAGGGGTGCCATTGGCTCCTAAAGTTTAGGTTGCAAAGTCATTCTCAAAAAAGCATTAAAAATGACCCAACACTGCATCCTCAGGATCCTACAACTTGATACAAATAGTGGGCTGTGAGCCTGATATCAAGGAGCCACTGAGGGAAAGGATGACTTCAGAAACATTAATGCATTAGTAATTTCTCATCCACTATTTTCGTTCATCCGATTATTGTAAATAGCACAGAAAAGAACTTGTAGAGGCAGTATTGCCATCTCATACAGATTCAATTGTCCTAAATAAGGCAAACTTTGACCAGATTTAAACTCTGAATTGGGCATCTATGAGGCACTGTGAAAAATCATACGCAGCCAAGTTGCATTTGACCACAATCTGTAAGGTCATGGCCTGGTATGTTCCCCCACTCTAACATTACCATCAAACCAGTAGATGGTTCAATGAAAAATGCAGGAGGGCATGCCAGGAGCAGCAAAAGGCATACCTAACAATGAGTTGCTGACCTGGTAAAGTTACAACTTAGGACCACCTGCATACTGAACAGTAGAAGCCACATGTAATAGACAGGGATAACACAGTATGGAGCTGGAGGAGCACAGCAGGCCAGGCAGCATCAGAGGAGCAGGAAAGCTGATGTTTCAGGTCGGGACCCTTCTCCAGAAATGGGGGAGGGGGATGCGAGCTCCGAAATAAATAGAGAGAGGAGGGGTGGGGCTGGGAAGGTAGGTGGGATGGTGATAGGTGAGTGCAGGTAGGCAGTGGTGGGGATTGGTCAATGAGGTGGGAGGAGTGGATAGGTGGGAGAGAAGACGTACAGGTCAAGGAGGCGGGATGAGAGGGAGGGTTAGTCATGGGATGAGGCCAGGGGTGGGAAGATTTTGAAACTGGTAAAGTTCACATTGAGACCTTTGTGTTGTAAGCTCCCAAGGCAGAATATGAGGTGCTGCTCCTCACTACAGATAGTGAAGGGGACTGTTGGAGAATGCAGCAGAATATAGATAGATTGGAGGGTTGGGCGGAGAAATGGCAGATGGAGATCAAATGCGAGGTGATGCATTTTGGAAGATCCAATTCAAGAGCGAACTATACGGTAAATGGAAAAGCCCTGGGGAAAATTGATGCACAGAGAGATCTGGGTGTTCAGGTCCATTGTACCCTGAAGGTGGCAACGCAGGTCAATAGAGTGGTCAAAAAGGCATACGGCATGATTTCGTTCATCAGAGGGGGTATAGAGTACAGGAGTTGGCAGGTCATGTTGCAGTTGTATAGGACTTTGGTTCGACCACATTTGGAATACTGCGTACAGTTCTGGTCGCCACATTACCAAAAGGATGTGGATGCTTTGGAGAGGGAGTAGAGGAGGTTCACCAGGATGTTGCCTGGTATGGAGGGTGCTAGCTATGAAGAGAGGTTGAGTAGATTAGGATTATTTACATTAGAAAGACGGAGGTTGAGGGGGGACCTGATTGAGGTCTACAAAATCATGAGAGGTATAGACAGGGTGGATAGCAAGAAGCTTTTTCCCAGAGTGGGGGACTCAATTAGTAGGGGTCACAATTTCAAGGTGAGAGGGGAAAAGTTTAAGGGAAATATCCGTGGAAAGTTCTTTACGCAGAGGGTAGTGAGTGCCTGGAACGTGTTGCCAGCGGAGGTGGTAGAGGCGGGCACGATAGCGTCATTTAAGATGTATCTAGACAGATACATGAATGGGCAGGGAGCAGAGGGATACAGATCCTTGGAAAATAGGTGACAGGTTTAGATAGAGGATCTGGATCGGCGCAGGTTTGGAGGGCCGAAGGACCTGTTCCTGTGCTGTAATTTTCTTTGTTCTTTGTTCCTCCAGTATCTGGATGGCATCGTTGTGACACTGGAGGAGGCCCAGGATGGACATGTGCCCCAGGGAGTGGGAGTAGGCGGGGGAAGGGGAGTTGAAATGGTTCACAACCGGAAGGTGTTGTCGTTTGTTGCAAACAGAGTGCAGGTGCTCTACAAAACGGTCTCCAAGCCTCTACTTGGTCTCACCGATGTAGAGGAGGCCACATCAGGAGCAGCGGATGCAAGAGACCACATTGATGGATATGCAGGTGAACCTCTGTCTGCTGTGAAAGGTTTGTTTGGTGCCTTAGTTGGAGGAGAGGGGGGAGGTGGAGGGACAGGTGTAGCATTTCCTGCTGTTGCAGGGAAAGGTGTTGGAGGTGGTGGCGCTAGTGGGGATTGTTGAGCGGATGAGGGTATCACGGAGAGAGCGGTCCCTATGAAAGTCAGATAGGGGTGGGGAGGGAAATATATCTTTCGTTGTGGGGTCAGATTACAGGTGGCAGAAGTGGCGGAGAATGATACGTTGAATCCAGAGTTAGCGAGGTGATATGTGAGGATAAGGGGGATTCTGTCTTTGTTTTTGTTGTGGGGAGGGGATGTGAAGGCAGAGGTGTGGGAAACACAAGAGGGATGTGGTTGAGAGCATTTTCGATCACCGAAGGGGGGAAGTTGCAAGTCTTGAAATAAGAGGACATCTGGGATGTTTGGGAGTGGAACGCCCCATCTTGGGAACAGACACGGCGGAGGTGGAGGATTTGGGAGTAGGGGATCATATTCTTGCAGGAAGGTGGGTGAGAGGAGCTTGTAGGAAGGTGGGTGAGAGGATTGCGTGTAGTGTAGGTAGCTGTGGGAGTCGGTAGGCTTGAAATAGATGTCGATTTCAAGGCGATCACCATAGATGGAGACAGAGAGGTCCAGGAAGGAGAAGGAGGTATCAGAGATGGTCCAGGTGAACTTGAGGTCGGGGTGAAAGGTGTTAGTAAAGTTGATGAACTGTTCAAGTTCTTCGTGGGAGCAGAAGGCAGCGCCGATACAGTCATCGATGTAACGGAGGAAGAGGTGGGGGATGAGGCTAGTGTAGCTGAAGAAGAGAGACTGTTCCACGTATCCTACAAAGAGGCAGGCATAGCTTGGGCCCATGCAGGTTCCCATGGCCACCCCCTTCGTCTGTAGGAAGTGGGAGGAGTTAAAGGAGAAGTTGTGAAGGGTAAGGACGAGTTTGGTTAAGCGGATGAGTGTGTCGGTGGAGTGGGACTGGTTGGGCCAGCGGGAGAGGAAGGAGCGGAGGGCTTTTAGGCCATCTGCGTGGGGAATGCAGTGTACAGGGACTGTAGCACCTCATATTCTGTTATCAGAGATAACCACCTGTTATTTCTGACTCCAGCATCAGCAGTTCTTACTATCTGTATGTGATAGACAGGGCTTAGTAAAGCCATAACCAATGGATACAATCTCTGCAGTGCTGCCACATCCGGCCTTGAATGGTGTGGACAATTAAACGACTGACAAGAAAAGGCATTTCCACAAGTATACCCATCCTCAATCAAGGGAGAGCTCAGTACTTCAGTGCAAAAGACAAGGCTGAAGCATTTGCATCGATCTTCAACCATAAGTAATGAGTGGATGATCCATCTCAAACTCCTCCTGATCCCCAGCATCATAATTACAGTCTTCAAGCAATCGATTCACTCCGGATGACATTAAACAAAAAGCTGAGGGTACTGGACACTGCAAAGGCTGTGGGCCTTGATAGTATTCTGGCAATACTACTGAAGTCTTTTCTGGCAATACTACTGAAGTCTTGTGCTCCAGAGCTAGCCATGCTGGTCCACTACAGCTACAACACTGACATCTGCCCAACAATAAGGAAAATTAAAACAAAGAACTGTGGATGCTGGAAATCTGAAACAAAAACAGAAATAACTGGAGAAACTCACGATCTGTGGAAAGAAAGTAGAGTTAACGTGAAAATTGTCTAGGCAGGTCATTTACCCAAAAATCAGGAAATTCAACCCAGCCAGTTACAACCCCATCAGTCTACTATCAATCATCAGCAAAATGGAATTCTCTTATATTCAAAAGATTTCTATCCTGTTGACAACCTCCATTTTGTTATGATCACAGCAGATGATAATACTGGAGAGGTCAGATACCAGAATGAAAGCTGGATCTATAGGCCACAAGTTTTATTTTTGAAATTTTGCAACTGTGGTGCTCACTCACTGAACATATGCATGTGAAACTACCGAGTATTTTTAACAAAATGATGTAAGCTTATTACACAAAAGAAAAGAAGATCAAATCGAATAGAATCCATGGTGAGGCCGCAAGTTGGATATAAAATTTGGCCATAAAAGACAGAGGGTAGTTGTGGAGGGGTGATTTTCTAACTGGAGGTCTGTGACCAGTGGTGTTCCACAATTATCAGTGCTGGGACATCTGTTGTTTGTAATATATACATATATAAATGATTTGGATGAAAATGTCAATGATCTGATTAATATATTTGCAGATAACACAAAAATTGGTGAAGTTGTGGATAGTGAGGAAGAATATCAAAGGATTCAGCAAGATATGCATTAAGTGGAGAGTTGAGTGGGAAAATGGCAGATGGAGTTTAATCCAGAGAAGCATGAGGTGATGTATTTTGTGAGGTCAAATGCAAAATGAAAGTACACAGTAAATGGCTGAAATACAGTAGGATCTTGTGGTCCAAGTCCATAGCTTCCTGAAAGTGGCAACACAAGTGGATAAGTTTGAGTTGATTTGATTTGATTTGATTTATTGTCAAGTACAATATTGTTTGCAAACATTGCAGGCAAGGTCATATAGATCATAGGGTCAAAAAACTTGGACAGAGTGGGGTATACGGGTTACACCACATAAGACATGCAGTAGACAAATTCAGCATCAACAAGATGAGGATTATTTGAAGTTAGACAGTCCATTCATCAGTCTAATAGCAGCAGGAATGAAGCTGTTCTTGAACTTGCTGCTGTGTGTATTCAAGCTTCTGTACTTTCTGCCTGATGGAAGAGGTTGTAAGAGAGCATTACCGGAGTGGGATGGGTCTTTGATGTTGTAGGCAGCCTTTCTGCAGCGACAAGACATGTAAATGGAGTCCATGGATGAGAGGCTGGTTTCTGTGATAGTCTGGGCTATGCAAACAACCTTCTATAGTTTCTTACAGTCTTGGGAAGAGCAGTTGCTGTACTAGGCCGTTATGTAAAGAAGGTGTACAGCATGCTTGTCTTCATTGGTCAGGGTATTGAGTATAAAAGTTGGAAAGTCATGTTGCAACTACATAAGGCATTGGTCAGGCCACATTTGGAGTACTATGTGTAGTTCTGTTCACTGCACTACAGGAAGGATGTCAAGGCTTTGGAGAAGGTGCATAAGAGGTTTACCAGGATTTTTCTGGGATTGGAGTGTATTAGCTTTAATGAAAGGTTGGGCAAACTTGGATTGTTTTTGCTAGAGTGTCAGAGACTGACGGGCGACCTGATAGAAATAAAATTATAAGAAGCAAGGATAGTTCGAGTCTCTTTCCCAGGGTGAAAATGTCAAATACTAGAGGGGCATAGGATTAAGTTGAAAGGGCAGGAAAGCTTAAAGGAGCTATGCAAGGAATGTTTTTTACACAGAAGGTAATAGATGCTTGGAGCATGCTGCTTCTAGGGGTGGTGGTAGAAGCAAATATGATATAAAAATTAAGAGGCTGGCAGAACATGAACAGGTAGAGAATAGAGGGGCATAGACCATGTGCAGGCAAATAGGATTAGTTTAGAATAGCATCAACACAGCCATGGTGGGCCAAAGGGCCTGTTCCTGTGCTGTACTGTTCTATGTTCTATATATGTGAATTTAAGGCAATTTGGAAAGCTCTTATGATGAATAGCAAAAAGAAAGATCCAACCCTTTCTTCCCAGTAATATCCTTTACACGCAAACTCAGTGGAATATCTTTTCTTCATCTTTAATCTCTTATTCAACTGATAAGATTACATGAATTTCCTTTCAGTGACTCTCTGCACATTCACTAGATGTGATTTTTTTCCATCTCTTCCAACAATGAATAAACATAGACTAACTCACTGATTGTTCTCACTGAGCTTTGAGGATACCTTTTCAGTTAGTTTCAGGCACATCTGCCAGCATGGACCTTCTTTTATGAAGAATCTGCTTCTGGCCTCTGACTTATCTTTAAGCAGGCCTTCTCTAAGCAGGGCAGCAAGGTGGCTCAGTGGTTAGCACTGCTGCCTCACAGCACCAGGGACCTAGCATTCAACCCTCCAGCAACTGTCTGTGTGGAGTTTGCATATTCTACTCATGTCTATGTGAGTTTCCTCTTGGTGCTCTGGTTTCCTCCCACATTCAAAAAATGTGCATATTAGGGGGATTGGCTGTACTAAATTGTCCATAGCTTCCAGGGGTGTGCAGGCTAGATGGGTTAGCTGTGGTGAATTCAGGCTTACAGGGATACGGTAGGGAGGTGTGTCTGGGTGGGATGCTCTTCAGTAGGTTGGTGTGGACTCGACGGGCCAAATGGCCTGCTTCCACACTGTAGGGATTCTATGATTCTAAATACTCATATCATTAAACAGTTCAGCAATTTTTTCAGCAGGCACTTGTCTGATCTTTTAAGTCACCTATTTTCTTGGAAAGGCTGAATGAACTCTATTCCCAATAAAACTATTTCTGACCTTTATGAAAAAAAAGTCTCCCTTCATAGAAATAAAACCAAGAAAACATTTATCTCCATTTTAGAATCCATCATCTGAAATAAGAATAAGATAAATCTTCATCACATTGTGCCTTTCACACCACAGGATATCCTTTAACAGTTTACAGCTTTGAAGTGTAGTTACTGTTGTTAAATAGGAAACAAAGCAGCCAATTTGCACACATTGGGATTTCACAATCAATGCAAGATAACCAGATAATCTGCTTTACTGAGGTTGATTTATAGATAAACATTGGCCACAAATCTGGGACAGGGGTAGAGAGGTCTGTATTCCCCTGCTATTCTTTATTGTCCTTAGGTGCATTGTATCTTAAGATGGCTTTAATTATTTTAATGTCTTACCCAAAGATGTCACTTCCAACAGCACAGCTCTCCATCTGCACTGAACTAGAGTATGGGTTTTGCACTAGATTTTGTGCTTAAATCCTTGGAGTGAAAAATTATCCCAAAGTCAGGAGTGTGACAGAATACTAAAATAAAATCAAGAACTGAGATATTAGAAATCTGAAAGAAAAATAGTATTTCTGTTTGTAGAACCATTAAATTATAGAATCCCTATAGTGCAGAAAAGGGCATTTCAGCCCATTGAGTCCACGCCAATCCTCTGAACAGCATACCACTCAGACCCATTCCCCAACCTAACCCTGCATGTATCGTGGCCAATCTATCTATCCTGCAAATCCATGGACATTATGGGGTAATTTACCATGGCCAATCCATCCAAGCTACACATCTTTGGACTGCGGAAGGAAACCAGAGTGCCCAGTGGAAACCCATACAGACATGGGAAGAACATTCAAACTCCACATCAACAGTCACCCAAGGCAGAAATGGAACACGGGTCCATGGCAGCTTGAGGCAAGAGTGCTAACCAATGTTATGTAACAGAATACTCCATATTTCCTTTAATGAGTGTAGCTCCAACAACACTCAAGAAGCTTGACACCATCCATGACAAACCATTTGATTGACGTCACATCCACAAACATCCACTCCCTCCACCAGTGACACTTAACAGCAGCAGTGTGATGCACAAGATACACTGCAACAATTCAACAAGGTCCATTCAACAACACCTTCCAAACTAACCCATGGGAATGCCACCAGATGCAAGATCTCCTCCAAGCCACTCATCTTCCTGACTTGGAAATGTATCACTATTCCTTCAGTATGGATGAGTCAAAATCCTGGAATTCCTTCCCTAATGGCATTGTTGGTATATTTATGGCATTTAGACTGCAATGATTCAAGAAAGCAGCTTGTCTCCACCTTCTTCTCAAGGGTAACTAGGAACTGGCAATAAATGCTGGCCCAGACAGCGATAACCACATCCCATGAGTGAATTTAAAGATGTCTTTAACTCAGTGCTAAGAATGTTACGTTGGGCCCGGAAAATAGTTTGATGGGTGTGGTCCTTAACTGGCTGACAGCTGACTTACTGATTTTCAACTGTTCAGGCCTCATTTTTGAGATTTCAAGTTGATCAAAGGATTTCATAACCTGCAGTTTGAAGTCCACTGTCAAATTCTTTGGCGTCGTGACAGCATGACAAAATTTCAAAGTTACTTAACTGTTATGAGACAAACTTAGATTTTGTGTTTGCAAAAGGTGCTATGTAAATGCAAACCTTTATTTTCATTGATACAACTTTCAGTCTTACCTGAGGGCTAACAACCGAGCAGGCAATTGAAAGTACACGAGGTTGTGTTGGGCTACGTCTTGAAACAATCACCCGAGTGTTACATTTCATTATCACCTGGAAATGAAAGCATACTAACTGAATATAATCATCTGAGCAGTTAAAACTAATATTAACATACTCCGGTGAGTTTCACACTGCAACGTAACCAATGAACATTAATGATTTAATAGGTAAACACACTCCCCAGTGTCATATCAAGACAGTAAATCAAATTTCAGTTCCTACTCTACATTCCAATTTGATTTCAGGGACAGTACAATTGATATCCAATGGACTGGATTGTGGGAGAAAACAGATCAGCCAACGTACGACTCCCGATCACCACTCAGTGGTCTCTTTCACAAAATGTGCTCCATTTTTTCTTTCAATGTGGGCATTGATTATCCGTTCAAGTTGTCATGAGAAGGGAGATGTGCAGGTTAAGTGGATTGGCCATGGGAAATGTGGGGTCACAGGGATAGGGTAGGGTGCTGAGTCTGGGTGGGATGTTCTTCAGAGGGTCAGTGTTGACACAATGGCCAAATGGCCTGCTTTCTCACTGTAGGGATTCTATGATTCTAAGGTGGTGCCGCCTCTTGAACTGACGTACTCTTGTCATGAAAATACTGCCATTGTGCTGTTAATTTGGATTTTGATCAAATGATGATAACTCCACTGTGATTATATACCTACATCAGGATAATATGTGACTAAAAGGAGCTTTGAGCTAATGGTGTGCCCATATATCTGCTGTCCGTCTCATACATAGGTTTGTGGTGGTTTGACAAAGAAATTGTGAATGAGTTCCATAGACAATAGAAAGAGCATTCACAATGCACCAGCTCTGGAGGATGAGGAAGTTTAGTCCAATGGATAAGATGATAACAAAGGGACACTCCTTTTTTTTTGAGGAGTTTTTCAGGAAGTCTCATCTAGAGTGGATAGAGGGAAACGGTAGATGTGTTGTATTTGGACTTCTAGAAGCTGTTTGATAAGGTATCCCACAAAAGGTTAAGTCATAAGATAAGGGCTCGTGATGTTGGATGTAGTATGTTGTCATGGATAGAGAATTGGCGCTTAGGCAAGAAACAGTGAGTGGGGATAAGGGGTTCTTTTTCAGGTTAAGACCTGTCACCAGTAGAGTTCCACAGGGATCAGCGCTGAGACTGCAACCATTTATAATATATATTCATGACTTGGAGGAAGGAAGTAAATGTACAACAGATAACACAAAAATAGGCTTAAAAGCAGGTTGTGAGAGGGATAGAAAGAGCTTACAGAGAAATATTGAAAGGTTAAGTAATTGGGCAAAAAGTGTCAAATCGGGTGTAATGGAGTATAAAGGTATTATTTAAACGGAGAAAAGCTGCAGGAAGCTGCAACATAGAGGATCTTGGGAGTACTTGTGCATGAAACCCGGAAAGCTAGCACATAGGTACAGCAGATAATCAGGAAGGCTAATGGAATTTTGGCCCTTAGTTCAAGGGGGTTGGAATATAAGAGTAGGGGGTGTCTTACTGCAACTATACATACTGCTGGCAATACCACACCTGGTGTACTAAGAGCAGTTCTGGTCCCCTTATTTAAGGAAATATATCATTTCATTGGAGGCAGTTCAGAGAAGGTTCACTGGGATGATTCCTGGTATGGAGAGATTGTCAGTGAGCAAAGGTTAAACAGGTCGGGACTCTATTCATTGGAGTTTAGAAAAATGAGACGTGATTTCATTGAAATTTATAGAACTCTTCAAGGGCTTGACAGGTAAAAGTTGAATGGATGTTTTCCACTCATTGGAGAGTTTAGGACCAGAGGCATAGTCTCAGAACAAAGGGGTACCAATTTAAGAGTGAGGGTTGAGAGTCATTGGAACTCTTGTACAGAGAACTGTGGAGGCACAGTCCTTGTGTATTTTTAAGGTTATCTAGCAGTTATCTAGTTGTGCTTTCTTAACAAAGTGGTTTTGATTGTAAAAATTATGGGAATGTAACAATCAAGATCTGACTCGCTGAGAACACTCATGCTTTACTGGCTTGGAATGTCTGAGATACCAATATACTGTATACATTACCTGTTCCCTTTTTCTCAGGATCCAAGACAGTTTAAAGACTTTGGCATGTGTTGAGCAGTAGGGGAATCGAAGGTCACAGGGAAAGGGCAGAGAGGTGGACATGAGGAATCAGTATGGTACCATTGAATGGTGAAGCAGACGCGAGGAGCCAAATTACCTACTCCTGTTCCTATTTCTAATGTCTTATGTCCAAGTCAGAATGGTGTATGAATTGGTGGGGTAATTGGAGATAATGTTTCTGATTTATTGTTGCTTTTATTCTTTGAGATCACAAGCCAGGCAGTTTGCATACTATCGAGAGATTAACTACGATGCATTAGGCAACTGCAAAGCCTGTCAGTGCCTAAAGTGTGGCACTTGAGTACTATGTAAGTCAGCTAACTATCCGCACATGATTATGTACTGAACCATACAGAGCATGAAGGTTCAAACTTTCGTCCATTGTCTTTAGTACTCATGTTGGCTTAATGATTTGACTTTGGAAGGAAAGGAAAAAACAGAACAACTTCTGACCCTTATCACAACTGCTGACTCATACATGAGGAATGTTCATTTAAATTGCGTGTCCAAATATGGCCTGCATCATGTAGCCATTATCACTTTTGGGGCTGGAGTACTGAAGACAGACAATTGAACAAATATTAGAGGGAAAAGGTTGTAAATTCACGTACACCACCATCCTTGAAATCGCAATCAGCTATTTCCAATACTCCTGTGCCTGTGCTGCACGTTGTCTCTCTCATTTGTAGATGAATAAAGTATATACTTGCTTCGCTCAGATCCTGAAATGAAATGTTATAAAAGTCAGTAAGTCACAAGATTTAGGGCAACAAGGTAAAACCAGAAGAGAACAACAGAAAATGCAGGACAAGAAAAGTCATTGCACCCATTAGGCTTCTTTCTTTTTGCAGATTATTTCAGCAAAGTTTCAGAGGGTCTAAACTTCCATCCTACAATCTCGTTCCCTTGTGTAATTTCAGCTATGGGCAACAGAGTAAAATTACAATATTGAACTGACACTTCCATTGTTTCTAATACTTGATTTTCCTTTCCACAAACTTCAACGGAAAAAAAATCATGCAGTGTGTAAATTTTCAGTGTCCCAATATACATTTTAACGTGTATTCTCCTGACGGTTCAACCCTTCTTATAAATACTAAGGCTGAACTGGAATCTTAGATGTATGACATTTGAATTCTTTCAGCCATCATGATGCAACGCTATTAATCTCATGTGTATGCCCACTTTGGTTCTCTGATAAGTCTGTTCCGTCTCAGTCTAAAGCAGAGGGGTTTGAGGGCTACTGGTGCTATTGGAGATTCTATTATTTTAATCATTCACGGGATGATGGCATTGTTGGTCAGGCTGTACCAAATTGCCTTCGAGAAGGTTATAACGTTAAAAAGTAGAATCCATCTACTTTTTCATGCAAATCCTGCAATTGAAGAAAAGGGGAATTCTCTATACTTTTGTCATTTATCTGAATACTGTGGAACTCGCATTGGATAAATTGCCTATCTTTTTACCGAAATTACAACAATAAAAAATATTTTCTTAAAGAGCAGGTAACTAGTTGTGTTTCCTTTACAAATTTGGATTTGATTGTAAAAATCATGGGAATATTACAATCAAGATCTGTCTCACTGGAACGCTTATGCTTTACTGGCTTGGAATGTCTGAGATACTGACGTTTTAGGATGCACACTATACCTGTTCCCTTTTTCTCAGGATCCGATACAGTTTAAAGGCGTTGGGTGGTGTGTGGCGTATGTTGTAATCAGCAACAGCAGCAGAAGCCACATCTTCATTAGTAAATGCCGGGACACTGAGAGCCACTGCAAAAAGCCCAACAAACAAAATAATTGTCTGTAAACTCCTCATCTTCCCTTGATGCATTCTGGTCATGGAAACAAGTTAACTCAAATATAAGGGAATAAAACCAAGTGGCTTGATTTAAAACCATTTCAAACATCAACAAAATGGGTTAATTATTAACATTTCGGTTTGCTGATCTTTTCTGTCTTCATCCTGGATGATAGGTCATCAGGTTGCAACACTTGTTTTCCTGAACTTTTGTGACTGAGCTCAAATGTTATCAATTTGTTGACTTTTATCAGTCACTGTTGTTTTCTTTTCTTACATGAAATTGATCCCAAGTTTCAAGCCTGGACCAATAGTTGAACAGAATATGAGTTTAAATACTACCATGCTAGTTTGAGAATTTGACGTCAGTTGAAAAGAGCTGGAAATAAAAAAAAACTGCTATCAGTTCAAAATGACCCTGAAGTTGTTGATTGTTGGAAGAAACGAACTGAATAGATTTTTGTGTCTGTTATTGAGCTGACAGTGAGTGTACAAAGGGCAAGTCAAACTGAAAAATCTCTTGTCTGATTATTCTCTTTTTAATTTCTACACATTTCCACTTGCCAGGTTCCATCTGGTGCCTCCGCTTTCTATCCTGTTCGATCAAGAGATGATAGAGTGAGGAAAAGAACCTTCTGTTTTTCCAAGTTTGTTATTACAGAAAGTTAATTGAACCTTTTCAGATACCTCAGTTACAGATCTTTCAACCTTGTGAGCCAAACAGCTGTAGTAATGCATTCTGAATCTACCTCTGTCCCTAACAAGATGCTCAAGTACTTTACCAGAATTCATCCACTGCTCCATCTGTACCATTTAACTTTGGCTATCTTCGTTTTATGAGAGGTAATTTGAATTATCCAAAATAGATGAGTTTGGGTTGGATACAAAGTTAAAATTTCTGAAATTTGAAGCAATGTCAGTTCAAAGATTGTAATGTTGGTGCTTCCTTTGGAACCAGGAATTATATGACCTGCAGTTTTAAAAGGAATTGGACATGAGGCAAGTGATCAATCTATTGTGATCTGCCCTCGGTAGGTGATGGATCAGCCATTAAATCGTTTCAAGGATACTGCATGCCTCCAATTTGACAAGGTTTCCATTGTGATCTGCTATTGGCCAGATTTATTTTCTAAACTCTCAGTCCATGTTTTCTATACATGCATACGAGCAAGGAACAAGAGCAGGCTACTTGGGCCTTCAAGCCTGATCCACCATTCAGTAAGTTCATGGCTGATCTGATTTTAGTCTCAACTCTACATTCTTGCATATCTCTAATAATCCTTCATCCCCTTAGTAATCAAGAATCTATCTACCTCTGCCTTAAATATATTTAAATATTTAACAGCCATGGCCTTTGATAAAGGGAATTCCAAAGACTCATAGAAACATAGAAAATAGGGCAGGGGTAGGCAGTTCAGACCTTCAAGACTGGCCCATTATGGCTGAGAACTCAACTCCATACCCTGTTCTTGCTTTCTCTCCATTCCCTTTGATCTATTTAGCCTTAACAACAATATCTAACTCCTTCTCGATAGCTCACAATTGTCTGAGAAAAAACAGTTCCTCATCTCTGTATTAACTGGGTGATCCCTTATTTTAAAACTCTGTCCTCTAGCACTAGATTCTCCCATAAGAAGAAACATCCTTTTGAAATCCACCCAGTCAGGTCCCCCCAGGACCACGTATGTTTCAATTAAGCCATTTCTGACTCTTCTAATCTTCAGAAGTTGCAGGCCTAGCCTGTCTAGCCTTCCCTCATGAGGCAATCTGCTCATTCCAGGTATTAGTCTAGTAAACCTTCCATGAACTGTGTCAAACACATTTAACATAATTCCATAAAGTATGGTGACCAGTACCATGCACAATACTCCAGGTGTGCTCTCACCAACACCCTGTATAACTGAAGCATATTCTTGCGTTTAATTCCCCTCACAATAAAACATAACACTCTATTTGTTTTCTTGGTTATATGCATACTATCCTTTTGTGATTCATGCACTGGGATACCCAGGTCTCTCTGCATCTCAGAGCTCTGAAACCTCTCACCATTTAGATAACATGCTTCTTTCTCATTCTTTCAGCCAAAATGAATAATTTTACACTTTCCATAATATACTCCATTTAGCAGATATTTGCCCACTCACTGAACCTATCTATATGGCTTGAAACTATGGCTCCTTATGTCCACTCTTTGCCCACTCACTTAACCTATCTTTGTAGGCTCCTTGTGTCCTGTTCACAACTCACCTTCCTACTTATATTTGTGTCATCAACAACCTTAACTAACATACCTTTGGTCCCTTCATCCAAATCATTCACAATTTAAACTAAAGAGTTGAGGTCCAACACCGAACCCAGTGACATCCTGCTAGGCTGATAGAGACTCATTTAATCCTAATCTCTGGTGTCCTGTGAGATTGTTAATATTCTATCTATACCAATATGTCACTCCTTTCACCATGAACTTTTATTTAACCTTTAATGTATCATCTTATCAAACACCTTCTGGAAATGTAACTTCAATATAATCCACAGATTCGCCTTTATCTACAGCACAAATTAGTTCTTCAACAAACTCCAGTAAATTTGTTTAACATTATTTCCCTTTGACAAAACCATGTTGGCTCTGCCTGATTACCTTGAAATTAACCTCATGTCCTGTTATAAAGGTCTTTAGTTTTTGAATTCATAGGGGTGGGATTTGTAGATTGAACCTCTAAAATATCTCTGAATATTTTTCTTTGAAACTCCTTTTTATAACCTCTTTTTAGAATGACATTACTTTATTCAATTAACTGCAATTACTTCAGTTTTAATAAGAATTATCTCCACAGATGTTAATATTTCCTTAATATTTCCAGCATTTTCTGTCTTTTTCACAATCAGTGACCTATTGCTTCCTTACAATGAAGGCTGTTTTTGCCTCTTTTGAACACATTATCAGTTAAAACATAGGTGGAATCTTATTCTGCCCTCAGGACTAGGAAACACAACAGGCAGGCACACATATGCAATTTGGGAGCAAAATATAAGTTGCAAACTAAATTGATGGCAGCTTAAAGGTGGATTGTGGTTCCTGATGGAACCTGATGATACATAGGTCAAGTTCACTAAAGGCAAAGCAAGATAAGGTGATGGAATGTGAGTTGAGGGGAATGAAGGGAAGGTCATGGAGACTGAGGGGAGCTGGAAGGTGATAGTTTGCAGCTCTATACTCAATATGGGAGTGTCCAGGGACATAGCTGCTACAACAAGAAATGGTGCTGAAGGTGTTTTGGGTAGAAACTAGGGTGTGGTTAATGCAGAGTGTAGCCCTCCTATTTGGTCAATAATGTTCACCTCAAGAAGGACAGCCAAATAGACTGCTGACCAGATCTTTGCCTGCCTTCTGTTCACAGTTCACCTCAACGATCTTAATAAGACTCTTGCACCCAGTCCTTTCGATGCCTCAACCAGAGGAGAGGACCCAGCTGAAGATGGCTGACTTTGGAGAGCCAGAACAGTGAGAACTTGGACAAGGGGTGTTAGCAGGGAGTTCAGCAGCTCAGGATGGTGGCAACCAAGAGTCAGAGTGACACCACACTCTAGTACATTCGTAAATATGCTATAAGCAGAGAAACTATCTGTAAATATCAGAAAGGCAATATACCGGAGTGGACTAAGGATATCATGGCATTCCATCACTCATCGTTGTCAATATCTCCAGAAACCCCTGTGGCTCATGAAAGGGAAGGCAATCTAATCCCAGTAGCTTTAAAAATCACCATAACTTTGAATTTCTAGGCCATTGTGTTATCCCAGGGCCCCATAGGTGACATTTATGGTATCTCATAGTCAACCACTCATTGAAGCATAAGGGCTGACGCCAAAACCCTAAGGTTCACCACAGAGTCTGTGAGTCCAGTAGTTGTAGTTATAAATAAAAGGGCTTTCAGGCTCTCAATGTGTGACTGATCCATGATCACCACAACAAATCCTGTAGACTTGAAGAAAAGATGAAGAACCATTCTTAAGAAGGGACACTGGACCTGAAACGTTAACTCTGCTTTCTCTCCACAGATGCTGCCAAACCTGCTGAGTTTTTCCAGCAATTTCTGTTTCTGTTCCTGCAGATTGTGTGCTCACTTCTCAGGGGACTGTCATGATTCCTTCATCCTTCACTCACTCTCACTTTGCTTCCCAACAGCAAGGGGGCTCCCCGCAACAAGGGACACTCACAGAGGACCTGGCTCGTGACATCTATGCAGACCCCAGCAATCCCTGGAGAGAAAAGATACAATACAAACATATGAATCAGACGCAGAATTATGCCATTTGGCTCATCAAGCCTGCTGTATCATTCAATACTGTCATAACTGATCTGTTTATGTTCCAAATTCAACATTCCCCTTTGTCGGTGAGATGAGATCAGCCATAATAATGGTGTTGAATGGAGGAGCAGGCTCGAGGAACAGAATTACCTACCCCTGCTCTGAGTTCTTATACCTATGATTCCCTTGCCTAATAAAAGTCTGCCTTGAAAGTATATGATGACCCCACAAAAATCACTCACAACAGTGAATATCCCATCCACGTCCACCTTGTCAAGAACATTCAGAATATTACGAACCACCCAGACCTCATCAAGGATAACAATGGACCAGAATATTGGGCTGCTGAAGGTGAAGTTCTGCTACCTGGACAGTGCTATGATATCTGGCTACTGTGAGTCTCCAGGATCATTGTGGCCTGCTGCATTCTACGCAGGTTCATTCAGCAAAGGGGTGAGAATTTGGTAGAATGGGGAGATGGAGGAGCCAGATGCCTCATCAGACATGGAAGAAGGGGTGCATTGAGGCAGAATGACTAAATAAATCATTCAACACCTGGAATCTACTTCCAGCAACAAAGAGTTTATTGAAATTAAACCAGTGGGGAGAAAATGTCTGGGGGGAGAAGCTTCTTTAATGAACAAAGGAAAGACATAAACTTGTACACATTTGTTTTCATCTGGCATTTAGCAATTGCAGATTAATCATATTATTAACTAATTACGTGCACACTCAATCAAATTAATCTTATGACTCTATGGTCAGTGATGGACAGCCTTACGGACAACCCTTGGTCTTCCATGATCTCATGATGTTTGCCAGACAGCCCGAAGAGGTAGAATCAGCAGACTATCCAGGAATATGTGATATAGTTCTAGTTGGCAATGGAGCAGCATGCCAGGCAGGCTGTGACACCCTCATTGCATCTCAAGAGTGAGGAACCAGTAAGGTGTGTTGATTTCTGCCTCAGGAGATGTCGTGGTGTAAGTGCCAGCAGATCCAGTCCACCCCTTCCAGACCAAACTACAAGCCTGTGAGCATTGGCACCCCAAAGGGAAAAGGCTGCAGGCCCTTGGCATCAAATACATGGTGAGCACCATGTGACGGCAGCAAGGTTCCAATCTAGGTTGGCCTAGTAAAGGTTGACAAGCTGAAAAATCTCCATCTCTTAATAAACGCTTACATGCCACTACTTTCAAGGCACCATAAAATATGATCGAGCTGTGACCTCAGAGGAGAGGGTGTGGGGAGTAAAGTGCCCTTTGAGTGATCCATGTTATCATCTGAGAGAGAGGGTGCAGCTTTTCTGCTGGGTTAGTTTGTTCGTTCCAGTTAAACTCTGCAAACTTGACATTTTCTTTGATCTGTTCAGTTGGTTTCTAGAAATTTAAATTGTTTTTAAAATTATTGGTCCCTTGCAGGGATTATCACACAGTTCATGTGTGTGAAAAAAAAGGTGTTTGGTGCTCCTTTATCCTGCATCTAATGCATTCAGTCCTATGACAGCTAATGACATTTCTCTGCCTACACTCAGAATGTTCTGAGAAGAGACCCACCACGCCTCAGTGCCAAATGAAGCCTTGCCTCATCTTGAATAAGATACAGTTACACTTCCCTGCTTACCTGAGATGTTGGAGCAGGCCTCAGGAGCCTCCACATGATCCCCATCCCCAACTTGCCTTGCTAATGTTTCCTCCAGCTCACTGACAAGCAGATCCTGACAGGTCTCCAGCATCCACTGTGATATACTGGGAGCTAGATCTCCATGAGGGTCAGGATGGAGGAAGTGATGAGTACACAAGGTGCTGGTAGCTCTGCCACATATCCCACAACCTCTGTTGCTATTCCAGTAGGTTTTATGTTACAGGTTCCAGTCAGAGGCTGACCTCCCACAACGTTGTGACTGCCAGTAACCTCAGCAGTCCACAGTTTCTCTCTGCTGTCAGGTCACATCTATGATGCATTCACCAGCTTGTGATCCTGACTCTAATTGCGACCAGAAAACCATCAATGTGACAGCATCTGCATTGGTGGCAGATGTGGGATGAATATCCTCTGGACAATTTTACACATTCTTAAGTAGTATTGTCAATCTTCAAGCCTTGTTTAATGCCTTCACTGAAGAACACCGAATAATTGGTCTCAGCCTCAGCCTCAGCCTAAAGACAATTCAAATCCTTTCCCAACTTATTGAGGTCAACTTCCAGTCCATTCCTCCATTAAGATCAATGGAGAAGTCCTTACAAATGTGGAACATTTCTCTTACCTGAGAAGATACCTTTCATCCAAGGCTAGCATCGATGTGGAGATTCAACATTGCATTCAGTCTGCAAGCACTGTCTTCAGACGCCTAAGGTGAGAGTCTTTGATGACAATGGTTTCTGTACTGATACCAAAATTCTTGTTCACAAGGCAGTCATCCTTTTAACTCTTCGTTAAGGCTCCAAAACTTAGACTACATGTAGACATCACCTCAAGATCCTTGAGAAACACCATTAATGTTGTTTGAGATGGATTCTCCACATCAGCTGGGAGGACAGACATACTAATATCAGCATCTTTAAAGCAGCTAACAGCCACTGTCATTGCAGCCATGATCATCCCATACCAACCCCGCTGGGCTGGCTATGTGGTCAGGATGCCAAAGCAAATCATCTTTAACCAGCTCAAGAAAGGCACTTGAACGATAGGAGAACAAAGGAAGCATTTTAAAACTCCTTAAAGGCTTCTCTCAAGAAATGTAACGACGATGTCAATGTGTGGGGTCTCTCATTCAGAAGAAACTGACTTGGAGGAAATTCCTGAATGAAGGGACACAATTGTTGAGAACCATTAGCAAGAGAAAAAAACTAGAAAACAAAACACCAATGATCTCCAAACTAAGGACCACTTTGGCCTTCCAGAAACACCTACTAAATATGTGATTGAAGATTTGGCTCCAGGATCAGGCTCCTCAGCCACACAAGGACCCATAGAACCAATGACCAGTGACACGGAATTTCCTAGGCGGACAATCATACTCATCAGTGAGTAATTGCTGACAATTGTCACTGTTCTAGAACAGCTTAGCTAGGGCACTAACTGGACTAGTTCTGGACCACACATCATCTTCAGCACTACAATTGGGATTATGTCAGAGCTTTTTAACCTTTGTTGTCTCCAATGCCTAAACCGAATAAATGGTCTCAGCCTCAGTCTAAAGACAACTCAAATCCTATCCTATCCTATTATTGAGGTCAACTTCCAGTCCATTCCTCCATTAAGATCAATGGAAAAGTCCTTACAAACGTGGAACATTTTTCTTACCTGAGAAGATACCTCTCATCCAAGGCTGGCATCGATGTGGAGATTCAACATTACATTCAGTCTGCAAACGCTGTCTTCAGACGCCTAAGGGTGAGAGTCTTTGATGACAACAATTTCTGTACTGATACCAAAATTCTAGTGCATAAGGCAGTCATCCTTTTAACTCTTGGGATCAGATGCAGCGGAGGTGAAGGAATTGGGAATAGGGGATGTCATTTTGCAGGAAAGTGGATGGGAGGAGATGCATTCTAGGTAGCTGTGGGAGTCGGTGGGCTTGAAATGGATATTGGTTTCCAGGTGGTTGCCCGAGATGGAAACAGAGAGGTCCAGGAAGGAGAGAGAGGTATCAGAGATGGTCCAGGTGAACTTAAGGTTCGGGTGGAAGGTGTTGGTGAAGTGGATGAACTGTTCGAGCTCCTCGTGGGAGCACAAGGCGGCGCCGATACAGTCATTGATGTAACGGAGGAAGAGGTGGGGTTTAGGGCCAGTGTAGCTACGGAAGAGGGATTGTTCCATATAACCTACAAAGGGGCAGGCATAGCTTAGGCCCATGCGCGTACCCATGGCCACCCCCTTTGTCTGTAGGAAGTGGGAGGAATTGAAAGAGAAGTTGTTAAGGGTGAGGACGAGTTCAGCTAAGCAGATGAGGGTGTCAGTGGAGGGGGACTGGTCGGGCCTGTGGGACAGGAAGAAGCGGAGGCCCTTTAGGCCATCTGATGGGGAATGCAGATATACAGGGACTGGACGTCCATGGTAAAGATGAGGTATTGGGGACCAGGGAATTGAAAGTTTTGGAGGAGCTGGAGGGCGTGGGTGGTGTCACGGACGTAGGTGGGGAGTTGCTGGACCAAGGGGAAGAAATGGAGTCGAGGTAAGTAGAGATAAGTTCGGTGGGACAGGAGCAGGTGGAGACAATGGGTCGACTAGGGCAGTCAGGTTTCTGGATTTTGAGAAGGAGATAGAAGCGGGCGGTGCGGGGTTGGGGAACGATGAGGTTGGAGGCTGTGGGTGAGAGGTCACCTGAAGTGATGAGGTTGTGGATGGTTTGGAATCCTATTAGGATTCTCTCCTTCCTGGACCTCTCTGTTTCCATCTCTAGCCACCACCTGGAAACCAATATCCATTTCAAGTCTACTGACTCCCAAAGCTACCTAGAATAAACCTCCTCCCACCCACCTTCCTGCAAAAATGCCATCCCCTATTCCCAATTCCTTCGCCTCCGCCACATCTGCTCCCAGGATGAGGCATTCCACTCCCGTACATCTCAGATGGCCTCGTTTCTCAAGGACCGCAACTTGCCCCCGTCAGTGGTCGAGAACGCACTCGACCGTGTCTCCCGCATTTCCCGCAACTCATCCCTCACACCCCCTCCCTGCAATAACAACCAAACAGAACCCCCCTCGTCCTCAAGTACCACCCCACCAACCTCCTGATCCAACGCATCATTCTCCAACGCTTCCGCCATCTGCAATCCGACCCCACCACCAAAGACATTTTTCCCTCCCCATCCTTATCTGCTTTCCGGAGGGACCACTCTCTCTGTGACTCCCTTGTCTGCTCCACACTCCCCTCCAGCCCCACCACACTCGGCACTTTTCTCTGCAACCACAGGAAGTGCTACACCTGCCCCTACACCTCCCACCTCACCCCCATCCCAGGCCCCAAGAAGACCTTCCACATCAAGCAGATGTTCACCTGCACATCTGCTAATGTGGTATAATGTATCCGCTGCTCCAGATGTGGCCTCCTCTACATTGGGAAACCAAGCGGAGGCTTGGGGACCGCTTTGCGGAACACCCACACTTGGTTCGCACTAAACAACTGCACCCCCCAGTTGCAAACCATTTCAACTCCCCTTTCCATTCCTTAGACGACATGTGCATCCTGGGCCTCCTGCAGTGCCACAACGATGCCACCCGAAGGTTGCAGGAACAGCACCTCATATTTTGCTTGGGAACCCTGCAACCCAATGGTATCAATGTGGACTTCACGAGTTTCAAAATCTCCCCTCCCCCAACCGCATCCCAAAACCAGCCCAGCTTGTCCCCACCTCCCTAACCTGTCCTTCCTCCCACCTATCCCCTCCTCCCACCTCAAGCCCCACCCCCATCTCCTACCTACTAACCTCATCCTGCCCCCTTGACTTGTCCGTCCTCCCTGGACTGACCTATCCCCTCCCTAACTCCCCAGCTACACTCACCTTTACTGACTCCATCCCCGCCTCTTTGACCTGTCTGTCTCCTCTCCACCTATCCTCTCCTCTATCCATCTTCTATCCGCCTCCCCCTCTCTCCCTATTTATTTCAGAACCCCCTTCCCCTCCCCCATTTCTGAAGAAGGGTCTAGGCCCAAAATGTCAGCCTTCCTGCTCCTCTGATGCTGCTTGGCATGCTGTGTTCCTCCAGCTCTACACCTTGTTGTCTTGGATTCTCCAGCATCTGCGGTTCCTACTATCTCTAAAATATTTCTATTTAGTATTTTTATTCTTTCACAAGACATTGGCACTGCAGTCTCGGCTAACATTTAAAATCCTAGGACTGATTGTGGGAAGGGTAGGGCTTGTAAAAGCTGGACAGGCTATGCCCCAGCAAGCAGGAAGTGGGTCTGGAATTAGACGTAGGCCAGACCAGGTAAGAATGCTGCCAGACCTGCTGAGCTTTTCCAGCAACATCTGTTTTTGTTCCTGACTTACAGCATCCGCAGTTCTTTCAGTTTTTATCAGTTAAGCAAAGGGTTTTTACAACATTTGGCACAGATTTTTGTTGAATTAAAATTTACCTATTCGCCATGGTGAGCTTCCAGCCTATGTCCCCAGACCATTAGCCTGGGGTTTTGGATTACTAATCCAGTGGTGTTACCATTAAATCACTGCCTCATGCGGTTTCAACTGGTGTGTCAGGAGGAAGGGAACCTGATCGGAGAGACACAAAGGAGGAAACAAATATAAAAATGAGATAGAAAAGTGGAAGGCACAGTAAACAAAGGCTAGCAGCAAGCAGTGCTGCAATAGGAAAAAAAGACTGTTAAAAAGATAAGCCTAAATGTACTATATCTGAAAGCACGGACCATTCACAATAAGGTGAACAAATTAATAGTGCAAACAGATATAAAAAGGTATGGTGTGATTGCAGTTCTGGACACATGGCTGCAAAGTGACTGAAGGCTAGGAACTGAATATCCAACCGTGTGCAATATTTATTAAGGACAGACAAAAAGGAAAAGGAGGTGACGTGTTATTGTCAGTAAAGGATGAAATGAGTGTAACAGTGAGAAGAGATATTGTCTCAGAAAATCTAGATGTGAAGTCAGTATGGTGAAGCAAAAACACAACAAGGGATGGTCTCATTAGCTGGAGTTATCTATAGACCAGCAAACAGAGTGGTATGGTTGGGTATAAAAACAGAAAGTGCTGGAGAAACTCATCAGGTGTGGTGGTATCTGTGGAGACTAAAACAGAATTAACCTTTCGAGTCCAATGACTTTTCTTTGGAACTGAAAGGGGCTAGTATGGTTTTTACGCTATTGACAAATGGGAAGGAGGAGTGAGTGGAACAGATGATGAGAGTGCCCATATAAAAAAGACAAAGGGAGTGCTGAAGGTAGTAAAAGAGTCAAAAATTGGTTGGTTTGCTGAGAGGAAACTTTTCATTGGGATACAATGAGATGTAGTCCAATCCACAGGTATGGTCATAAATCTAAACAAAATAAATAAGAAAGGTATGAGAGGTTGGCTACAATGGATGGGTTACTTCATTAAAAAATATGCTGGTGGATTGGCAATAGTTAATATTGAAGGAAGGACAGTTCGCCTTGCAACAGTTATACTTTCTTTTCTGGCACAAAATCACAAAAGTAAAAGCAACCCAACCTTAGCTAACAAAAGGAGTTAAGATTGATATTAAGTTCAAAATGGAGTTATATTTCTCGAAAAAATAACAAACCTGAGAAGTGGGAATGGTTTACAATTCCGCAAAGGAAGACTAAGAGATTGATTAAGAGGGGGAAAGTATAGTATGAGAGTTTGTAAGGATATAAAAGTCTGCTTTTATATGCATGTAAAAAGAAAAAGACTAGTGGGGCCAAATGTAGGCCCCTTACAGTCTGAAATAAGAGAATTAGGGAATAGAGAATTAGGAAACGGCAGAGTAATTAAATGACTACTTTAGCACTTTCCTGACAGAAGATAACTTCCCAGAATTGCTAGGGAACCAAGGGTGGAGTGAGAAGGAAATTGTTATCAGGAAAGAAAAAATTGTTAAATAAATTAAAGGGACTGAAATCTGAGAAATCTCCAGGACCTGATTATCTATGTTCCAGGGTACGAAATAAGGTGGCCATGGGAATACTGGGTGAGTAGTGTAGATTCTAGAGTGTCAACAGATTAGAGACTGGCAAACATAACCACACTATTTTAAAAAGAAGGGAAGTAGAAAACAGAATTACAGACCAGACTGTCCAGTATCAGTAGTGGGGTAAATGCTAAAGTCTATTATAAAGGATTTGATAATGGGCACTTAGAAAATATCCACATGATTAGACAAGGCTAATGTGGGTTTATGAAAGGGAAATCATGTTTGACGGACCTACATGAGTTTTTGAAGATGTAACTAGCAGAATAGAATAGGATGAACCAGTGGATGTAGTGAATTTGGAGTTTCAGAAAGCTTTTCATAAAGTTTACATAAGAGGTTAGTGTGCAAAATTAAAGGTCATGGGATTGTGAGATGTAATATATTGGCATAGATTTAGAATTAGTTAGCAAACAGGAAACAAAGACCTTCCTAAAGGCAGCTATACCTGTTACTGCATTAGTACATCCCTGAATTTCATGTTTTCTGCAATTTGAAGCTATACACTGTATTCCATTTCTAGGACACTAATATACATCAAAAACATCACTCATCATAATATTGACCCTGGGGGACATCACTGTATACTTTCCTCCAATCTGATAAATCAATATTCACCAACACCTTCCATCCCAACCTTAAGTTCACCTGGACCATCTCTGATACCTCTCTCTCCTTCCTGGACCTCTCTGTTTCCATCTCTAGCAACCACCTGAAAACTGATATCCATTTCAAGCCGACTCCCACAGCTACCTAGAATACACCTCCTCCCACTACATCCCCTATTCCCAATTCCTTCGCCTCTGCCGCATCTGCTCCCAGGATGAGGCATTCCACTCCCGAACATCTCAGATGTCCTCATTTTTCAAGGACCGCAAATTCTGCCCCTCAGTGGTTGAGAACGCCCTTGACCGTGTCTCCCGCATTTCCCGCAACTCATCCCTCACACCCCTTCCCCGCAATAACAACCAAAACAGAATCCCCCTCATCCTCACGTACCACCCCACCAACCTCCGAATCCAACGCATCATCCTCCAACATTTCCGCCATCTGCAATCCGACCCTACCACCAGAGACATTTTTCCCTCCCCACCCTTATCTGCTTTCCGGAGGGACCACTCTCTCCTTGACTCCCTTGTCCACTCCACACTTCCCTCCAGCCCCACCACACCTGGCACTTTTCCCTGCAACCACAGGAAGTGCTACACCTGCCCCTACTCCTCCCTCACCCCCATCCCAGGCCCCAAGAAGACCTTCCACATCAAGCAGATGTTCACCTGCACATCTGCTAATGTGGTATACTGCACCCACTGTTCCAGATGTGGCCTCTTGTACATCAGGGAAACCAAGCAGAACACCTACGCTCGGTTCACAACAAACAACTGCACCTCCCAGTCGCAAACCATTTCAACTCCCCCTCCCACTCCTTAGACAACATGTCCATCCTGGGCCTCCTGCAGTGCCACAACGATGCCACCCAAAGGTTGCAGGAACAGCACCTCATATTTTGCTTGGGAGCCCTGCAGCCCAATGGTATCAATGTGGACTTCACAAGTTTCAAAATCTTCCCTCCCCCAACTGCATCCCAAAACCAGGCCAGCTTGTCCCCACCTCCCTAACCTGTCCTTCCTCCCACCTATCCCCTCCTCCTGCCTCAAGCCCCACCCTCATCTCCTACCTACTAGCCTCATCCCGCCCCCTTGACCTGTCCGTCCTCCCTGGACTGACCTATCCCCTCCCTAACTCCCCACCTACACTCACCTTTACTGGCTCCATCCCCGCCTCTTTGACCTGTCTGTCTCCTCTCCACCTATCTTCTCCTCTATCCATCTTCTATCCGCCTCCCCCTCTCTCCCTATTTATTTCAGAACCCCCTTCCCCTCCCCCATTTCTGAAGAAGGGTCTAGGCCCGAAACGTCAGCCTTCCTGCTCCTCTGATGCTGCTTGGCCTGCTGTGTTCATCCAGCTCTGCACCTTGTTATCTCAGCATTACTCCACTTTCTATGTCTTGACAAGTACATCAAATATTTCAGTCAGTTAATCAAACACAATTTACCTTTCACAATATGTGTTGGCTTTTAGGTATTGACCCATATTTTTCCTAGTAACAATTAATGTTGTCTTGCAGCATTACCTCTCTACTCCATTGATCTTAAGATAATTGACCTTCAGTTGCTATGTTTGTCTCTGTAACATTCTTTGAATATGGAATAACATTTGCAATACAGGCAGTCCCCAGGTTACATTCCAGAGTACATTCGTACGTTGATTTGTGCATAAGTCCAAACACAATACAGTTCAATATAAAATAGCTGTTCATAAGCATGGACAAATGTTGGGTCTCTAAAATTAATATTAATACTGGATCTTATTTTTAAGTACAAGAGTTTGTAAGTCAGATGTCATAAGCCAGTAATCCAGTTCCCAGTCACCACTCAAATATTGAAGGAGGTTTGAAAGATTGTGGTCACAGCTTCTGCAATTCCCACTCTTACTTCCTTCAACCAACAAGGATGCATTAAGTCCAAATCAAGTAAAGTTTCTACCCTGATACGTGTCAATTAGATTCAAATCTGCATCCCTTGGCCTATAACGTACTGGGGATAGGGAGTCATATAGAAGGAGATCAACCAGAATACAGAAAGAGTGAAAGATTTTACTAAGAATAAGGACAAACGATAGAGATACAACTGAATACATGCAAGTATTGGATCAAAGGCGTTCCTAGTTCAGATAGTTGCAAGTTTGCTAAAGGAACTATTTTTCTCCTCAGGACTGGAATTCTGGCAAAAATAAAGCGATACCAAATCCATGGAATCTGCCCCACAGCAAGTACAGAAATGATGCATGTGCAATACTGCCTCTTTGTTTCAAGCAGACACTGTAGCTTGTTGTGTAGGCACTGTAGCTGTTTGTGCATTTCAATCCAATGTTAATGATTTTTACCAAAGTAATTTTAATTGATGAATAAAGGTTTGAACAAAACTGCATTCATGATTGAGCTATTTTGTCCAGATGGGTGATTGGTTACAATTGTGCTCCACATCCTAGCCTCAGGAAAGTAAAACATCAACAAGAACTCTATTGGTATACTTCCTTAATGTAATAAAATATCCCAAGGAGCTTGACATGAGCATTTTGAAATAAAAAAAAAAGACCCTGGGCCACATAACAAGGTAATAGCTCAGGGAGCAAAAACAGGTTAAGCTGGTATGTTTTAAACAATGTCTTAAACTAGGACAGTAAGGTAGATGGAAAGGTGCTGGGATATGTTTCTCAGACAGAATTTTCACTCTTGCTGAATTGGCAGTGCATATCTGGGGGTTTGGTGATGACAAGAACTTGACTCAAACATGATTCTCAGGTTGGCTGAATAGTTTACCAATCTTCAATTTAAAGGTTGATCCATGAATATTATTACCTGGGCAAGTGAGCAGGATATATTAATAATTCGGGCATATTTGAAAGGATTAGGACATTCAGAATCACATTTTTTTCCAAGGAAAAATTGATTTTTTTTTTAATCTCAAAACCTGTTAACCAATATTTTGCCTTTAGTCCCCTAGAAATTCTTATTCTTGTGGGACTATAGTTCAATCAATACTGAGAGGCCAGGTAAATGACTTTTCTCATATGTATGGACTGACATCCTGTTTAGCCAAGGGATGCATCACAGGCAAGCCTAACCTTGTTCTCTCCCACTGTGACAGGAAATTGGATGAGCATAAGAGTTACATACTCTGGTAATAATCAGGTCAATGATCAGATTGAGATGTTTCAAATGATTTGGTAATTTCTAGAGTAAATAAAAGATGGGTAGCCATCCACTATATTAAACACCACTCTCTTCACCACTGACACCACGTGGCTACAGTATATAGTATCTGCAGTGTCTACAACAGTTCAGCACCTCCAAATCCTACAAACTCCACTACCAAGGAGAACATCAACATACAGCTTATCATCTTTAATTTCACCTTGAAGTGAACTACCACCCCGCCTTGGACATAATTCACCATTCTGGCATCATTGCTGGGTCCAAATTTAATAATTCCCCATCTAACACAACAAAGAAACTTCATCACAGAGTCTTTATTAGCTCAGAGGATACTACCACCTTCTCAACCAGAGGTGAGCAATTGCTGACTCTGCAAGTGGTGCTCATATCCTGAGAATAAATGTTTAAAAGCTGACTCTTCCCTCTTAGTAGAGAAATCAAGAATGGCCTTATGGAAAGTGGCCTTATTTTAGAAGTGTTGATTACTGGGAACCAAATGGCTCTGTTAGTAGTGCTCTTGCCTCTGAGCCAGAAGGCCCTGGGATCCAACCTACTCCAGACATTGTCAACTGTGGATTATTAACATGGCTCATGGCAAATTGTGGAAAGTGAAAAGGCCTGGAAAGTGCTCCTGACACTCCACACCATTTACCAAGGGAGAAGAGTTTGGAGATAGATTAGAAAACTAATCCAGGGAAAATGTCCTTGCCCAAATGTTTCTTCAAATTTATAAAGCACCGTGGTTACAGAAGCATCTTGATGAACTAAGATTGGGATTGATGAGGGGTTCAATAGATTAGGCAGTTGGTTCGTTATTGCCTGTTTTTCCCAACTGCACAAAGTCAAAATCAAAGTTACCTCCAGTGATTGATATGTTTCATATTAAAATGAAAACAATGGAAAATCTGTGGTGAAGTTCATCATCTGATACTTAGCCAAATGGTTCTGCATTTCATACTTAGTTAACTTAGCTCAGCCAGATCAGATTTAAGTACTAATTAGTCTCATCATCACTGATCTAAAAAAGGAAATAAATCAGACAGATTTCTCATTTCTGATCATGGCTTGTACTAGTTTCTCTTGACTATTGATTAGTTGCAATTAAACTCCATGGCTGAATAATCCATTAGATGCCATTTTCTTGTTAAGCCCCAGATCATTGCGGTGAAAAATGGTTTCCAATGGCTGAGTAAGTACATACAGGAAAGGGCAAATAGAATTTGGAAATTGTAAAAACAAAAATTGCAAATAAAACAGGTCTGGCAGCATCTGTGAAGGAAAAAACAGAGTTAACGTTTCGGGTCCGGTGACCCTTCCTCAGAACTTCCTCAGACCTGCTGAGCTTTTCCAACAACTTTGTTTTGTTCCTGATTTACAGCATCTGCAGTTCTTTCGGTTTTTATTTAAGCGCAAATAAAACTTTTCTTCACAAAGTGCATGTGTAGAATTCACCATCTCAATAGTATTTATTTTTCTTACTTCAGGTGCACATCTATGAAGTCTAGTCCTGTCAGGAATGAAGAAGCATCCGTATCAAACCTCTTTGAATTTGCTTGCAAAATTAGCAACAATAGCCCCAGAAATGAAGGAAATGAGGCAAATGAAAAATTTCCAAACCTGGATGGATTTATTGCAAGCTCTGGCCACAGTGATTCCAGTAGTTCCAAATCGTTGAGAACCGTCACTAATTGTTGTGATTCTAGTGACCCCATGTTAGCTAGTAAACTGCAGGAAACCACAGACATCTATCACAGTAGTCCCAGAGAGGCTGGGTCAGATCAACCGAATTTGACCTCTGGAGAGACAAATACATCTGATAGTGTTCTATTTGTTGACTTGGGGAATGCAAGAAAAGAAAATGACTTAAAATTGGACTTGGAAAGCTATGAGACTTCAAGTTCCAGCTGTACTGATTTCTCCAGCGAGCCTAATATCAAAGACACTACTGAAAGCTCTGGAATTGGTTCAAGACATATTTCATGTCTCAAAGGCAATACATCTGCTGATAATTCACAGTTGGATGAAATTAGTAAAATCCGTGAACTCGAAGATACTACTGAATGCAATAAATTTAAAAGGCGTTCATTGTAAGAAAGTTTTGATTAATCATCAATCCTTTCAGATACTTAGTTTGAGTTTGTATCTCTAGCTGTCTTATTACAGATGTAGGGTGGGATCGACTGCACACAGTACACAGATCCCCAGATCAACCCTGGAGATTTCACAGGAGCTTTTACACCATTGTTTAGCTAGTAAGCAAAACAAGAAAAGGCTTATGACTGAATTCTCTCCCTCTCTTGAGTGTTCCCTGATCTCCTACAATCAGGGAAAGAACAAACCTCTAAATGGCTTAATGGGATGTGCTCATCCAATGGTTGCAGTTTGAGGAAGATGACTGTTAAATTGAAGCACAAAATTGCTCAATATCAGGGGGAGTGGAAGTCATGGATGGATAGATGGGAATTGCATTCTAAAAGAATGACTGGTGCATTTGCAAAGATAATGGGTTGTGTAACGTGATGGAGCAGGATTGACAAGGCAAAGTGAGGGGAGGAATTGTAGACAGCTTTGTACATGTCTGGGTGTTGGAAATTGTGAAACTGTATTCTGCTTTCCAAACCTTTTTAGATTATTAAAGCAGCTTCCTGGACTAAATCTAGGAATATGGCCCGGTGTTCTTGCTGCTGACCTTTTTGGACACATCAAACCATACCTTCTTTGTGGCAGTGACAAATCTTTCCTCTCAATTTAAGGTGATTGGCAAAGAAACCCAACAATTAAATCTGTTATCTATATGTGGATGCACATATGCTTGGAGCCACAGATACCTAAAATAGACAAAATATTTGTAAATAATTTTAAAGCAGTTTATTAAGAAGCAGTAGTTTAAATATTGTGCACTCACTAAATAGACATGAAAAATATAGCTATACAACCCATGATAGTTGAGAGTAGACTACTTATAACAAATGATGAATAAACAGTTGTCACAGACTGTGCTAGCTCAGAAGTCACATGATACAGGTTATAGTCCACCTGATGAAGGAGCAATGCCCCGAAAGCTTGTGATTTCAAACAAAGCTGTTGGATTATAACCTGGTGTCATGTGACTTCTGACCTCGTCCACTGCAGTTCAACACTGGCACCTCCACATCACAGTTGCTCGTAATAACAGCATCCTACTCTCTAGTCAAAGTGTTAGGGAACCCTTCCCTTGATCTTCTTCCATCTTTCCTGGTCCATCTTCCATCCACAGAAGGAGGACTTCCCCCGATAAGTACAGTCTCTGTCTCTGATCACTTTTTAATGTGCATGCTTTGTTTCTAGTATTGGGTAGGTTACCTTATGTTAACCATTTGAATTAGAATATTTCTAACCAAGGTGTCAGGAAAGTCACCTGACCCCTGTCCTTCACTCATCTCAGCGTCAGCTTTTTAGTTGACTTTATACTGATCGTTACTAACACTTTCGAAATACATGCATTGCTAGGGGGTACACAGGACACCAGAAGACTCCCTAACATCAGTTCAGGAATGTTTTGATTGCAACACTGCAATGCAATCTTTCTGACCTTTATCAGTACCTTATTTTTGCCCTTGACTGCTTAAAATTGTATATGTTCTCCTAGAGAGATAAAATCCATGTTGTGCCAGTTAATCCCATAACAGTTCTACTCTATCATAAACTTTATTATCTATTAAGGGTTCTTATTTCTTAAAGTGTTGCCTAAGCTGTACATCCTGGTTTTATTTCTATTCATTATACATTTTGTATTTTATTCTTTAGTTTATTTATTCACACCAGCAGTTTACTAAACTTGAATTTATAGTTACAGGAAATCCTTTGAAGAAGTACAGAGGATTGGACAGGGAGCCTTCGGTTCCATTTATGAAGTGAGACACAAAGTTGACAATCACAGATACGCTATCAAATGTGTGCAAATAACTCAGTAAGTATATTTATTCCGATTAGGAAAAATGGAATGAGTCCTCATCTTGTGAGGTTTTGTTTTCACTGGATGTGGTGTGTCCATTCATTGCTCAGCCAATATACAGCTGTAAGAGTCATAGAATACAGCAAGGAAACAGACCCTTTGGTCCAACTTGTCAATGCCGATCAGAAATCCTAAGTTAATCTAGTCTCATTTGCCAGCATTTTGCCCATATCCATCTAAACCCTCCCTATTCATCTACCCATTCAGATGCCTTTTAAATGTTGTAATTTTACCAGCCTCCACCACTTCCTCTGGTAGCTCATTCCATTCACGCATCAGCCTCTGCATGAAAAAGTTGCCCCTCAGGTCCCTTTTAAATCTTTCCCCTCTCGCCTTGAACATATGCCCTCTAATTTTGGACTCTCCTACCCTGGGGAAATACCAGACTATTCACCGCACCCTTGCCTCTCATGACTTTATAAACTTCTAAAAGGTCACCCCTCAGCCTCCGATACTCCAGGGAAAATAGCCCCAAGCCTATTAAGCCTCTCCCTATGGCTCAACCCTGACAATATCCTTGCAAATCTTTTCTGAACTCTTTCAAGTTTCACGACATTTTTCCTATAGCAGGGAGACCAGAATGAGGAATGAGGAGAGATTTTTAGTATTATAAACGATGTAGGAAGAGTTGGACACTTGTCAGTAAGCGTTACTACTAAAACCAGGACTCATGTCATCTGACTCACTATTATCAAAATTACAAATCCAACCACCCCTAAAAAAAATTACAAGTGCAGCCACTTCAAATAGAGAGATCTATTTGAAACTAGCCTACTGTCTGTCCTCACCAAATCATCTGCAAGAATCAAAATCTAAGAATTTCTTAAGTAACAGAACTGTCAAGCATCTTTGTTACATGGACTTCAGTGATTCAAGACAAATATTCATGAATCCCGTCTATCAGGTAACTGCATGGGGAGGAGCAATAAATGTTCAACTTGCCAGCAATTCCCACATTCCAAGTACGTTTCAAACAAAAATTGTTAAGTCTGAAGAATGCCTTCATATTTCCACTTTTATCCAGCATCACTAGAGGTCATTGTTGTGCCTCAGGTTCTAGCAGTTTTGCTTCTGAACTATGCACCCATTAGCAGTGAGAAATTAATGATAATTGGGAAAAGCTGGATTTAACCCAATGTCACCAGGAGATTTGAAGGCAGGTTGGGGATTTTGAGGTGGGGCATCTAAAATTAACTGGGCGGCCTCCTGGTGCCTACCTGCCTTCTCTTGCCCGTGTTATATTTCTACCAGTGACAGAGATGACTTTGGATGGCATATCCACCATTAGAACAATTCATGCCCTCAAATGGGAAAAGGCCTCATCCTGTCACCACCAGAATCTCACTGGCATTGGGAGAGGCCGAGCTGGTTACACTGCACAGGCTGGTGGCAGGAGCACATCCCTCCTTAAAGGGCCCCCAGCCGGGTACAATCTCCCGAGGTTCCCCTCCCACCATGGCCCCTCTCAAACGTTGGGCCCACCCACTCACCAACCCCCTCACCAACTCCCAAACACCTAGGCAAAGTCACGTTCCAGCGCTGAATGTCTCCTCAAGCCTCGCTAGTCTCTGGATTTGAGCCTTCTGAGATGGGATTTCCTCTCTGTGAGATCCTGCCTCCATTCTACTAGCAACCTATTGGATGTTAAATGGTTGTGAGGCTGTGCTGAGTGGGCTTCCCTCTGGATTTTTTTTTGGCAGAGGCTCATGAATGTGACCCCCACGGTGCTCTGAGAAATCTAACCTCAAGATTTGAATGCAAAAAAAATCAAAATTAATATTCTGTTGCAATACAGGGGTGGTGCTGCACTGTCACAGATGCTATTTTTCAAATGACAAGTTAAACTAAGTCCCCATCTGGCCGCTCAGGTGGATATGAAAGATCCCATGGCACTTGTTTGAAGAAGAGCAGGAAGTGTTTACTTCTGCTGTAATGGGGTATTTACTGAGAACAAATGGGCTACTATAGTTCTCACATTACAGCACATCTAAAGTACTTCATTCGTCATTGAATAGTGAGGGTGTGATTTATGCCAGGTATAGAATTGTTAAGCCAACTTATCTTTACCTCATTCTTTCGTGTTATATTTTAGGGATGATGATGCAAGAAAAACAGTTAAAGAAGCCCAACACTCGCAAAATTCTGTCACCAAAACATCATCCGTTACTACAGTTCCTGGATCGACAAATCTTCATTACAGTAGGTTGAATTCAACAAACATCTAATTATTAGTTTTATTCAAGTGTAAAAGTGATCATAAGAAAAAGTTTGATTGATTAATACGCCTTTCCATCTGTGGAACTACGTTAATTATCCTTGTGCAGAACCTGCATCAAAAATATCAATTCAAGTTAAGTCAGAGATAGTAGGAACTGCAGATGCTGGAGAATCCAAGACAACAAGGTGCAGGGCTGGATGAACACTTCTCGCCAAGCAGCATCATCGGAGCAGAAAGGCTGACGTTTTGGGCCTAGACCCTTCATCAGAAAAGGAGGAGGGGAAAGGGGTTCTGAAATAAATAGGGAGAGAGTGGGAGGCGGATAGAAGATGGATAGAGGAGAGGATAGGTGGAGAGGAAACAAACAGGTCGAAGAGGCGGGGTTGGAGCCAGTAAAGGTGAGTGTAGGTAGGGAGTTAGGGAGGGGATAGGTCAGTCCAGGGAGGACAGACAGGTCAAGGGGGCGGGATGAGGTTAGTAGGTAGGAGATGGGGGTGCGGCTTGAGGTGGGAGGAGGGGATAGGTGGGAGGAAAAACAGGTTAGGGAGGCGGGGACGAGCTGGACTGGTTTTGGGATGCGGTAGGGGGAGGGGAGATTTTGAAGCTTAATTCAAGTTAAGTGACTGCTTTGCTGATAATCGATACTCTGTCAGTCAGAGTAACAAAGAACTTAAGTGGTCATCTGGGTACTATCAGTCAGAGTAACAAAGAACTTAAATGGTCATCTGGGTAGGGTGGGGGAGGCAAAAGACTATCAATTCATTCAAAAGACAATACTGTCATAATGCTGCTTTCCCACACGTTTGCCAGTTTCCTGGTGCCCCCAAAGCTGTAAACGATATGTATCGATCATTGACACTCTTGTATTCCTCATTTATATGCCTCTGTGCTTCAATTACATCACTGGATTTCATATGCATGTTGATGTTACCTCGGTCCAGCTCACCACCAACCCTCTTGACTCCTCCATTGTTGTTTCTGACATTATTTTCTCACCAAGGCCACATATTTCTGCTTCTGTAACATTGCCAACTTTGCCCTGTCTCAATGGTCAGCTGAACTGAAACACTTATTCATTCTTTCATTTCTCTAGACACCAACAACATATACTGGATCTCAGTCAAGCAATTTAAAATTATCATCTTTTCTGATTCCTGAATTACACCAGCCCTATCTACCTCTGACATTTTTTTCAGTTCCAAAACATCTCCAGTGCATCCCTGATTTTATTCACTCTATCACTAGTAGTTACATTTTCAGTTGCTTAGGCTATAAGCCCTGGAATATCCTCCGACTCTTCTGTACCTTGCTTTCCTTCTTCAAGGCACACCATAAAACCCAATGCGTTTACCATGCTTTTGGTAATCTGACCTATCTCCTGATATGGTTTCACATTATATTATTGTTAAATCCTTCTTAACTCACATGTGCACACCAAGAAAACAAAAGGTTGTATGGCACTGGATGGTTGGTAACTCACCTGGCTTCAGACGGAACTCAGTGCTCCTCCTGTATTTGGTGTTAATGTGGTTTAAAGAAGTAGATGGATGACTTATTTGTTCTTTTAAAGATAGCTACTGCTAGATTGAGGCTTCAGCCTCATGTACCACCCCACCTAAGAACCAAAAAAGAATCCCCCTCGTCCTCACGTACCACCCCACCAACCTCTGGATCCAACGCATCATCCTCCGACACTTCCGCCATCTGCAATCCGACCCCACCACCAAAGACATCTTTCCCTTCCCACCCTTATCTGCTTTCCGGAGGGACAACTCTCTCCGTGACTCCCTTGTCCGCTCCACACTCCCCTCCAACTCCACCACACCCGGCACTTTTCCCTGCAACCGCAGGAAGTGCTACA
>NC_063335.1:91875352-91880687 GCF_021869965.1 Rhincodon typus
AACCCCCTTCCCCTCCCCCTTTTCTGATGAAGGGTCTAGGCCCGAAACGTCAGCCTTTCTGCTCCTATGATGCTGCTTGGCCTGCTGTGTTCATCCAGCCCTGCACCTTGTTGTCTCTTACTGCTAGATTGAGCTATTTTTTAAAATCTCGGTCTGTGATACAAGAAGCAACAATAGAAATAGCAAATACAGTTCAAAACCTCTGAATTGTATGAGACAGTGAAACCCCCACATTTATTGTTTCCTCAGCATCGCATTTGCTTGGCCTGATCTGCAGACTAAGTAGGTGCTTAAACACACAAAGGATCCGCTGGCCTGTCAAAGGAACCACACTCTCCGTATCCAAAATGGATTCCAGGTGCATGGTTTATATCATTAGCTAATACCTGGACAAATTTCTTTCATAATCATTTGGACAATGGGACAAGGTGTTGAGATTGGTTGGCTCGCCGAGCTGGTTTGTTATTCCGCAGATGTTTCTTTACCACGCTGGGTAACATTATCAGTGCAGCCTCCGATGAAGCTTCAGTGTGTTTTCCCGCCTGGTTTTTAAAATCTGGAGTCCATTGGGCTGGATTGCATCACTTCCGGTTTCCCTTTGTAGTGTATATGGGGTCGAGTTCTATGTGTTATTAATGGCTTTCTTTGTGGAGTGCCAGGCTTCTAGGAATTCCCGTGCCTGTCTCTGCTTAGCTTGTCCCGGGATTTTGGTGTTGTCCCAGTCGAATTGGTGGTTCTCCTTGTCGATGTGGATTGAGATGCGTGAGTATTGGTCGTGTCTTTTTGTAGCCAGTTGGTGTTCATGTACCCTTGTTGTTAGTTTCCTTCCTGTTTGTCCAATGTAGTGTTTCTTGCAGTCTCTGCAGAGGATCTTATAGATGACATTAGACCTGTCCATGGCGGGGAGTGGGTCTTTAGTTCAGGTGAGCAGTTGTCGTAGGGTTGACGTGGGCTTGTGTGCCACTCTGATGCCCAGCGGTCGTAGGAGCCTAGTGGTTAGTTCCGATGTGTTCCTGATGTAGGGTAATGTGATGAGTGTGTCGGGGTGTGTAGTACCTTCCTGATGTTGTTCGTGTATGCATCTTCTGACGTCATGGTAGAGCACAAGACAAATGGGGAACTCCAAACAAAAGTACACAGAAAAGTCACACACATGGACCAGGTACTGAACTTCAACAGTAACCATCCCAAAACACACAAACAAAGTTGCGTGCAAACACTATTTAAACTGGCCACAACATACTGCAGCAACACAGAACTACGCCAAGAGGAAGAAGAATACCTCTCCCAGGTTTTCAAGGATAATGGATATCCAAAAAACTGGGTCAGAAGATGCCTACATGAACAACATCAGTAAGGTACTACACACCCCGACAAGGAAACTAACAACAAGGGTACACGAACACCAACTTAATACTCACTCATCTCAATCCACATGAATAAGGAGAACCACCATTCGACTGGGACAACACCAAAATCCTGGGACAAGCTAAGCAGAGACAGGCACAGGAATTCCTAGAAGCCTGGCACTCCATGAATAAAGCCATTAGTAAACACATAGAACTTGACCCCATATACATCCACTACGAAGGAAAACCGGAAGTGAGGCAATCCAACTCAACGGACTCCAGAGTTTAAACACCAGGCGGGAAAACACACCGACGCTTCATCGGAGGCTGCACTGATGATGTTACCCAGCATGAAACGTCTGTGGAACAACAAACCAGCTCGGCGAGCCAACCAACCTCAACACCCACAACACGAGCTACAAATCTACTCCAATACCTTAATGGGACAAGGTGCCGCACAAAAGGCTGCTGCATGAGATAAAGGGGCACAGCGTTACAGGCATTGTATTGGAATGGATAGAAGATTGGTTAACTAAAAGGAAGCAAACAGTGGAGATAAATGAGTGCTCTTCTGGTTGGCAAAAAGTGACTAGTAGTGTGCCTCAGGGATCAGTGTTGGGCCCACAACTACTTATAATTTACGTAGATGATTTGGAGTTGGGGACCACGTGCAGTGTGTCAAAGTTTGTGGATGACACCAAGACGAATGGTAGTGCAAAGTGTGCAGTGGACTCTGAAAGTTTGCAGAGGGATATAGATAGTTTAAGTGAGTGGGCAAAGGTCTGGCAGATAGACTTCAATGTTGATAAATGTGAGGTCGTCTATTTTGGTAGGAATAACAGCAAAAGGGACTACTACTTGAATGGTAAAGAATTGCAGCATGCTGCTGTGCAGAGGGATCTGGGTGTCCTCGTGCATGAATCACACAAGGTTGGTTTGCAGGTATAACTGGTAATTAAGAAGGCAAATGGAATTTTGTCCATTATTGCTAGAGGGATTGAATTTAAAAGCAAGAAGGTTATGTTACAGTTGTATAACTGGAGTACTGCGTGCAGTTTTGGTCTCTGTACTCGAGAAACGATGTACTGGCACTGGAGGGAGTGCAGAGCAGATTCACGAGGTTGATTTCAGAATTAAGAGGGTTGGCTTATGAGGAGAGGCTGAATAGACTGGGAATATATTCATTGGAATTTAGAAGAATGAGGGGGGATCTTATAGAAACATATAAAATTATGAAAGGAATAGATATGATAGAAGCAGGGAGGTTGTTTCCACTGGTGGATGAAACTAGAACAAAAGGACATAGCCTCAAAATTAGGGGACCAGATATAGGGCTGAATTGAGGAGGAACTTCTTCACCTGAAGTGTTGTAAATCTGTGGAATTCCCTGTCCAGTGAAGCAGTTGAGGCTTCCTCATTGAATGTTTTTAAAGCTAAGATAGATAATTTTTTGAATAGTAAAGGAATTAAGGGTTATGGTGAGAGGGTGGGTAAGTGGAACTGCTCCAGGTTCTTATGTTCTTATGACATTGAATATTTTTTGATAGTTTCCTAGTTGAGTACACTAGTGACTGTCTGTATGAAAACCTAAAGAACTGTGGATGCTGCAAATCAGGAAGAAAAACAAAAATTGCTGGCAAAGTTATTCAGGCCTGGTAACATCTATGGTAACTTACCTGAAATGTTAATTCTGATTTCTCTCCACAGATGCTGCCAGACCTGTTGAGCTTTTCTAGAAATTTCTGTTTTTGTTTCTAATTGTCTGGATGACTTGTTACTCAGAATGAACAGTCCCTATTCTTAATCCTTCAAGGCGATTGTATCTGGTGAAGCTTTGCAGATACGTGATCTTAATGGCTTTGGGATGGAGAAGATAAAGTGGTGCAAATGTGCATCCATCTTTGACTGATTTCAAGTAACTGGATTGTGACTTTGGTCTTTCTAAGAATTCAAATAATGATTCTCAACCTGTAAATTCAATAAAGTAATTTTTCATAAAGCAAGGTATCACAACAGTCTGGGGAAAATTGATACACAGATGCTGTTCAGGTCCATTGTACGCTGAAGGTGGCAACGCAGGTCGATAGAGTGGTCAAGAAGGCATACGGCATGCTTTCATTCATCGGACGGGGTATTGAGTACAAGAGTTGGCAGGTCATGTTACAGTTGTATAGGACTTTGGTTCGACCACATTTGGAATACTGCGTACAGTTCTGGTCGCCACATTACCAAAAGGATGTGGATGCTTTGGAGAGGGTGCACAGGAGGTTCACCAGGATGTTGCCTGGTATGGAGGTCGCTAGCTATGAAGAGAGGTTGAGTAGATTAGGATTATTTACATTAGAAAGACGGAGGTTGAGGGGGGACCTGATTGAGGTCTACAAAATCATGAGAGGTACAGACAGGGTGGATAGCAAGAAGCTTTTTCCCAGAGTCAAGGACTCAATTACTAGGGGTCACAATTTCAAGGTGAGAGGGGAAAAGTTTAAGGGAGATATGCATGGAAAGTTCTTTACGCAGAGGGCGGTGGGTGCCTGGAACGCGTTGCCAGCGGAGGTGGTAGAGGCGGGCACGTTAGCTTCATTTAAGATGTATCTAGACAGATACATGAATGGGCAGGGAGCAGAGGGGTACAGATCCTTGGAAAATAGGCGACAGGTTTAGATAGAGGATCTGGATTGGCACAGGCTTGGAGGGCCGAAGGGCCTGTTCCTGCTCCTGTGCTATAATTTTCTTTGTTCTTTGTTCTTAACATACATATATATATAATTCTCCCATGAAGCATCCTGGGAAGTTCATTACATTAGAGGTACTACAGCAAACGTTTTACAAACCAGCACCTATAGGATCAGGACTATGCCGGTTGATCAAATATTCCAGATAAATCAAGAGTTATGCACAACCACAGTAAACCCTGACCAAACGAAGCTTCATGACATCAACATCCCTCAAAAAAACTATGTAAAAACATCAACACACCTCCTAAAATCAATGTGAAAACTCATAGTAACTGATAGAAAAGTAATGCAGGGGGTATACACATCACTGTTATACCTTATTTACAGCATAAATACTCAGACATCAGGGTAGATTGTGGTACTTGAGGTATATAATTTTTGCTGATTTATTGACAGCGGCAATTGAAAAGGTACTAGCTAAAACAATGTTTGCTGTTTATTGATAAAAGTTGTAGAATTCTCAGCAATTTCAATTAACAATGTGTGATAGATCAGTTGAAGCTCTCAGGATGGAGACTGATTGATTTGTTAGCTAGGGCAATGAAGAGATAAGAATAAAAGAGCAAAGGTACAATGAGCAATGATCTAAGAGAATGGTGGAATGGGCTCAACTGAGTGACATGCGACTTTTCCTTTATTCCTATAATTCACAAGTTCTTCAACCTTAGCAGTTACGATAAGTTGAGATGTTTGACAGATTTTTGAATGTCGTATTAAAGAAAAGCTCAGCAAAATAATATAAACAGCCCTTGAGTCGCAGTGGTACTGTGTCCCAGGAGGCCTGAGTTCAAGTCCCGCCCCTTTGTCCTGTAACCACAAATTTTCTACACTAAATTAGTAAAGAGTTGACTAGAAGAATATAAACAGCCTTTAGTGAAGATTCTTGTGGCACACTGGCAGTGTCCTTGGCTCTGAAGCAGGAGGTCTAGGTTGAGGTCACCCCTGCTCCAGAGCAGGTTAATCAGAAGATATCTACCAATGGATCCTGGATAATTCACCTCCATCACTACAAGAAATGAAGGCAATTTGAATTCATATTCCAATTTTTGGGAGATAATTTATCATTTTATCAAGAATAGAAAATGACTTAATGGGCAGAATAAGCAGAATGGGCACTCTCTAAATTGCGTGCTTTCCATTTGAGGACAGTGTTGGAAGGTGAGATGAATTGGGCAGATATTTCAAAGAACAGCACGTGGTGGATGAATGAATTTCTTCTGTGTTTTTTTACATCTTATGATTAAAACT
>NC_063335.1:91881187-91888743 GCF_021869965.1 Rhincodon typus
AGTGGATGCTTATAGATGTGGTGCCAATCAAGTGGGCTGCTTTGTCCTGAATGGTTTCAAGCTTTGAGCGTTGTTGAAGTTGCATTTATCCAAGCAAGTGGGGAGTATTCCATCACCTCCAGACGTGCCTTGTAGATGGAGGCCAGCCTTTGGACAGTCAGGGCATCAGATACTCACTGCAGTATTCAGAGTCTCTGACATTGCCTTGTAGCTACTGTACTTGTGTGGCAAGCCCAGTTGAATTTCTGGTCAATGGTAACTCCCAGGGCGTTGATAGTGGGTAATTCAGTAAGATAATGCCACAATATCAAGGGATGGTGGTTAGATAGAATCTTAATGAAGACGGCCATTGCCTGGCATTTGCGTGATACAAATGTTAATCGCCACTAAATTATTTCCCCCGATCTTAATTCATATGTTTGACTCCACTCCTCTCCCCAGCAACTATAGGAGGCCGAACTCCACTGTTCACAGCCTTGGTTCCCTACTTGATCTTATGCTATGTTTCCACTCTGATATCCTCTTCATCACCAAAACTGCCTACTTTCACTTCATCATCCATCTCCATCCTTGCCTCAGCTCATCAGCTGCAAAACCCTCATCCACGCTTATGTCAGGTTACAAAGATTGCCTCATTACGCTCATTGTCAACTCACTGCAAACCACAGGGGGAAGGGGGGAGGAGGAAGACTGAAATCCCATGCACTAAGAACAAGTAGAGGTGACTAGCTCCCCTGTAAATGAATTGCTTTGTTATGACAATCTGGGAATCTATGGTAATTATTTTTGATTTGATGAATCCAGTTCCCAGCTTTACGTGGTGAAATTTCAACTCTCAACGTTTCAGTTGGGAGTCTTGGACTACATTGTTACTTTTCTTTGTCTTAGCCTGCTGAGTGGGCTTTAACTCTGCAATTTAGGTTTCTTTGGAGTTTAAAAAATCTAGTTGAGTTAACCGACTCTCTAACCAACAGAAAAAGACACAGAAGGAGAAAAAATGCTACTGCACCCACCTGTTGAATGGAATAGAGTTTGATACCAGAGCTGCGGTCCCATATACAGATCATGTCATCTAATCCACCACTGATCACACAGCTTGAGGTGCAGATGAGAGCTATAACGTCACCACGATGACCATGCATATGACTCACTCGGCTTCCAGTTAATACATCCCAGAGGCAAATAGCTCCATCTTGGCCTCCACTAGCCAACCCCATTGCCTGAAAGAAGACATTTCAAGTAAAGCAACTGCAAAGTTGATGAAGTTAACCAGTTCTGTTACAGTCAGCACTAAAACCCAATTATCTTGTGCTGAACTTTCATTCTATAAATGAGTCCTTTGGGAGTTGAAAATAAGTCAATGTTCATGATTCATTCACAAACTACATGTCATGGAACAAATGTCTGAGGTGACAGAAAGAAAGAAAACTGAAGTATGGACATGATAACTAACTTTCATAAAAGATGGTACAAATGTCAACAGTTATCAACAATTTTCACTAAATGCTAGCAATTCGCTGGAAAAAATTAAACTTGTAGAAAGCTAAATTACATCAATCAGGTGCAGAAATTAAACTCTCATAACTTTCATCGCATGTGGATAGATTAGTATCATCTCTCTTTTGTTCCCTTACTGGTTCCTTGGGTCATGCAATATTAACCCCGACTTGCAGTTATGTGTTGCTGGCTGGTTGTTCAGCCACAACAAGATGATGCTGTCAATGGTACATTTTTTCATCCATAAAGCAGCTGGGGGCCCATGCTTCACTTAAGTACTAAACGGTGCTGCATTATCGGAACATTGTACTCCTTTATATCTTAAAAACACAAACCGCTATATTAGCGCTGTTTTGGATGATAATTTTCCATTATTAATGCTATCAGAAACTGTTTAATTAGCAACAACCACTGACGGCTGTGGGGTTTTATTTTGTGCAAAATGGCCTCTATGCTTGCTTGTATGGCAATAAAGGTCACTACACTTTAAAGAAATTCACTATATGGAACAGGCACGTTGCTGTTTCTGGCACATAATAACCCATTACATTATTTAATTTTTTTTCACCTCCATCATTCCTGCAACACACTATTAATTTCAAGCACTGAGGAAAGTTCAACCATATTATACCATTTGTAAGTACGAATTTGACTGACGAGAAGCCAGCCAATGCTAGTCACTGATTCTTCTCTTGGTTTCCAGGTCATACATGTACTGATAGGAGATCAGGGGACTCCAGGCCATAACCCAGGAGGGGCACAAGAATTAAAAGTAAAGGCATGCTACCATGTGTAGCGTTACTGTATTTCAATACATCTTGCAATTTTCTACGAGTAAACTGTTACCAGGGCAAATGTACAAGCAAAAATAACTTGACAGTCCGGGATATACAGAGAACACTTCTTTCCTTAGTGTTTTGGGATCTGTTACTCAATGAGAAGAGCAAATGATTTAACACCTCTTTCAAAGTTAGCACCTCATATTCTGAAGAGTTCCCATAAAACTCAAATGATCCGAGACTGTTTTCCATATAGTGTTAAACGCATAGCTTTCCGACTTAGCGACATAATTCAAGAAGCATGCAATTAAGCAAGGAGAAACTGCATTGATTTTACCAACTTCTAAATTAATTAAACCCCTGTATGAAAATATTTGCAACATACGAACTGTATGAGGTGTAAACTGAAAGAACATCTGATACTTACTGGTTCTCTATTGCCAAACTCAGCAAAATATTTTGGTTACATATGACAGTACCTGGTCTATATATACTGCTGTGATCCCTCCTGAGTGACCCTGTAACGTATAAAGACAACAGGAGTCCTCAAGTCGATATATCTGCAAAATGAACAGAAGCTCAGTAAACAAACTAATGTACTAAATGCAATCAATTCACTCTTTCTGGTGAAACATTAACTTTGTTTCTCTTTCAACAGATGCTGCCAGGCTTGTTGAGTATTTCAAGCATTTGCTATTTTTAGATCAGATTTCCAGTTTCTGCAGCATTCCACTTTTGATTCCAAGTTTGCTTTGCTCAAATCTCCTATTTTATTTACACTTTATTTTCTCTGCATTCTTTTATCTACATGTTGCCTCTTGCCTACACTGAAAATTCATTCTGAATAAGGTAAAAAGCTGAGTGGGTTGCATGACTTAAGTCTACACTTAGAACATAGAAACATGGAACAGTAAAGCACAGTACAGGCCCTTCGGCCCACGTTGTTGTGCCGATCTATTATCCTACTAAAGATCAAACTAACCTGCATACCCTACATTTTACTATCCTCCATGTGCCTATTCAAGAGTCGCTTAAGCGTCTCTAAAGTATCTGACTCCACTACCACTGCCGGCAGCGCATTCCACACGCCCACCACTCTCTGTGTAAAGAACCTACCTCTGACATCTCTCCCCTATACCTTCCTCCAGTCACCTTAAAATTATGCCCCCTCATAGTTGTCATTTCTGCCCTGGGAAAAAGTCTCCGACTATCCACTCTATCTATGCCTCTCGTCATCTTGTACAATTCTATCAAGTCACCTCTCATCCGTCTTCGCTCCAATGAACAAAGCCCTAGCTCCTTCAACCTTTCCTCATAAGACCTGCTCTGGGGGAATCAGCCCAAATTATGTTCTCATGTTCTGTAAGTAGAAGCCCAAATGTGAGATTATCACCCAATTAACACAATCATTATTTTAAATGCAACTGAATTGTACTCACTCTGAGTGTGTGGTCCTGACTTCCTGTGACTACTCTGCCAGCAGCTGCTTTCAGCACCGTGATGGGCTTTTGGTGTGCACAAGGAACCATGTGCGTTAACTGACAAACTATGGTATCGCCACTGCTGAAGACTGGTGATGATGGGATTGTGGATCTGTTGGGTGTTCCTGAACAAGATGTCAGACTACAGAATTAGTGTTCCAGGTATGGAATGAGAAGTAATTTAACAACTTGCACACACAGGACGACTCTATCATAGCAAAACAGTTCTCATCCCTTTATAACCAGCTGAACGGGGAACTTACGCATCAAAGAGTAGTTTGATGCAGGTTTGGAGGAAGCGCACATTTGAAAGATACTTTTAAAATCCTCATCAAAACTATAAAGTGACATGTCAAGGGACAGAAGTTATAAAGGGAATTCTGAAGCACAGCAAAAATAGTAACTGACGTCTCTGTTGTCTGTCACAGAACTGGAGGATGTAAGGACATACAGGAAGACATGATTATAAACACAGTGCGCCAGTAGGATTGAGTTGGAGATTTCAGAATAATCGGTATTCGCTGTTTTTGGTTTACGATTTTAATCACATAATTTTCAAAAAAGGGTTAATGAATTGCTGATCAAGCTTCAATGCTTAAAAATGCAGCTTTTGTGTGATAGCCATTTACAACACTGGCCTAAAAATACCGAGAGGCTAAGAAATTAAGGAATGTGACTTTGAAAGCATCTTGTAGTGTCAATGAGATTTTGGTGGCATTTATGCCATTTTATTAACTTGCTCCTCATCATCAGCCACGAATCTCCTAGTTTTATGCTTCATCTGATGGCAACATTATTGAGTTGTGCATCCTGTTAACAGCTAACACTAGAAAACATGTAAATTTGTACTAACTTTGGAGGGGGAGGCAGGAACATAAGGGAACTATCCATTTCAAATAAATATCTTTCACTTACCTCGGTACTGCAGCTGGTTGATGGTTTTATTGGTGTCTAGACAATAGAAATCCAATGAGCCATTCAATCTTGCAGCAACAATTCTGTAATATAAAGCTCTGTTATTTCATTGAACACACAAATAAATGTCTAACAAGTGTCAATACATGTAGTAATTACCATGTTCTGAAGTGGTAACATCAAGGAAATGTTTGAATACTGGCGTATCTGATTGTGCAATAAAACATACCCCTATACCCTAGTCAAAAATAATAGCCACAACTATCATACAAAACAGCTGTTGTGTAAGACTGAGGTAATCTTAGTCATGCTATAACTAACAATGTCTGTGGAAGGCAGCAGGCCAAGGCTGAATAATGGAGACGTGAGTACAGGTTGCAGTTAAATTTAAACAAAAAGAACTGCAAATGCTGTAAATCAGGAACAAAAACAAAGTTGCTGGAAAAGCTCAGCAGGTCTGGCAGCATCTGTGAAGGAAAAAACAGGTTAATGTTTCAGGTCCGGTGACACTTCCTCAGCTTTTCCAGCAACTTTGTTTCTGTTGCAGTTAAATTTATTGCTTCAGATATTAGGAGAGCTGATTCTTAAACAATGGTAGAATAAAATGATAAGAAACCAAAGTGACTGAGAAGAAACAACATTATTAAAATTTAAAATAATGACTGCAGGCTATGATACACCACATAAAAGTGGAGGTTAATGTTAAAGCTCATTTCAAAGCAGCTAAAAGTAGAACTTTTTAAAAAGCAACCAGTTCACATGCACTGACTGCTGAAAGGGTTTAATAGGAGTAAGGCTGTCGATATGGTGATATTACATTTCCAGGAAGACCTTTGATACATTTCCACTGGAAAGGTTTGTACCAATTTTTTTTTTTTTTAAAAAAACAATGGCGTTGGTGAAAATATTTCATATTGGACATGCAATTGGCACTCCAAATAAATCCAAAAGCTAGTGACAGGAATTGTTGCTAACTTTGGAGATTGTTACCAGTGAAGTTTAGTAGTCACAAGCAGAATGGAATTTGGAGATGCTCCAAACTACTGAAGGTGGGCAACTACAAAGCTGAACAGGACAAACTGCAGAAGGAATTAGGAACAAAAACAAAGTTGCTGGAAAAGCTCAGCAGGTCTGGCAGCATCTGTGGAGGAGAAAACAGAGTTAACGTTTCGGTCCAGTGACCCTTCCTCAGAACTTGAATTTTGTATCTGTGTTCAATATTCACAATGTAATGCAGCTGTACCAGAAATGGTTAGCAGGTCGTCAATTTTGCTTTTCTTTTCCAAAAGACGCTTCAAAGTTTTATGATTTCTCTATTCCTCAAAATTCCTATCCCAGATTTCATGGTCAGTAGCAAAATGAGGCATTTGCCACTGCCCTTGAAGAAAACTGCCCACATCGATCTGTGGCATGGGTTTCTCATTTCCCAACAACAGTTTGAAGCTGATGCCAAGTCAGGCATTCGGCAATGATTCTTGTCAAGCTCATCAGACCTTGTATTCTCAAATGTAAACCAGGAAGCAAAACATAGATTTCCATTCTTAATTAAAATTTGACAAGTTGAAAAAGAATTGGGATTAAGGCAGCTGAAATAGCAAACATTTTTAGAAATTAATTTATTTAGCTACATTGGAGAAATTGGATATTCCCCCAATATGAAATTAGTTTTCTTTTACGGCAAGTGAAGCTGTTCAGTCGTAATTATTAACTTAATGTGTCATTTTAAAAAAAAAAGTTACACCTCATTTAACAAGGTGCAACTTTTTCAAGAATTTATAAAGCAAGTCTAAAGGCACAAGAAGATAATTTCTCATCAGTTAAGTGATTTTTACTTGATTGCAATCTGGAGACAGGGATGGCTGTGGAGGCAGGGGGAAAAAATGGCTGCAGTGGTATCCTTAATGCACCGTATGACAAAGCATATGATTACTAACAGCAACTTCTGAATTTTCAACTTTAATTGCATGTGTGGACTCCAGATTTTCCTGTCTGTTTCAGTGTAGTAATTGACAACTAACTTACACTGTCATTACCACAGCAAAATCTAGGTTTGTGTCTGAATGGAAAACCTTTTTGTAAATCTATAAACAGCTATGATATTGTTATAAGAAAAAAAAAGTATAATGAACCTTAAAATGACATATGCAAAGGTATGTATCTCTGGATATATTCTTCACAAATTGAGATTGATATAGGGTTACTAAAATAAAAAAACTTGGACTTTGACCAGAAGCACAGAATCTAATTAAACAGGTAGCATAATTTAGGCCCTCATGCCACCCTAATTCTCTCAAAGAGTTAGCCATTTAGACCCTTTCCCTTTTGCTTTAAGTTGTTTTACTTTCCAAATAATTGTCCACTTCCCCTTGCATGTAACAGAAGATTCTTCTGCTATCATATTTTGTAGGACAGGGGAATATCCTAACAATGTATGAAAATGTTAGTCCTTTTGGGAGGGAGGTGCTGATGAGTTTAAATTTATAAAATCAAGTGACTACCTTAGAACATTACAATTGGTATGATTTTAAAAACATGTATGCAGTAGCCTAACAGATTGGGAGAATTTACACTTAAGATATATTTTTATAGTATGTAAATGTATACCCATAAATGATAGCTAAATTGAACATGAAAGCATACTTTGAAAACCTAAATATCAAAGAAGAGATTTATTAAGAATCTGGTCTTTTTGAGTTGGCTGTTCATTCAAATGACTAGCCTGCCTGAATCTTAAATCATAAGCATTAAAAAACACTAGCAAAGTTAAAAGCTTCAATATATTTTGTATGAATGAATCATTTTGATGCTCTGCCATCAGCTGAGTCAATGTGCTTGACTCTTATAAAAACTGAAAGAACTGCAGATGCTGTAAATCAGGAACAAA
>NC_063335.1:91889143-91911476 GCF_021869965.1 Rhincodon typus
TTCTGAGGAAGGGTCACTGGACCGAAACGTTAACTCTGTTTTCTCCTCCACAGATGCTGCCAGACCTGCTGAGCTTTTCCAGCAACTTTGTTTTTGTTCCTGATTTACAGCATCCGCAGTTCTTTTGGTTTTTATTTATGCAGAAGGAATTAAATATACTTTGGGTAGTGGCAAACAGATGAACCACAATGTTGAGAAATGCAATGTGGGACAAAACTCCATCAGGGACTATAACAAATGCAAACAGACATGTAAGATGAAGTAGTCTTGGTGTCCTTATTAAAAATAAATTGAAGCTAATGCAGTAAAGATAGTAAATCAGAAGTCGGGATGTATTGAATGTTGAACATTGAATCCAGATAGATATCCTGCTACTTCAAACATCGTTGCAGCAACTGAATTTAGAACACTGCACACAGTACTGATTGCCAAAATGCAAAAAGAGGATATTGCAGCAATTGAACGGTACAGACATGGCCACTAATTTGACTGAAGGAATGAAAGAATTGGATTATGAGAAATGGTTATATAAATTGTACGTGTTCCAACTGAAATAGAGAAGGTTGAGAGGTGATAGAATTTTTGTTTTTGAGGTTTAGGAAGTAAACACAGATCTGGCTGTGTTCAAAATACCTACCACCTACCATTTTCTCTACACAATATTGAACCTTAAAGGAATTTACTGTTGTTAAAGCACATTGAAACATTTCCAAAATTCATGATTAGGTAATACTGAAACATAAAAAGGATTGAGCGATTTTTACTGAATACTTTCAGATGCTTAAGAGCCTTCAAGATAATCAAGTGGGCTCTGATGCTGAAATGTCAATTCAGACCATTTAATCAAAGTTGCCAATGAAGTTGAAACTGGCATTATGAGGGGCTATTCAGAGGTTATTAATTAACTGATTGCTAACAGGCATTTTAAGAGGTATTGATTAAAGAGGTCTTTATGATCTTGGTAGCAAGCACTTCAATTCAATTGCCCTTTACTAACAGGGGGGAAACACTGCACTGACGTCAATTTCGAGAAGATTTAAACTGTTACTCACTATTTCACATTCATTACTTTGGAGTTATTAAGAGAATCTCAAACATATTGAGACATTTTCTGGGACATTTTTTGTCATGATTTCATCACAGGTAAACATTTATTTTGGAAATTCTGAAGATTTCACCTAGAAAGTGATTGCTGTGCTAATCCACCTTATTGGACTTATCCGACTCAACAGGAGAAAAGGAGTGTTTGAACACTGGCATCTTGCCGGGAATTCCCCTTGTTTTGGAATAGGAATGGAAGGAGGAAATGAGGTCAGACACAGCAGCACCAACTATCTTGGGAGACAGCAACTGGAGAGCAAGATGGCATCCTTCCTTCAACATCATCATCCCCCAAGCAATGTAGGTCAGGACAAGCCTTCTACACCATACCTCCTCCATCAGGACCCTCCACTGCCACATCTGAGAACCTATGCACCTTTTCCCCTCATCCCCGAGCCATTCTGCACCATGTTACTGTGTCAGCAAAGCAGACATTGGGGAGAGAGTCAACGAATGTATATATCACTGTGCAGAAACTGTCTCTAACCAGCTCGGATCCTATACGTGCAGATTTCTGGTTCAGCATCTTTAGACGGATGAAAACTATGGTAAATTGGCCATTAGAATCAACTTTCCCTCTAAGCTGAGCAGGCATGCAGTAGTGTGGAATGGACTGTACTTAGAATAAACAGGCTACACATAGCATTCTTTTTAAGATGCAAATAAAGTTGGTTGCACATCATCATAAATGGACCACACAGCATAACACATCATGTACAGCAAACAGAGGTTAGAGGGGACATTGATTAGGATTAAAATTTTGAACGAAAAAAGTTAGCTTTTTATTCAGCATTGCCACTACTTAGGGATTGCTTTCACCCTTTGGTGAAAAATCTTCCCGATTGATTACAGCCTTTTATATATTTTACTGTATTGCAGTAGCAACCAGGGTTTCAGGACTAGTTCACTGATCGTGAAGCACTTTTTGACGTCAAGCAGTTGTGAAAGGCACTATTTAAATTCATGCTGTTCATTTAACACAACCAAGTTCAATCATTTTGAATTTAAAGATGTATGGGTAATTAATAGATTGACTGCAAGCTTTTCTGCAGTCAGACAATCATGGGTCACACTCCATCATTCACCATTATATCATGAATTTAAATCATAAAAGTATCACAAAACATGGCAGCACTTTCAACTCTGTGGAATAAAACCTGTTTGTGCCAGAGAATGGACTGGGTTACAGCACAGTGATGGGACAAACCCTGAATCTTATAGAAAGGCTAACAGCATAAATTAACAACATATATCCAGCTTATTACCTGTTTGTGATAAAAGCCAGTGCTGTTATCCCGGAAGAACCCTCTTCGTTACTGCAGCGCAGAGTTCCATCTGCAGCATCCCACACCTGAAACGAGACAGATTCATTTTAAAATGTAAGGTAAGTCATGGTATAAACAATAGGTCCTTTTAATTTTTAGAAGAGAGGTCCCCTTTTTTAAACTCTTTAGTTTTCTCTAATCTTCCTGGAAGTACTGATTCATGTTGGGCATTGGGTTTAATGGACATTGGACCTTTTACCTCAGCTAAATGTTCACTTTAAATTTTAGGCTGAGTCAATAAGCATAAGTTGAATGCCCATTTAAGAGTACTGCAGATAAGATGAAGTCTATTCTCCCCGACATTCACATAAGCATATTCTGTAGAAGTTACTGAGCAGTAATACACTCTAACCAACCTTCCTCTCCTTAGCTTTCAAGTGCTAAAGCTGTATCATTCTGATTGCTACTCCAACTGAAACTAGCAGGCTCAGTACAATAACAGGGATAGAGAAGTTTATATTTTGCATATCTCAATTTGATGATGGGTGGGACACTTAGCACTTTTTTGCGTAGCTAAGTACAATGTAGATCACATTAGCTGGCAGGGTTTCTTTTTAATCTATTCATGGTATGTGGCCATCACTGGCTGGGCCAGCATTTACTGCCCTTGAGAAGATGGCAGGGAGCTACCTTCTTGAACCAATGGACTCTACATAGTCTGAGTACACTCACAGAGCTGTCAGGGAGAGAACTCCAGGACTTTGACCCAGAACAGTGAAGGAATAGCGATATACTTCTATGTCAGGATGACGTACAGCTTGGAGCAAATCTTGCAGGTGGTAGTATTCCCATTTATCCGCTGCCTTTGTTTTTCTTGGCAGTAGGGATACTGGGTTTGAAAGGCATTGTCTATATAGCTTTTCAGTGTATTTTGTATACGGTAAACACTGCTGGTCCAATGAGTTAGTACAGGAAGGAATGAAGGAGTTAGTTGAGGCGCCAATCAAGTAGGCTTCTTTGTCCTGGACGATGTCAAGCTGCTTGAGTGTTGGAGCTGCACTCATCCAGGGAAGTGAACAGAATTTCATTGCAATCCTGACTTGTGCGTTGCAGATAATGGACACCTTTGAGGCTTTGAGGAGTCAGCAAACGAGTTACTCACCACAAGATTCTCAGTCTCTAACCAGCTCTTGCAGTCACAATATTTATATGGCTAGACCAGTTCAATTTCAGGACAATAATAACTCACCTGATTTTTGATTGTAGGGAATTCAGTTATGGTAACAATTGAATATCTATAGATTCTCTCTTGTTGAAATTGTTCACTGTCTGGCATTTGAACAACACGAAGAATACTGGTTTCTTATTAGCCCAAGCCTAAACGCTGCCCAGTTCTCACTTCATTTAGACATGTGCAGCTTCGGTATCTGAAGAGTCATTAATGATGCTTAGCATCATGCAATCATAAGTCAACATACCCACTTCTGATTTTATGATGGTGGGGGGGCAGCGGTGGGGATGTGGGGGGAATGACAATGATGAAGCAGGTGAAGATGATTGGGCCCAGATTAATAACCTGAGGAACTCCTGCAGTTTCCCCAGATTATCATTTATTCCTGTTTTGTTAGGGTGTCTTGATGCCATGTGTGGTCAAGTTTTGTTTTGATGTCAAGGGCAACTACCCTCACTTTCCCTCTTGAATTCAGCTCTTTTGTTTATGTTTTGACCAAGAACTTAATGAGTTCAGGTGCTGAGTCCACCTTGCAGAACCCATCAGAGGATCAGAGATTAGGTTATTGTTGAACTAGTGCTGCTTGATAGCACCTTCCATTACTTTGCTGCTGATAGTGAATAAAATAGTAGGGTGGCAATTGACAGGTTGGATTTGTGCAACAGGACATACCTCGGCAATAAACCACTTTGCTGGTAGATGCTAGTATCATAGCTATACTGGAACAGTGTAGTTAGGTCTGAAGCACAAGTCTTCAGTAATTTTGCCAGAATGTTGTCAAAACCCAGAGCCTTTGCAGCACCCAGTGCCTTCAGTCATTTTTTGACATAACAGAGGGAGTCAAAGGCCAAGATGGATCATCAACTCAGCGCATGGTTGAAGATTGCTGAAATGCTCCTTTTCTACTAATATGTTTCCCAATCATTGAAGATGGGAATATTGAAAGAAGCTCTACCCCCAGCGAGTTGTTTAATTGTCCACTACCATTCATCATAGTTTGTGGCAGGATTTAAAAGCTGATATCTGATTGGTTTGTCTCTGTCTACTTGTCAAAACCTACAGTCTTAAAGCCGAATCAAATCAGCCTTCCTACCTCTATTAGCAACACAGTAAAATTAAAACCTCCAAAGCCTCTCAAAATTTACCCTAACATTCATAGCCCGACTTTTTCAATAACCAATCCCAGACTTAATCATCAATTCTAGATACTGGGTTTGTAGTTTAAACAAAAGCCAACTATTTATTAATAATGCAGTAGCTTTACTACAGTAAAATTAAACAACAAAGTCGTTAACTAAAATTTATGAGTAAATCCAATAATCTTTGTTTTCAAGAGATAACAAGGTGTAGAGCTGGATGAACACAGCAGGCCAAGCAGTATCACAGGAGCAGGAAGGCTGACGTTTCGGGCCTAATCATCCAGCTCTACATTTTGTTATCTCAGATTTTCCAGCATCTGCAGTTCCTACTATCTCTGATACAATTTTAACCACACTGCGAAGCCTCTTCTAAGGATGCCTACCCTGAAGAAGTTACCCTCCTCCCTCCAGACAAACCTGGCCTGCTGTGTTCATCCAGCTCTACACCTTGTTATCTCAGATTTTCCAGCATCTGCAGTTCCTACTATCTCTGATACAATTTTAACCCCACCTTTGTTTTCAATCCCATTTATACAGAACACAGACAGACAAACACACACAGTTAAGGGATAAAATAAAATAATAAAACTGGCCAGATTACTTAAGCTATTTCATGATGCTTTGTTCAACAGGCATCTATGATTGTTTCTTGGTCGATTTTCTGAAGAGATTGATCAGGGCCAGCTTTTCTGTTCAGTCTGAGGAATTTTCAGCAATACTTATAAATTAGTTACTATTCTCTGAATTTTTAATGGTTGATAATGGGAAGTTAGGCAGGGAGCTTTCAAATATTCATGCTGTAGCATCAACAGCCAAACTCCTCCTCCAAAAACCAGTTCAAACCTGCCAGCCTCTGCCTCTGTTTGACCATCGTGTTCTGTCGCAGACTTGCTGTCACCACTTCCCAGGTACTGACCTTATCTATGGCCAAACATCTGTCTGGTTAGACATAGTGCTTTCCCTGATACTGAAGTGCCAATGGAGCACTCTGATATAGAATCAACCTGCAATTAACTTCCAGGTCTGGCCTCACAAACAATGGCTTGTTTGTCCCTTTCTTAACAAAAAACATAAGCTGCTGTCCAGTCCAATCATCATCTTCAGCTCTCAGTTCACAGTCCCAAATAAAAATTGATAAAAGAATAAGATGATGAAAAATCTGTGAGGGTTCTAACACTACCACATGATGCTTACACAGTTTGGCATGCAAGTTGTCCTGTTTTGTGGCATCAAGTTGACACCTCATTTTTAAGTATGCGTGGTGCTGTTCCTGGCATGCTCTTCTGCACCCATCACTGAAACTGGATTCATTCCCTGATTTGTTCTAATGGTAGAGTGGCAGGCATATGCAGGCCATGAGATCACAGATTGTGACTGAATACAATTCCACAGAGCCACATGGCTGCGTAGTCTTCAGCTGCTAGATCTGTTTGAAATCTATCCCTTTCAGCACAGGGGTAGTGCCACTCAACACAATGGAGGACATCCTCAATGTAAAGACGGGACTTCATCTCCACGGGACTGTGCGGTGGTCACTCCTACCAATCCTGTCATGAATACATGTACCTGTGACAGGCAGAATGGAGCGGCTGATGTCAAGTCAATGTTTTTCTCTCAACAGTTTCCTCACCAATTGCCGCAACTGTCTCTGGCAACTATGTTCTTTAAGACTCAGCTAGCTATGTCAGTAGTGCTACTATGCAACTTGATGATGGACATTAAAGCCCTTCACCCAGAGCACATTCTACACTCTTGTACTCTCACTACATCCTCCAAATGCTGTTCAACATGAAAGAGTACTGCCTCTTCAGCTGAGTGGGTGGTAAGCAGTAGGTGCTTAATCTGGTGCCTTGAGAGTTCATGGGCTCTGGAGTCACTACTGAGGACTCGCAGAGCAACTCCCTTCTGATAGTACACCACTGTATTGCCACATCAGGGATGGTGATGGAGATGTAAAGACATTTTATGACAGGATGATTCTACAAGAACAACTGTTAGGCTGTTGCTCGACTTCTCTATAAGACAAGTCTCCCAGTTTTTGCACAAGGCCCCAGTTGTTAGAGCTTCCTGTGCTGCTGTCATTTCCAGTACTTTGGTTGATGTGAGGTGATCCATTTTATTTCATTCCTTTATCAAACTTTGCAGCAGTTAGATACAACTGACTGTATTTCTATGAAATTTTAGACAGCCAACCACATTGTTGTGGCTCTGCAGTCGCATGTAGGCCACACTAGGTGACGATATCAGATTTTCCTTCCCTGAGAGTCATCAGTGAACCAGATGGGTTTAAATGACAATGATTTTTATGGTCTTTATTACACTGATTTTTTAAAAAAAATTCTAGATTTATTAATTCAATTCACATTTTACCACCTGCTGTGTTAGAATTCAAGCCCATACCCCCAGAACATTAGCCAGTGTCTCTGGATTACTAGTCCAGTGGCAATACCACTAAGCCACTATCTTTCTGATTATATATCAACAAGGTGTCAACTGCATTCAATGCTATTTCAAAGTAAAATCAGCAGTTTCTTTACAGCAATAGGCACTCTGTGCCTGAATTTGTTATATTAAGATTATTATGGATGCTACTGTATAAATTCTCTCTCAACAAAATGTATCAGAAAATGGTAGAATAGAGTTTTGCGATGATTGGTCAGAGTTAACTTGCCAGACAATCAGTTTCCTTTCCGCAGGTTGTAAGAATTGCTGCTTTCCTTGAAATTTGGCATCCTAGCATCTGTCCTGTGTGCAAGGCAGTATGTCTCTTTTTCATCAATACTTCAAGTCCTATACTGTCTAATGGTTATATCTTTTAATAGTTACTTTAAAATACGAACAAGGAAAAATAATGGAATAGATTGTAAGAGAATGTTAATGTTACTTTGCAATTACCTCAAGTTGTCCATTGCTTCTTCCTGCCACAATCAGGTTCCCTTGTATGCCAAGACTCCAGACAGCGCTTTCACAGTCTCCACCCCACATAGGAATGGGGGAGGTTTTCTCAAGCACAGGAAATGGTTCATCCCCTAAACTGCGCCTCCTCTGCATGCAGCTGCCATCCCAACCATGTGACTTGAGGTTCACAGACGTTTGAGAAGATCTCAATAGCGTTGGAGGAGATGGATAACTCCGCAGGTTTTGTGCATTTAGCAGTTTATGATCCTCATATGCTTTATCAAACGCTTTACCAAAGTCAAAGCCAGTGTCCTGCGAATGTTCAGAGATAGTCCGCTGTCTGGGAACTGTACTCTCCTCTTTAATTTGCTCTGCAAAGTTGGTATCTATTAATCCGGATAAATCTGGCTGATCAGTGAACAGAATGGGTTGTGTAGGGGTCATTCTCCTCTGAATGTTGTGCTCACTTTCATATACATCATCTGCTCCATTCTCAGGATCTGATATATACTCCCAACTCTCTTGACGTTCATAGCAACTGCTACTATCCCTCCACTGCCTAAGGATGAACGAAAAAGACCAAGTGAACTGTGAAATATTTTCCAACATAACTGCATTTCTGAATAACAAAGTCTGAACAGACTTTCAATGTAGCATGCAAAAGTCTAACAGAATACTTCTTTAATCTTTAAATTATTTTAATCCCATTCAAAATCATGAGATACAAACATATTTTAATCATTAAATAGTTCAAAACGCATTGTGTGGCAGGTCTTATGGATGAGTTATTTCATAATAGTTAACTTCCATTCTTCTAGTATGTACATTCTGTTGGAAGGAATTCTAAGAGCCATTTTAAGTGTGCCCTCGCCTCTCTATGCTGCAATGTATGACAAATTGACCCCTTAAGACAATTTTCAGAATTCTTCTAGTGTCTCAAGTTAGTAAAAACAGTGAGTGGCCAAACCAAGGGGTCTAATTGCGGATCTCCTTTCTGACTTAGTTGTTTGCGGTTATTGGGTCAGTTTATGCTCAATAACGACAGTTATAATAGTTAATAAAATCTAGAAACTCCCATCAACGTCAAGCGATCTTCATAAGAAATGTGCTCATTTGGAAATTACATAGAATGAATAGGTCAAAGACAAGCCCTTCAGGCCAAATGGTCCATACAGGTGTTTGTGCTCCCAGAACCTCTTCCGTCTGTTGCCATGTAACTGCATTACAAAAATTACTGATTCTTAACTTGCTTCCTCTTGTATTTCAACTCTTCACGGCACAAGCAATTTGATTAGATTAAACCTAACAGCAATATTGCATTACTTTGTAACTCGTTTATCTGTTACAGAAAGTTGAGTTCAGGACTGCTTAAACACAAGAAGATTGAAAGAAAATTGAAGGATATTGTTGAAGGAATCCAATAAAATAACTGAAATGATGTCATGAATAAATATTTTACCCTGGGTTTGGTATGACAGTCAGACAATCACCAGTCTGTGCGTCCCAAACTCTGATCTGTCCTGACAAGCAGCAACTGACCAACAACATCCCATCACTGGCCAAGCATTCAATATCCTAGGAAAGAGAATTAATAAAAATGTATTTCAGAAAATGTTACAATATATGCATGAAATTGTAATGAATTAGCGATGTACAAGATCATGGGCACAGGATTAATTAATACACAGAAAGTTCTTTGATAAGCAAATATTTGAATTTCCTGCCAAACAATGAAGGTTGCTGAGTTTTGTTTCAAGCAGTCACATATCTCTGCAACGTATTTGTCCTGGTGATGATAATGCTTGAACCCATGGTCTGAATGCAGAGGTCTGGTACAGCTAATTTTATTTGATCACACCATTCAGTTGGATTTGTGATGATTTTCAAGATTAATTGTGAACTGCACTTGGAATTCCTCTTTTGCTTTAGAACTGAGACATGATTGTCTTCCAATTGGACTTTTGGACTTTGCTATGTCCTGGTACTAGGTGGCTGTTCATTATCACCCCAATGCATCAATGATCCATCCAATTGGCGTCAATTTCCCACAAGCATCAGGTAATACAGACATCACTTAGATTTTAGACTTAAGCATTTGTTACACACTATACCTAGGGGAATAATGCAAGCAGCAGTGCTGGATCTCAACTGTCTACAATCTACATCAATGACGCTGTCGATGTCACCAAATAAGGTAGGAAGGCAATTTCTCAAGAGGAGGTGAAGTCAGTAACAAAAATTTGGTAAGTTAACTTTAACATAGGATAATATGAATACAACGACTACAGCAGAAGTTCAGGAAAGCAATATACCATTAAAATGGAGTGTGATTGCTGAACTCAGTAATACATTGGGATCTTTGGGTCCTGGTACATAAATCACAAAGAACAATTATGCGGATTCAGGAAGAGATGAGGAACGATTATTACAAAAGGGAATGAAATATAAAAATCAGGAACTTTTAGTGAAGCTCTGCAGGGCATTGGTGAGATCACATTCCTGCGTACAGTTTTGGTCTCTATTTAAGAAAAGGATATAACTGCATTTAAATTGGATGAGAAGGTTCACCAGTCTCATTCCCGGGATGAATGCCTCATCTTACAAGAAAAGGTTGAACCGGTTGGATCCATACCCATTGGAGATGGGCACGCTACAGGGAGGTAATGGCCTAGTGGTATTATCGCTGGACTGTTAATCCAGAGACCCAGGTAATGTTCTGGCGACCCGGTTTCGAATCCTGCCACAGCAGATGGTGGAACTGAAATAAATATCTGGAATGAAGAGTCTAATGATGACCATGAATTCATTGTCGATTCTTCGAAAAACCATCTGGTTCACTAATATCCTTTACGGAAGGAAACTGCCACCCTTACCTGTTCTAGCCTGCATGTGACACTAGATCCACAACAATGTAGTTGACTCTTAACTGCCCTCTGGCAATAAATGCTGGCATAGCCACCGACGCCATCATCCCATGAATGAATAAAAAAAATTAGCATCTAGAAAACTAATCTTATTTAAGCATGTAAGAGCCTGAGTGGATTTAGTGAGTGGACATAAGGAGGGTGTTTCTTTTGTGGGATAGACTAGAGGAAGGGACACAGTTTTGAAGATTAACAGGTCTCTCTTTTAAGAGCAAGATGAGGAAAGATTCTCCATCTAAGGATCTTTTGTCTGTACAATTGTCTTTTCCAGAAACCAATGGAGGATGGGTCATTGAATTTATTCGAGGTTGAGTTAAATAGACTTTGAACAAGGGAGTAAAAAGCTATGGGGATAGATAAGAAAGTGGATTTCAGACCACAACCAAATCAGTGATGATATTATTGAAAGATGGAGTAGGCTTAAAGGGTCCATGGTCTGTTGCTGCTCATAAATCCTATGTTCCCATGTTACAAATCCAGGGAGTGCCAGTTGCTTGATTCCAAATACCTCCATGTGGTTTTCATCCTTCTGGTAAAAGTCAGTATTTCTTATATTGAAGCCATACTTAACACTTTGTCAACACGAGGACACCATTTGCAATGGCACTTTCCATTGCACTTTTCCTATGGTTTCTCTACAGAAATCAGAGACACAGCCAACCACAGCATTAAAGTCTCCAAGAATAATGATCTTTTTTACTTCTGAGATGGAATGTGGACCACATGAAGATTATAATAGTACATTTATTTAATATCTTCATTTGAATCAAGGTTTGGGGCATAAATGCTGATGTCAGTGAGAAACAGACTGATACTGAGCTGTAGGTAAAGTGTCATGTGTCTACCATTTAGACAATTGGGGCATATTGGCTGTGCACCCAAGATCCTATTTCTATTGGTAAAACCAACTCAGTGGACTGAGTATTGCCATCATTCTTACCTTTCTATTACAAAGTAAAATCTGTCTGTTTCTTCTGCGGGGAAAGAGGTGTCCGTAGGATACAATCTCAATTTGGAGTCTTGATAGCTCAAGTGATATGACTGTTGTTGTTCTTTACTGACAGTGATGACATTATTTATGAATTGTGCTAAGATTTTAAATTGCAAAACCTGAAGTTCTCTTTCTTTATGTATTCTTTGGAGATTAAATGCTGCTGGATGTGAAATTCTTCAACATCAACTGCCACCATGCCAAAACTAAACCAACCATATAGACATACACAATCAAGTTTGTGGTTGACTAAAGTATCATTACTCACACTGTACCAGACTTGCAAGCCACTTTAACCACCACCAGATTTGGGGCAAATGCTCAGCATGTTTTGCAATGTTTGTAAAGCTTGAAATATTAACTCCTCCACGAATTCTACCAACCTGCTCAGCATTTTCTGTTTTTACTTCAATTTAACAACTCTCATCAGGACTACACCATATAAATTTTCATCACAGAATCTAAAACCCAAGAAACTTACCAAGTGAAATTAGGTCAATGAGTTAAAGTGATATTATTTAAACACTTCACCTCCTTAAAGGACCGATTTAATAATATGAAAAACACTCAAAATAATTTACATTCCAGTACTTTGAAGATGCTCACAGCTTTGCAACTCGGAAGTCATTGAATCAAATTCTGTGAAAGCAAGTTATAAAACTGAATTCATCAAACCTGCTCATTTGTGTGCACTAGAACATAAACTACACAATTTTCCAGACTGTTGTAAAAACTAAATGCTTCATTCATCTCTTTCACGGAGGTGAACTTTCTACCTCTAATTGATCTGGTTTACAAGAATATGTTCCAGGCTAGATTCTTAATGTTCTCTGAACTGGCCTAATAACAAATTTTTGTACAGATCAATTGCTTTTTGTTTAATGTTGGTTAATAAATATAGCTTTGTGTACATTCAGAATAAATAAAAAATGGTAGCAAGGATGAAGCATAAGCAAGATCATAATTGCTCATTATGATATTCAATCTGAAGTACTTGTGAACCATGCAAAAAAAATGAGTGAGTGATTACAAGAGATGTTTTTTTGAAAAAGAGTTTCATGCACTATATTTAAAAATCAGGAATATAATCAATATGTTGGTGCCCCAAAGACTTGAGCTATGGTTTCAATTTTTCAATCTGCATGCATCACTCTCCTACAGATTGAGTTCCAGTCTCAGAAAGGATGCCTAAAACATAGGAAGAAAAAACTAAAGGGACAGTTACTCTTATACTTTTCAGTAATTGAACTAGCAGTGGCATTGATGGAAGCTTAAGAGAGAACATGTTGCCTCTCTCTCAGTCCAAGCTGTTTAATTATACTAATCAGACTTGACTTGAAATAAATTTTAAGTTGACTCATATTGGTTAAATATAAATGTGACTGCTTAGGACAATATTACAATGGTGCTGAATAAATCAGTTTATTTAGACTGCTTTCTAAGACAATGCATAAATTAGTCTGACAAACAAATGGAAAATATAAGGGATAACAAGGTGCAGAGCTGGATGAACACAGCAGGCCAAGCAGCATCAGAGGAGCAGGAAAGCTGACGTTTCGGGCCTAGACCCTTCGTCAGAAAAGGGTCTTTTTTTCTGAAGAAGGGTCTAGGCCCGAAACGTCAGCTTTCCTGCTCCTCTGATGCTGCTTGGCCTGCTGTGTTCATCCAGCTCTGCACCTTGTTATCGCAGATTCTCCAGCATCTGCAGTTCCTACTATCTCGGAAAATATAAGGCGGTATCTTATCATGATACTGGTTTTCTAGTGTAGATTATTATTAGGCTGGCCAGGTCAAAACAAATATACAGTATTGTAATCTTGCCAGTTGTAAATATGAACAAATCAGCCCTTCAAGAACCCACTTAAAATTTAGACAATTCTCACAAACATATCAATGTGCTTCACTGATGACATGATACCACGAAGTGAAACAACTACTATTACTTAAATCAAGCTTTCCTAATTGAAGAAAATTTTCAATACTTGACAAGTGAGCAGGACCCACAATATAAAAGAACATCCAGATTTCCAAATATTCACTTACCATTAAGTGTCCCTTTAAAATCAATGGTAAGGTTTCACTGACAGGGGGTGAGTAGCCATAATCATCACAAGGTAAGTCCCCACGTCGCCTTCTCCCATAAGACAGACCACCCTGGCCATACGTCTTTGGACAGAACACCTTATACAAGCAGAACAGCAGAATTACGAGGAGGACTCCTGATGCCAATCCAAGAGCTCCAACTCTGCAAGAAAGAAGCAAAGTTTATAATTATAAAGAAATGTGATTTCATGGCCAATATTAACCATTACTCGAAAAACAACATTATTCTTGAAATAATCTGCTTTGCCAATCGCAGCTGTATGACTTTTGTAAAGAAGAAAAAATTTCCAAAATGGAAAATCTTCCTATTAGATCAAGTAATGCCTGACCTCAGCCTTCAGCTAGGAAGCATAAGGCACTATGGGACATGTCCTTGGAAATAGACAGTTCAGCAGAGGAGCTAATTTATGACAAGCCACAAGAAGGAATGATGCTGACGAGGATAATAGTCTTCATCTCTAGCTTGCAGAACACTCATTTTAAGGAGCCTAACATGGCACTAGATTCCTCCTATAAACATCGCTTACTCAGGATAGGCAAGGTTGTATTTTAGAAGGACAAGATCAAACAGACCAAAAGCCACTCTTCAAAACATCATATCCATATTAAATTGCAAAGGAGCAAAAGCTACAAATTTCACTCATGATAGAGTATAAAATCTTGTAAATTATAATAACTATAAGAAAATGCTAGGTTACTGAAGGGAGTAATTATTGTCACTCTGCCAAAATCTTGCAATCTGCCACTGATGTGGGAGCGCTGCCAGAGCAGCAGAGAATTGCAAACTCTAAAACCCACTGAATAATCCTTCCTCAGCTTTAACAAGGCTCTTATACTGTATCCGCTGCTCCCGATGTGGCCTCCTCTACATCGGGGAAACCAAGCAGAGGCTTGGAGACCGCTTTGTGGAACACTTACGCTCGGTTCGCGACTCCCAGTCGCGAACCACTTCAACTCCCCCTCCCACTCCTTGGACAACATGTCCATCCTGGGCCTCCTGCAGTGCCACAACGATGCCACCCGAAGGTTGCAGGAACAGCACCTCATATTTCGCTTGGGAACCCTGCAGCCCAGTGGTATCAATGTGGACTTCACAAGCTTCAAAATCTACCCCCACCCCCCGCGGACCGCATCCCAAAACCAGCCCAGCTCATCCCCACCTCCCTAACCTGTCCGTCCTTTCTCCCACCTATCCACTCCTCCCACCTCAACCCCCACCCCCACCTCCTACCTACCAGCCTCATCCCCGCCTCTTCGACCTGTCCATCTTCCCTGGACTGACCAACCCCCACCCTAACTCCCCGCCTCCTTGACCTGTCCGTCTCCGCTCCACCTATCTGCTCCTTTATCCAAGTTCCATCCGCCTCCCCCCTCTCTCTATTTATTTCAGAATCCCCTTCCCCTCTCCCATTTCTGAAGAAGGGTCCAGACCCGAAACATCAGCTTTTCTGCTGCTCTGATGCTGCTTGGTCTGCTGTGTTCATCCAGCTCTACACCTTGTTATCTCTTGATGAGCATAACTGGCCATCAGCCTCATGGGGACAAGCAGCATTGTTGGCCCCAAACCAGGTTCAAGCAAAATTGCTGATGCTGAGACTTTTTTTTTTTAAAATTTATTAACAGGATGAGGACTTCGCTGGCTAGGCAGCATTTATTGTCCATCCCTAATTGCCCAGAGGGCAGTTCAGAGTCAACCACATTGCTGTGGGTCTGGAGTCACATGTAGGCCAGACTAGGGAAGGTAGGGTTCACGAACTGACTTGCCAGCTGGTCCCAGTATTGTTATGAACTCTGTGGAAACAATAAACTAAAATGTAAACTTGTTGAACAACCCTAATGAGAAACCAACGAACAATATCTCAGAATATATCCTTTTCTTTTCACAAAGTCCTTCACAATTCTAATTCATAATTTCTGAGAGAAGAAATTCCTGCTCATCTTGGAATTAAATGGGAGACCCCTTATTCTGAAACCCATGCCAGAGTATGACACGTCCCCCAACAATGGCGGATATTGTCTCAGCATCTATTCTGTCAATCCTTTTAGTACATGTTTCAATAAGATCATCGCTCATTCTTCTAAACTCCAAAGACCATTGACCCAACTTGCCCTCTGAAATGGCCTTGGAAGCTTCTGTTCAAGGGCAATTAGGAATGGGCAACAATGTTGGCCTTGCGAGTAATGCTACTTCCCATGAAAGAAATTAACCCCTGTATTCAAAAATACAACCTTGTGAACCATTTCTAAGATGCTTCCAATGCAAGTAAAAAGTCACATGACACCAGGTTATCGTCCAAAAGGTTTATTTGGAATCATGCAAGCTGTCAGCTCTCAGCTTCTTTGTCAGGTGCAACGCTCTGAAAGCTTGTTTGACTCCAAATAAACCTGTTGGACTATACCCTGGCATTGTGTGACTTCTAACTTTGTCCACCCCATTCCAACACCAGCACGTCCACATCCAATGCAAGTATATTAGTACTTAAATAAGACCAAAACAGTAATCTAGGTGTCATCTTACCAATACCTGTACTGGTACAGCGAGACTTCCATACTTGCACATACCATCACCCTTGCAATAAAGGAGAACATTCTACTTGCCTTCCTAATTATGGCATGTTCGAGCATGCTAATGTTTCATCACACGAACTGGGGCAGTGACAGCCTTTTGTACTGCAGCATTCTATGGTCTCTCTCCATTTGGATAATATTGTGCTTCTTATTCTTCATTCCAAAGTGGAAAACATCACAATTTTCTGTTTCACCTACCAAACTTGCTCCTTAACCTCACTTAACCTAAACATATTCTTTTGCAAACTCTTCTGATCCTCCTTGTAACTTGCTTTCCCACCTAAAGTTTTGAACTTCGAAATTCCAGAGAGACATATTGGGCTTGAACTGTTAATTGTTTTCCTTTCCAGAGAAGCTGCCACAACTGCTGGGTTTTTCCAGTATTTGATTCTTTTATCCCCCAGATCTCCAGCACTTTGCTTTCATTCGTGTTCCAACCTACCCTTCTAATGCCAACACATTTAATTATAACACTTAATTCGAACGATTGCATAGACTGTAAATAGTTTGAGGCCCCAGCACTGACAAACTTACAGCACGGAAACCGACACTTCAGTCCAACTTGTCCACGCCGACCAGGTTTCCCAAATTAAATTAGGAAAAACGCAGGCAAATGGGACTATATCCCTCTAAACCTTTCCAATTCATGTAACTATCCAAATATCTTTTAAATGTTGTAACTGTACCTGCATCTACCACTTCCTCGGTCAGTTCATTCCATGTATGCACCACCCTCTACATGGAAAAGTTGCCCCTCAGGTCCCTTTTAAATCTTTACCCCCTCACCTTAAACATATTACCTTCAGTTTTGAGTTTTCCTATCCTAGCAAAAAGACCTTTGCTATTTCACCTTATCTATGCCTCCCATGATTTTATAAACCTCTATAAGGTCAACCTTTGATCTCCTATCTTCAAGGAAAAAAATTCCCAGTCTATCCAGCATCTCCCTATAACTGACACCTACCAGTCTCAGTAACGGCTTTGTTAAGTGATTTCTGCATCCTTTCCAGTTTAATATCATCCTTCCTATACCAGGGCAACCAGAACTATACGCAATACTCAAAGCGGCCTCACCAATGTCTTGTACAGCTGCAACATGACGTCCCAACTCAATGCGCAATAAAGGCAACTCAATAAAGGCAAACATGCCAAATGCCTTCTTCACCACCCTGTCTACCCGTGATGCTACTTTCAAGGAAGTATGCACCTGAACCGCCAGATGTCTCTGTTCAACAATACTCTCCAGAGCCCTACCAATAACTGTGTAAGTCCTGCTCTGGTTGGTCTTACCAAAATGCAACACCTTGCATTTATTTAAATTAAACTCTATCTGCCACTCCTCAGCCCATTGCCCCAGCTGATCAAGATCTCACTGTACTCTTAGATAACCTTCTTTATTGTCCACTACATCACCAATTTTGATGTTATCCATAAACTTAACAGCCATGCTTCCTATATTCTCATCCAAATTGTTTATATAAATGGCAAGCAACAGTGGACCCAGGTTAGATCCCTGTGGAACACCACTGGTCACAGGTCTTCTGGTCCGAAAAACAATCCTCTATCACCACCCAGTCTGCTACCATCAAGATAATTTTGTATTCAATTTGCTAGCTCTCCCTGGATTCCATGTGATCTAACTTTTCTAACCAGTCTACCAAGTGGAACCCTGTTGAACTCTTTGCTAAAGTCCATATAGACAATGTCTATCACTCTGCCCTCATCAATCCTCTTGGTTATATTTTCAAAAGAACTCAAATCAAGTTTGTGAGACACTATTTCCCACACATAAAGCCATGTCAATTATCCCTAATCAGTCCTTGCCTGCCTCTCCAAATCGATTAAATCCTGCTCTCAGAATCCTCTCCATCAACCACTGACATCAGACACACCAGCCTATAGTTCCCTGGCTTTTCCTTGCAGCCTTTCTTAAAATAAAAGCACAACATTAGCCACCGTCCAGTATTGCAGCACCTCAACAATACAAGTATCTCTGCTATGGGCCCTGCAATTTCTTCCCTAGCTTTCCACAATGTCCAAGGATATGCTTGACCAGGTCCTGGGATTTATCTACCTTTATCCATTTTAAGACCTCCAGAACCTCCTCTTCAGTAACGTGAACTGTTTTCAAGACATCATTATTTATTTCCCCAAGTTCCCTAGCTTCCACATCTTTCTCCACCATAAATAGTGACACAAAATATTCATTTAGTATCTCATCCATCACCTGTAGTTCCACACAGAGATGGCCTCATTGATCTTTAAGGGGCCCGATTCTCTCCCTAGTTGCTCTTTTGCCCTTAATGTACTTGTGGAATCTCTCCAGATTCTCCTTAACCCTGTTTTCTAAAGCTATCTCATATTCCCTTTTCATCCTCCTAGTTTCCCTCTAAAGTATGTCCCTACACTCAAGGGATTCATTTGATTCCAGCTGTCGATACCTGACATATTCATCTAGTGTTCCCTGCTCTTACCAGCCTTGCCTTTTCACTCTCACAGGAACATACAGTCTCTGAACTCTCATGATCTCACTTTTGAAAGCCTCCCACTTGTCCATTTACCGGCGAAAAGCCTACCACAATCAACTTTTGAAAATTCCTGTCTAATACCATCAAAATTGGCCTTGCCCCAATTTAGAACTTCAACTTGTGGACCTGGCCTATCCTTTTCCATAACTATTTTAAAACTAATAGGCTAATGGTCAATGGTCCCAAAGTGCTCCTCCAGTAACAGCTCAATCACTTGCCCTACCTTATATCTCAAGAGAAGATCAAGTTTTGCTACTTCTCTAATAGGTACATCTACGTATTGATAAAGTACGTTTTCTTGAATACATTTAAATTCCTCTCCATCCAAGCCCTTAACACTATGGCAGTCCTAGTCTATGTTTGCAAAATTAAAACCCCTACTATTCTCACAGAAATTGGAAATCTCCCTGCATGTTTGCTCCTCAATTTCCTGCTGACTGGTGGGGGTAGCTATGTTAATGTGGCATTCCACTGGTTGTCTGTGAATGCCAAAATGAACTGTAAATCTGACAGTTGGTTTTATGTTATCCAATTATTCATCCACACAAAAAAAAACCCTAACAACATGAGTCTTTGTATGGTGCACCAACATTTTATGATATTTTTATATTCATTTTTGGGATGTTGGTATTGCTGACTAGGCTAGCATTTATTGCCCAACCGCAATGCTCAGAAGGTGGTGGTAAGCTCCCTTTTTCGACCTCTGCACTCATTGAGGTGTAGGGAAACCTACAGAGTCGCTGGGAGGATATTACAGGATTTTGACCCAGCCACAGTGAAAGAACAGCAAGAACTAGATTCCTAGTCAGGATAGTAAGAGGTTTGGAGAACAATTTTCAGGTAGCGGAGATCCCATGCATTTGCTGTCCTTGTTCTTCTAGGTGGTATACATCACAAAAAAAGTGTTTCCAAAGAAGACTTAGTGAGTTAATGCAATACAACTTATGGAGGGTACACACTGCTGCCATTCAGCCTTTGTGGTAACGTGGGTGTAAGTTTAAGGTGGTGGGTGGGCTGACAATCAAGCAGCCTACTTTGTCCTGCATGAGGGCAAGCTTCTTGTCTGTAATTGCAGCTGTACCCATCCTACAGGTAGATAAGGTGGCTCCAAAGGCATTTGGAATATTTGCCAAGGCATAGGATACATAAAATACTAAAACAAGGTGGTTATCCTGGAATTATATAAAATGCTGGTTAGGGCTACAACTGCAGTTTTGGTCACATTACAGGCATGATTGCGTGCAGAGTTTCACCAAGATGCTGCACGGGCTGCAGGGTCTGAAATACGAGGAAAGATTGGTTAGGGACGGGTTCCTTTCCTTGGAGCATCAAAGGTTAGAGCAGATCTAACAAAGATGTATAAAGTGATGAGGGGCATTGATTGGAATGAAACGAAGGCACTTTTCCATTAGTAGAGGTGTCTAAAACTAGGGGACATGGATTTAAGGTAGAGGTAGAAGGCAAAAAGAGGAATATGTTACACTCAGAGGGAACTCACTGCCTGAAAGGATGGTTGAGTCAGAACCTCATAACATTGAGTAATATTTAAATAACCTGCATTGCAATAGCCTCCAGATCCACAGTCCAAAAGCTGGAAAATGGAATTAGGGACACAAGTTTTTCCATGGCAATAGGTCTTACTGATGGTGGACAGGCATTTGTAAGACAGGAAGTGAGTTATGCATCACAGAATTCCCAACCTCTGCCTTGCTACTGTATTTCTGCTATTTATATGGCTGGTTTAATTCAGATTCGGGTTAATGGTAATCCCAAGGATGTTGACAGTGCAGGGTTCAGTGATGATACTGCCATTAAATGTCAAAGGGCATTGCCAGAATCGCTCCTGTTGGAGATAGTTATTGCCTGTCATTTATGTGGTGCAAATGTTACTAACCAGTTTTTAGCCTAAGCCTCGATGTTGTCCAGGTCTAACTGCATAAGGATAAAACTACTTCAGGATCTGCAGTGTTACATACCACAATGCTGACCACTGTACAATCATCAGTGGACATCTCTATTTCTGATTTTGAAATCTTAGGGATGGTCAATGACGAAGCAGCTGAACATGGTTGGACCTAGGACATTACCTTGAGGAACTCCAGCAGTTTTGTAATTGGACTGAGTTGACAAATCCTCAAACAACCAAAGCAATTTTCCTTTTTTCTACGTATGATCTGCCTGATTCTCACAAATCAATTTTTGATCTGCTTTCTTTATCCTATATATTGTCAAATATGGTCTTGGTGTCAAATACCATTACCTTAACCTCACCTCTGTGGTTCAGCTTGTTACCCATGTTTAGACCAAGGAAGTAACGAGGTCAGACACTGAGTAGCTCTGGCAGAACCTGAACTAAGCATCAGTGAGCAGATTATTCCTTTGCAAATAACGTCTGATAGCCTGATTGACGAATTCTTTCATCACTTTGATCAAGAGTAGATTAATGGATGGAAATTGGCTGGATAGTCCTGGTTTTTGTGGACACAATACTTATTCTCCCCATTGTTGGGTAGATTCCAGTATTTCAGCTGTACTGAACTGCCTAACGAGGGATGAATTCAAATTGCACCATCTCCCATGATGGGACCTGAGCCCATGCCCCCAGAACATTAGCTTCGGTTTTTTAATTACCCATCTCTTGACATTAACACTACACCAAACATCCCCATAAATATGCTAAAAATACTCAGCAGATCTGGCAGTCTCTGTGGGGAGAAAAACAGAGTTAACATTTCTGGACTGAGATCTTTCGCCACAGCATTTCTAAACATTTGTTATCATTGATATGACAACCAATCAATAGCTAAATGCTGAAAACATATGGGCACTGCATCATGCAGAATGTGATATCATCCACGTTCTGTCATTACAACCAGCAATTTGAGTGGATTAATGCAAAAAGCTGAAACCTTAACGTGCTTTCAATGCAATAAAGCCAACAATGTTTGGAAACTCCTGCAATAAAACTACCAAGTGCATTTTACATTCAACAAATCCTGGGTTATACATATTTAAATGATGAAAGCACTAATCCACAGATAAGGAATCAGACTTAAGCCAAACAAAGTTTTAATTTTAAACAAACATTCTTCCTCATTTATTCTACAGAACCTTACTTGTAAAGTGTGATGTCTAAAGGGGCTTGTGGTTTAGAGGAAGCCTGTTCCCTCGCCCAATTTCTATCAATACTTTTTGCCTCTTCGTAATCTGCCAAGAACGTGGAGTAGTATCGCTTTGCATCTTGGGGGTGTCTTGCATCCAGGGCATCTTGCAGACTCAGATGGAAAGATACAGGGATGATGGGAAGTATGCTAACATACCTGTAAATGAATAAGCAATATATGAGGTCTGCTTTAACAGTAACACGTAGGTTTGTTCCTTAGCTGTAGCTTTTAACAGTTTGTTGGAATACCCAAAAAAAGGGTAAAACTTACTATATAGCACTAACAACTTAAGAAGTAAACAAAGATGCAGTAAATAAATTTTTTCAGAGATAGTAGGAACTGCAGATGCTGGAGAATCTGAGATAACAAGGTGTAGAGCTGGATGAACACAGCAGGCCGAGCAGCATCAGAGGAGCAGGAA
>NC_063335.1:91911876-91992168 GCF_021869965.1 Rhincodon typus
TGAGGAAGGGTCCAGGCCCGAAACGTCAGCCTTCCTGCTCCTCTGATGCTGCTCGGCCTGCTGTGTTCATCCAGCTCTACACCTTGTTATTGCAGTAAATAAATGTTAGGGACCAGGTAACACCAAGCACAGACTCTCAAAGGCCTAAGGCATGTGGAACGTATCATGCTAAAAAGTTAATCTAAGCTTTAAAAGAAAGACACATCTTTGTAATGCCACTAGTTATCGCTTTATATATCTCAGTTTAAGAATTCATTTAATTATTGAGAATTCCTGAGAGGAAATGCATCATACAGATTCTGTTAGACCATCAGTCAAATGAAATAGACCAGAAAAAAACATGGAATAAAAGTGTTGAAATTTCTAAATACTGTCACCTACACATCTTATTTCTCACAATCATATAGTTACTTAGGAGCCTCAACATTAAATAATTAAATAATGAACCCATGGAGCAAAACAAATGGAGAGCTTAATCCAGTGACGCTAACAAAGTGATGACAATATCACCAGAAAAATACATGTAACCATCCAATGCAATCACAGTTGTAACCACAAGATTTATCTTTGAATGAATTTGGATGCTTAAATAAATCTACCTTCCCGTTTGATAAAGGGCTGTCTAACCTCTAGTTAGAAAAACTCTACATGCTCAAATACATTGTTGCACAAACCCTATATAGATGGTTTACCCACTTAATCAAGATGTTCTAAATTATGGGCTTTTGATAGCAGAGACAGGGAGAAATTATTTCCACTAGTACTTAATAAGAGGACACAGATCTTTGATAATGTACAGAAAAGTAAGTAAATGAGAATTTTATTTATAGTATATTTCAGATCATAATTTTCTATCTGGAAGGTTGACAGGCACAGATCAGTAGTCACTTTTAAAAAGATGTCGAACATCTACTTGAAAAGGAGAAATATGCAAAATAGGGCAAAATGGGAGAGGAAACAGTTCTATCAAGAAGCAAACATAGACATGATGTGCTAATTGGCTTCCTTCTGTACTTCATGATTCCATGAATGCTCAAAGAGACTAACTGAGTTAGAGGTTATTGCACCTTTCAAGGGAATCAATCTATGCAGCAAAGGAAGATATGAGGATCTGGTGAGACCATGTGGCAGTCACAGTAGCAGCCCATACAATCAATACATTCTTTCTTGCTGAAAATCTTTATGGTTGTTTTGAACAGTTGGCTTCACAATATTGCTCTTTCCAAATCCTTCAGTCACACAGAAAACCACATTAGTATATCAGTCAGCTTCAACATTACTTACTTTCTTGCCAATGTATTATTGTAATAACTGAAGAGAGTTGGCCAATGTCTGAATGATAGTTTTCGCCACATTTCCTGATCCTGAACTCCCCACGTGATCTCTTCTTTGAAGTCATTCTCTGGGAGACTGGTATCACTACGGACCTGCTGTTTGTCATCGTCAATTACACTTTCAGGGTTGGGCAAAGGTAAGGCATCAAGAGGATTTGGATTCTTGTTCTGATCTGTGCCACGTGACTGGTTCTCTAATGCTGGGTTTACATCTGATGGAAAAGCAGGCAAACTGCTCTTAGTATCTCCCCTCTGGAAAACCCCTGGTGGAACTGCAAGAGGTGGTAAGCCACTCTCTCCTAGCGGGCTCTGTTCAGCAACCTGAGCTGTCAAAAATGTCCGGAGGCCAGCAGGATCAGTGTAAACCAAGATGCCAATCCATATTACTGTACCCATCTGAAAAAGAAAAATAATGAGATTTAGGTATTATCAAATTCATCACAGTAAATTTACTTGTTTAAAAAAACTTGCATTTATGTTTTGTAACTCTTAGTTTAAAAACAAAGTGCTTTAAAGACAATTAAACAGAGAGACCAAGGAAGCAAATTGTTACAACCCACTGGGGCAAGTTGATTCTGAAGCTCCACTCCTCCCAGGGTGACCACAAAAATCAAAATATGGAAAGTCCCCAACTTACCTGTCTGGAGGATTCAGGTGAACAGAAAACAACACTGATCAGCTTCTCGTACTAAACAAAAACTATTGTTTATTACAAAAATATATGCTTTAGCCACAAGTGACAAAACAATGAACTACCAACATATAACTCGACTGGTGAAACCCAAACCCCTACACTCCGTCTTAATGACCTATCTACTTAATGAGATTTGTTGATGACTGCATAATATTCCATTTGGAGATCCTCAGACAGTGAAGCAGCCAGTATCCACATGCAACAAGGCCTGGACAACATCCAGGCTTGGACTGAAAGCGACAAGAAATATTCACACCTCACAAGTGTCAGGCAATGACCATTTCCAACAAAAGTGAATCTAACCATAACTCCTTAACATTCAAAGGCATTACCATCATGAATTCCCACCATCAATATCCTGGGATCACCACTGACCAGAAACTGAACTGGGTGAGCTTATAAATACTGCAGCCACGAGAGCAGGTCACAGGCTCGGAATTCTGTTGTGTGTAACTTGCCTCTTGTCTCACCAAAGCCTGTACAATATCTACAAATAGCAAGTCAGGAGTTTAACGTTTTAACAAAGATCTGTAGCTCGGGTTGTGGTTGGAGTTGTTTGGTTCGCTGAGCTGACTGGCTTTCATGCACATGTTTCAATGCTGTTTTGCCTCTACTGAAGTGCTGTTGTTCTGTCCTGCTCTGAATTTATATGGTCTGGTCTGTTATCAGGAGTACGATGGAATGCCTGGATGGGTACAGCTCCAACAACACTCAAGCTTGACACCATTCAGGACAAATTATTCTGCTCGAGTGGCACAGATTCAGCACCCTCAATGTTCACTGCCGTCACCACCTCAATTGCAGCAGTGTGTATTATTTACAAAATGCACTGCATTAACTCACCAAGCATTCTTTGGCAGCATCTCCTAAATTCATGAACCTCCATAACCCAGAAGAACGAAGGGCATTAATGCATGGGAACCACCACACCTGCATGTTTTCCTCAAAGGTGGGAGCAGAGGGCAGTGAAGAAGAGAGATGTCATGTTTGCCATCATAATGATAAAATTTGAATACAAGAGCAGGGATGGCTTGCTGGAAATTAACTGGGCCTTGCTGAGACCACAGCTAGATTACTGAGTACAGTTCTGGTCTCCTCATCTGATCAAGGATGTTCTGACTACAGAGATAGTGCAACAAAGGTTCACCAGACTGATTCCTGTATGGCAGGACTGTTATTTGAGGAGAGACTGGATTGGTTAGGATTATATCAACTAGTTCAGAAGAAATGGAGGAGGATCGATAGAAATATATAAAATTCTAACAGAACTAGACAGGATAAGTGCAGAAAGGATATTCCTGATGACTGAGGAATCCAGAACCAGGCATCACAGTGTAAGGATACAGGACTGAGATGAGGAGAAATTTCTTCACCCAGAGTGATGATTATGTAGAATTCTCTTTCACAGAAAGCAGTTGATGCAAAATGATTGAATGTTTTCAAGGAGGAGGTAGATATAGTTCATTGGGCTAAAAGGATTAAAGGAGTACAGGGAGGAAGTAGTCACAGGGTACTGAGTTGGAGGATCAGCCGTGAACATACTGAAAGGTGAAGCAGGTTCAAAAAGCCAAATGGCCTATGCCTATTTCCATGTTTCTATGTAGCCACACACCATATTGACTTGCAGCCTATACCCTGTTCCTTCACCGTCACTTGTTGAAAATCGTGGAACTCCTCTTCAGACAGCAATGTATATATATCTGCACCCAAAGTAGTTCAAACACTACCAAATTCGCCATTGCAATTTAGCAATGGAAATTAAATGCTAATTTCAACTAAGACCTAACTAGCAATACCTGCATCCCATGAACAAATAAAAACACAGCAAATAAACATTTCTACAATATTAAAAATCGGAAATAACTTGAACTTTCTAATAAAGTTCTGTAGGATGATCAACATTCTGGACAAATTTAAGTAATACAGTGAGGTGTGCAGTATCTTTATTTTCATCTCTCACGACACTACAGGGAAAACATCATCTTTCAGTTTGAGTCCTGAGAAAATCAAACAGTATGGATGTTAATCTGCCCTTTTCATTTCTAGGCATCAACTGACTAATGGGTATCATTGGCATCTTTACTGGTGTGTTTGAGAAATTATTATAAGTAGAAGCACAAACAAATCCCTTCTGTCAGATAAATTATATTATAGGAATAATAAAGGTACTCATAAATGTCAGTGGGGTGAAGGAATCTTGAAAGATCATCCAAAGGACTCTAAGCAACAATATAATAAAACCCTCAGTGATAAAATAAATTGAGAAATCAAACCAAAAAAGGTCGAAACCACTTCCTATCGAGCCTAATAGATTTGTAGCTAATTACACATGCATCAAACACAATCCATTTCTTACCATAATGATTCTCTGTGCAAGTCGCGTCCGAGCCAGAAAATATACTACCCTCAATCTCTTTGGCAACCGTAAATTTCTAAAAGACGACGTCTGCAGGGAAATGGTGTACGGAGCTGAAGTTCGCATCATAGGCTGACGTTCATATCTCTGTTGCCTTGGAAGTGACTTGGAGCGAGGCAGCCTCAAATGGTCAGGGATTTCTTGCACAGCCTCTGCTGGAAGACGCCTATTGAGGTCGGCAAGCTGAGGAGAAACAGAGAAGTCGTGAAAACTGCAATGATAAATTAGAAATTAGGAGATGTAAAACTTCTTCAAAATATGAGAAACAAAGAACTGCAGATACTGGAGATCTTAAACAAAAACAGAAAATGGCAGAGAAACTCAATAGGTCTGGCAGCAGGTGTAGGGAGAAAACAGAATTAACATTGAGTAACTCAGATCTGAAGAAGAATCACTGGGCTTGAAACATTAACTCTGTTTTTTCCCATAGCCAATACTAGACCTGCTGAGCTTCTCCAGTAATTTCCATTTTTGTTTCTTTAAAATGTATATTCTTACACTGTTTTCTCTCTATATTAGTCATCTTCTTGTTATAACAGGCTTACAAGCATTATACATGTGTGTATACAAAAATTATATTTTAAGTAATAGTTTACAATTTCTGCTGCAAATCCTTGACAGTGCTGCCATTTCTTTTGGTTTCTCATTTTTTAATACAGCCAAAACATTTTGGCCAAAATACACCACCTGTGCTTAGATCTTCTGGATCCTCTTCCCAATAACAGTTAAGATCATGCTGCCTACTCATGTGTACCTGAATATTTATATTGCTGCTTGATATTAATTATCTAGATCTTGAAATCCAGGAAAAAAAATTAAAGAGTGCATATGATGTAAATCTGGAAACATTTTAAACTGTGAGGAAGACAGTGTGGAACTTTAAAAATATCCATGGATAAATTGGGGCAAGTGGGCATAGAGGAGACAGGTGAAGCTCAAGTGATAAAGTGTGAGGTGATACATTTTGGTAGAAAGAACGTGAAGAAAAAGTATTTCAAAGGGTACTACTATTAAAGGCGTACATAAACAAAGAGTCCTGTGCATTAGTCATTAAAGTTGGCACCATACATCAAGATCAATTTTGTGGTCTTGGAAGGGATGCAGTACAGATTCATCAGAAGCAAAAGAAAAAGCGGGGAAACGTTATATAGACTGCCTTGAACTGAACCTTTAAACGAATAATTTGATAAAGCTAATAAAGAGAAATTATTTCCTCTGATGAGAGTCCAGAACAAGGAGGTAGCATTATAAAATTAGAGCTAGACCTTTCAATGGCGATTCCAGATAGTACTTCTTCACAAATTAGGTAATATCAATCATAAAATTGGTTCCCCAAAAAGCTGAAGTTAGATCAACCAAAATTTTAAAAATGATTGCGGTAGATTTATGAGAGACATTAAAGACTAGAAAATCAGGACTGGTAGAGAAAGTTAAGAAACGAAAACTGAAATTGCTGGAAAAACTCAGCATTTCGATCAATTGTTATAATATACATTAATAACTAATAAACCACTGCACTACATGGTTGGGTACAGGGAGAGAATGCACAAGGAAATTGTACCTACTAATTTCATAGCACTATATGATGTCTTTCAGAAATTATAATAAATACCTTGAACATGAACAGGTACCAAAGAAATATATTAAACATGACATCAGCAAATACGGTGACCCTTTTGCACACAGGGAGGAGCATTAAATTAATGGACAGTTCATTTATCTCTACTGGTGTTGGTTGAGGGAGGAATGTTGCCTAGGACAATTCTTTATCAAACGATATCACCGCTACTCATCACACAACTCAACTGCTGAAACCCACAACCTCTCAAACAATTCTTCACTCCCTCAGTGCTTCTCAGCAATGTCAATAAAGAGTATACGCTCAAGTCTTCGAGTGGTTCTTAAAGCCACAATCTTCTACTATGTGGAGAGAATCTCGCTAGTTAGAGAGCAAAGCTGACGCTCCATAATGTTAGATTCAAAATTAATTGAACTCAAGAGTATGGCAGACTTATCTTACCTCCATGCGACGGATATCAATGGATAGCACTGTTGTGAAGAAAAACATCTGCAGAAAGAAATCGGAAACAAGTCCAACCACTGCAAACAGGCAAAATTCCTGTAAGAATTGGATAGGTGGGGAACGGGCAAGTGGAAAAGATACACAGAACAAAATAAGAAAGAAAAGTTCAATACATATCATTTTTTACTTTCTGAAAGTTAAGACATGAACAGCACATTTGAAGAAGCAACACAAAAATATTAAGCAGAACGGGCGGCACAGTGGCTCAGTGGTTAGCACTGCTGCCTCACAGCGCTAGGGACCCAGGTTCAATGTCACTCTTGGGTGACTATCTGTGTGGAGTTTGCACATTTTCCTCGTGTCTGCGTGGGTTTCCTCTGGGTGCTCTGGTTTCCTCCCACAATCCAATGATGCGCAGAATAGGTGGTGCTAAATTGCCCGTAGTGTCTGGGGATGGGTCTGGGTGGGACACTCTGAGGGTCGGTGTGGACTTGTTGGGCCAAAGGGCCTGTTTCTATACTGTCGGGATTCTATGAGCAAAACTTAGGGCATATTCTCAGAATGTTGCGTAATGACAATTAAACAGTATGATTCAACCCAAAGCCTGTCGTTTGTCTTGTTTGTCAAAAGTGAATTTTACATTTTATATTTTAAAATCACTTTATCTCCGCATATACATGCTACTAGTTTAATTGCACTTAACTTGGATTTTGCTGTTCAAAAATAAATTCTAAAGCCAAAATAGCAATATTCAGCTTAGATACGAATTTTATTAAATCAGTACTTTCAGGTGGAAAGCAAATCAATATATTACAAAGCAGCTATAAGACAACAATGGTATCATTTTATTTCTTCTCTCACAAGTTGCAAAGTCACCTTAATCCTACTTGACCATCGGGCTGGGTTCTCATTGGACAGAGATGACTGGTTGTGGTTTAAACTGAGGGTCACTATATCTAGGGCAAGGGAATTGAACCCATGTTGTTGGCATTACTTTACACTGCAAACCAGCCATCCATCCTGACTGCCCTCAACATTTAACATTTTCTCAGCTTAATCTTGAATTACAATTCAAAGATAACCTTTCTAGGTCCTTTTAATTTCCAAAACCATAATATTTTGCTTCCTCTTCTATCTCCTCAAAAGTAATCTAAAATCTTTAGACCTCAGTTTCCTGTTCCCTAATCTATCATGTCCTTCCTTATCGGACTGTCTCCTGTTAGAGCATTTTGACACTATAACAAAAAATAATACGATTCAAATTATGAGATTTTGGGTTGAACTTTTAACTTGTATTTTTCATTGCTATGTGAAAGAAGCTGAAAATCCAATCACTCAAAGGACTCCCAAAAAGAACAGCTGTGTGCTCTAAGAATAGATGCAGATTGACTGAAGTAGGCTACACAAGATGCAAATGTTAAGGCACACATACTAGAAGTAGCATACCAGTTGTCAATGGGATTAAAAGTCCCCAGGTGTCACATTAGCCATGATCCTAATGAACGGCAGAACAGGTTTGAAGAGTCAAACACCTATTTCTTAAGGTCTTATGGTACTACTGCAAACTCTGAATTTTCCCTGATTTTCAATTGCATTCTGTTTCTTGTCGTAAATTTGTGTTATTTTTAATCACTATTCCCTTTATCCTCAAAAGGAACACTAGCTTTGAGTGCCTCATCTTTCCTGCTTAACAAGAATCCAAACTGCAGGGCATCAGGGTGGGAGAGATAATCACATACTTTGCTTCAGGAGGCAATCACATACATCCTTTAGGTTGAGTAGAACTTTATAGTTGGTAAATGATGGGGCAAGAGGGCGTGACTGAAATTCTGGCAGGTATATGGATCCATAATGATGGAGGAGTGTTAGTTCTTGACTTTGACAAATAGGCACAAGGTACTTATAGAGGAGAATAAGCGTTGCAAGATGGATAGACAAATTGATCATTGCACTATAGTTAACAGACTATTCAAGAAGACAGTGTAAGAATATACATTTTAAAGAAACAAAAATGGAAATTACTGGAGAAGCTCAGCAGGTCTGGTAGCGTTTAATTTGATTGGTACCGATTTGGATGTTGCTAAGCAATTTAGGTGGTCCAAACCAGATGTTAACGGACTTCCAAGTGTGTGCACTCTCCTGGATACTGGCTTATGAGCTTTGTTACTCAAGTTAGGTCGAGTGGGATTCTTTTGCTGTCTCGAGTCTGCTTATCAGCAGCAACTATAATGATTTGCTGGCTCAGATCCTGAAAAAAAAATTAACTGTTTGGCCATAGCTTAGCTTGGTTTTAGGGTTTTGCTGAGGGCTGATCTAGAGTCCCTCTGTTCAGGATATATACTGAGTAAGGCTATGCAATTGCGTTCACTCAAGTGGTCTTCCTTAAGCTCAGTCAGACTGATAAGGGTGTCCACTTCCATCGCAATACCCTGCAACTCATATGCTCCACTTGTCATATTTTCCAACGATAAAGCCAGTTGTAGTGCCTGTTTGAAGTCCAATTGGGCTTCAGTTAATAGACGCTTCTGCATGGCTACATCACTAATCCCACTCTCATCCCACTGAAATAACTCCACAAAGGCTGGTATCCCGTGACCAAGTCACCCTTCATTTACAGCTCTCAGACTGAACAGAATGTCTGACACTCCTGCTCCTGTCAGCCAGGGTTCCTTAATTGGACTAGATTAATCAACCAGCCTCAATCAGGGAACTCATACTCTATGACGTCCACCTGGCTGACCTGGTTAAAATCACTATGCTACTATATCTTTTTGTAGCCCCCTTACATCCTCTTCACAGCATACTTTCCTATTTATCCTTGTGTAGTCAGCAAATCTTGCAACCATACATCCTATCCCTTCATCTCAGTAACTTGTACAAGCTGTGAACCCTTGAGGTGCCATCACCAATCCCTGCAGCACACCAGTCATTACATTGTGTCAACTTATACCTAAACTTTGCATCCTGTAAGCCAGCGAATCATCTTTCATGCTAATATGTTACCCCCAATGCCATGAGCTTTTATTTTCCACAAAAAAAACTTATCAAATGCTTCGAGAAATCTATGCACATTACATTCACTTGTCCTATCCTCAGAGGCTTAAAGCCATAATATAGACTGACAAATGATTTAAACCACAACAGAGAAGAAGCCAGTTTTTGTTAAACCAATATCCCATCAAACTTTCAAATACACATAAAAGGACCTCAGCACCATCTAAGGATCATACACCTAGCACTGGAGAAACAGACTATTTGGTCATTTATCGGGATGTCATTGTTTGTAGACTGGTTTTATGATTTTAAAAAAACAGACTACTCTTGAAAAGCACTTCAAGTCCTGAGTTTGTAATAGCTGATTTATATCAATGCAGTTTATCATCTTTACAGCCTCTTGATTGTCTGGAGCCATGATTTAGAAATGATTCATCCATAATTTTTGCTTTCATATCCTTTTACTTGGCAAATGTTAAGAATAAAGTACATGTTCCATTTGGAAGTAATAAACTCTTTTGATCTTCAATTATAAGTAGAGATGAAGGAAACTGAGAATGCAATTGAAAGCAAGAGAGAACTAATAAAACCTTTCAAGATATTCAGACAAGATAAATTGTAAACCAGCTTAACATATTCACATATCTTTTTCAGTTCAAATTTCAAGGTTTATGTTCTAAAGGTTCTGAAAATTCGTTTTCAATTTAATAATTTTATACAGAGGCGAGAAAACACAAAACTGCTCAAAGAACATTACTGGTAATTTTCAAAGTAACTTTTGAGTTAATGACTGGATAGTTAAGAGTTATTAATTTGCTATTAATTCTTAAAATACAAGTATTTTGAACATTTGGAGTGGCCAGTTGGATCACAATGTGTTTTCTAGCCATGCACGTAGCTGTGAATACCACAAAGTAAATATTATCTGTAGAAAAATATAATTTTGCAATGCTACTATCTAATCACGTTACACTCATTGAGTCTGAGAGAATGCTCTACGGAGGTTTACTGCAGATTTGATGGGCTGAATAGCTTCTATCTGTACCACAAGAACTCTATGATTCTATTCTTTGATCTATAACATGCAAATATTCTACACAACAAATGCACAGACTATCATCTGCAGTGATGTATCATCAGTAAACATTATACAACACAGTAGATTTTGAAAATAAGTTTGTTAACTTTTAAATTTAAGGATGCTTAGTGCAGCATACCAAGTAAAACATGAAAAGGAGTAAAATCAGAGCGACATAGCACCAAGTTTAGATCTGACACGACACAAATGGCTAATCTTTATGTCTGTGTTCCAACCATAATCGTATCATCTACAACTTCAATAGAAGAATGATTCGAGCAGGAAGCTGAAGATAGAATCCAATGCATTACTAATGAGTAAAGGTTAATGTTTAATTGAAAGTACCTTCCTGATCCTAAAAATTCAAGTACTTTTATAACACATCAAAACAGTTCCTCTTAACTGGAAGGAGGACAAATTACAAGAAATACCTGAATAGCTGGAACTAGGGTAAAGTAACCAATCAGTATGATAACAAGTTCAGTAGCCATGTTCTTCATAATGGACCAGCTTTCATTGCTTAAACCTAGAGAAACAAATTACAGGCATATTATCAGAATGTTAAAGATGTAGCAACTCACTCAACTATTTTACAGCAGTTAAATTCATAAAACTGCTAAACACTTTGCCACATTATTTAACTAAAACAAAAATCAGAGATCATGACTTCACATGGTATGAAAACGTGTCCCAATTATCTGGTAAAATGATGAAACATAAACAGTAATTACTGGAAAAACTCAGCAGGTTTGGGAGCATCTGTGGAGAGAAAGCAGAGTTAACGTTTTGGATCCAGTGACCCTTCTTCAGAACAGGGCTCAAACGTTAACTCTACTTTGGCTCCACAGAGCTACCAGACCTGCTGAGTTTTTCCAGCAATTTTTGTTTCCTAATTCCAGCACCTGCGATTCTTTGATTTTTTTGTGTTTAATGGTAACACGTTGGTTGGACCAGTAGTCTAAAGAACATGAAAATAATTACAACGTCAAGAGAAAAGCAACAAAGATCTACAAGTTCACTTCAGGGAAAGCAATCAGTCATCACCACCTCATCACCTGCACATGGCTCTAATTCCACATTGTGGTTGGATTTTAATATTCTCCCATGTTAAATAGCAAACCTTTCAGTTTTAAAAACATAATTTATGAAGAAGATAGAGCACCGCGAACTTTCTAAGATGACAAGAGTTGCCTTTCAAGCCATACATCATCCTGACCTTGAATAATATTGCCACTACTTTACTGGCGTTGGGTCAAATCATGGAATTACCTTTCAAAAAGCACTGTGGGCATATGTACACTCAAGGACTGCATAAAGTAGTTCACCATCATCTTTTCGTTTCTTTATTCATTCATGGGATGACGGTGTCACTGGCTAGGCAGCATTTATTGTCCATCCTTAATTGCCCAGAGGGAAGTTAAGAATCAACCACATTACTGTGGGTCTAGAGTCACACGTGGACCAGACCAGGTAAGGATGGAAGTTTCCTTCCCTAAAGGACATAAGTGAACCAGATGGGTTTTTCTAACAAATCAGCAATGGATTCACGGTCATCATTGGATTCTTAATTCCAGGCATTTACTGAATTCAAACTCCACCGCCTGCTGTGGCAGGATTCAAACTCAGGTCCTCAGAATGTTACCTGGGTCTCTGGATTAACAGTCCAGTGATAATACCATCGCCTCCCCATCTTCTCAAGGGCAAACATGAATGGACAACAACACTTGTCTAGCCAACAGCACCCACATTCCTTGAATGGAATTCTTGGAAACGCAGTCTTGCCAGTATCACCCACCTGTCAAGACCATTCAACTTAAAAACAAATCAGTATCCTAACATTTATTAAAATTACAAGGCATGCACTAAGGGCTTTAGCTGTTTTAGTTTAATCCTTAAACAGGAAGCATACATAAATTGGTCTCGGTCTGATTGGCTGAATGTGACAAGTGGGATCATGCAGGCTCAACACCGTGAAAAAGAGTAAAATCAGAGCCACACTGCGTGAAGTTTAGGCTTGACACTGCACGAATGGCTAATCTTTATGTCTGTGTTCTAACCATAAGCATATAATCTACAACTTCAACAGAAGAATGATCTGAGCAAAAAGCTGAATATAACATTCAATGCATTACCAATGAGTAAAGGTCAAATTAAAATACCTTACCGACCCTAAAAATTCAAGCACTTTTATTCTACATCAAACCAGTGCTTCCTAACCCAAAGGACAAATTATAAGAAATACGTGAATAGCTGGATTACATCAGTGTTTATATCAATGGCTTAGATGAAAGAAGTGAAGGTGCTGCTACTAAAATTGCAGATGATACAAAGGTAGGTAGGCAAGTATATGGTCAAGATAACAGAAGGAATTTGCTCATGGATATGGATGGGTCGAGTGAGATGGCAAAAATCCAGCAGACGGCTATCCATTTTTTTGAGAGGAATTGAACATAAAAGGAGGTAGTGCTTCATAGATGAGACCACACGACAAATACTGTAAAAAAGCTTGGTCTCCTTATTTAAGGAAGAATGTTAATGCATTGGAGATGGATCAGAGGAGGTTTACTATATTGATATCTGGAAAAGTGGGTTTTCTTATGAGGATAAGAACATAGGACAGTGCAGCACAGTACAGGCACTTTGGCCCACGATGTTGTGCCGACCTATTATCCTACTAAGGTCAAACTACCCTGCATACCCTACATTTTACTATCCTCCATGTGCCTATCCAAGAGTCCCTAAAAGTCTCTAAAGTATCTGACTCCACTGCCACTGCCGGCAGCATACTCCACACGCCCACCACTCTGTGTGTGAAGAACCTACCTCTGACATCACCCCTATTCCATCCTTCAATCACCGTAAAATTATGCCCCCTCGTAATAGTCATTTCCGCCCTGGGAAAAAGTCTCTGGCTATCTAATTTATCTATGCCTCTCATCATCTTGTACACCTCTATTAAATCACCTCTCATCCTGTTGGACAGGCTGGAGTTTAAAAAAATAGAGGTGACTTGACTGGAGTGTACAAGATCTTGAATGGCCTTGAGAAGATGGGTGTAGAAAAGATGCTTCCTCTTATGGAGTCAGTCCATAACTATTTTAAAATTAGGAGTTGCCTTTTTAAAATAGAGATAGCAATAATGTTTTTCTCTTTCAGAGATTTGAGCAATTTTTGAACCCTCAGCCTCAGAACGCAATTAATTGGAGATAATTGAATATTTTTATAGCAGACATAGATTTTTTTTGTGGGCAAGGGAATCAAAGGGGGTAGCTGGGAATACGGAATTGAAAACATAAATATATCAGTATGATCTTACTGAGTGATGGAGCAGGCTCAAAGATGGATAGGCCCACTCTCACTCTTATTTCATATGTTCGAGAGTGCATCTGGATGTTTGTTATACAAGTCTCATCATGATTTCTACTGTGATCACCCAAATCACAAAACAACCTAATGGGAAAATATGATCAGGTAAAAACAAATCACTTGTATGTTAATTTAGAAAGTATAAGCTGTTTTAGAAACAAGGCTATTTGAACAAAGGGCCTTCATTATCTCAATATCAATTCATTGCTTTGTCGAAATTTATGACAAGCATGAAATCTATTTATTAGTAATACAAGAGATGTCTTGGAGAGGGTACAAAATAGCAATGAAATTGAATAATTGCCTTCTTGCTTCTTTGCTGGGATGTGCATATTACTGGCCAAATCAGCAGTTATTGCCCATCACTCATTGCCCTCAAGAAGGTGATGGTGATGACGACCCACCTTCATTAACAGTTGTAATCTACATGTAGGAATGCCCACAGAGTTTAGAAGGGAGTTCCAAGATAAGGTTATTACAATAAAATTTGACTCAGTCAAAATTTGAACCAAAGCTCTCATGAGATCATGAGTGGACTGGCCAGTGGAACCCAGACCGAGCATCAGTGAGCAAGTAATTGTTATTTAAGTGGCATCTGACAGCCATTTGAAAGTGATCGAGAATAGACTGACAGGGCGGTAATTAGCTGGTTTTGAATTGTCCTGCATTCAGTGGGCAGAACACAGCTGGGGAATTCTCCACATTGATGTGAACCTACAACAGCTGGACACAGTGTGCAGCCAGCTTAAAGCAAAAGTTTTCAGTACCACTGTTTGGATATTGTCAGGGCTTGAGATTTGCTATATCCAGTAATATTAGCTGTTCTTAGTATCACCTGCAGTGAATATAATTTGGCTGAACACCAGCATCTGTGATGCTAAGGACTTCAGGAGGAGATAGAGATGGACTTTCACTTGGTACTTCTGGACTAAAATGGTTGCAAATGCTTCAGTCCTGACTTTTTAACCGAGAGATGCTGGACTCCACTATTAGTGACTAGGGGGTTACTTATAGGAGCAAATTAATGCAGATGCTGGAATCCGTAATGAAAACTACAGATGCTGGAGATCAAATCAGATCAGACAGGATCCATAAAGAGACAGCAAACTAACGTTGAGTCTAGATGACTTCATCAGAGCTGAAGTGAAGTGTAGAGGGGCCAGCATGTATGCTATAGTTTCGGGGGAGGTGTGGTGTGGGGGTAGTGGGCATAGGGTGCTGGTGGAGAAAATATGTTGATAGTTCACAGTAAGTGATTGGAATGTGAGAATGGCAGAACGATGGTGTGTCTCCTGCCAAATTTGAAAGGACAGACAGTCCCATTGGGATGGAACTCTCTCCCCCTATCCCAATAAGGACAGAGTCCCCCTGGTCCTCACATACCAACCCACTAACCTCCGCATCCACCACATCATTCTCCGCCACTTTCGCCACCTGTGATTTGACCCCACCACCAAAGTGATATTTCCCTCCCCACCCCTGTCTGCCTTTCATAGGGACCGCTCACTCCGCGACTCCCTTGTCTGTTCCACACTCCCTACCAACCCCACCACACCCAGTACCTTTCCCAGCAACCGCAGGAGGTGCTACAGCTACCCTTATACCTCCCTCCTCACCTCTATCTAGGCACCAAACAATCTTTCCAAATCCGACAGGGATTCACCTGTACGTCCTCCAACCTGGCTACTGTATCTATTGCTCCCGATGTGGTCTCCGCTACATCAGTGAGACCAAGTGCAGACTCCATGTCCGATTCGCGGAGCATCTGCGTCTGTACGCTATCATCAAGAACAACTTCCAGTTGCCAACTGTTTTAACTCCCCCTCCCACTCCCTTAGTGACATGTCCATCCTGGGCCTCCTGCAGTGACGCAATGACGCCACACACAAATTGGAGGTACAACACCTCATATTCCGCCTTGGGTGCTTACAGCCCGATGGCCTCAACATAGAATTCACCAGTTTCAAAACCTCCCCACCCCCGGCCTCATCCGATGTCCAACCCTCCCTCTCATTCCCACCTCCTTGGCCTGGCACAACCTGTCCATCATCTTTCCCACTCCACCGTCCCCACTGACCAATCTCCACTACCCCCTACCTGCATTCACCTATCATCATCCCATGTTTCCTAGGTCTCCTGCAGTGCCACAACGATGCCACCGAAGGCTGGAGGAACAGCACCTCATATTCCGCTTGGGAACCCTGCAGCCCAATGGTCTCAATGTGGACTTCACAAACTTCAAAATCTCCCCACCCCCGACCTCATCCCATGATCAGCCCAGCTCGTTCCTGCCTCCTTGACCTTTCCGTCTTCCCTCTCACCTACCCGCCCCTCCCTCCCAAATGACCAACCCCCATCCCAACTCCCTACCAACACTCACCATTACTGGCTCCATTCCCGCCTCCTTGACATGTCCGTCTTATCTCCACCTATCTGCTCCTCTATCCATCATCGCCTCCCCCTCTCTCTATTTATTTCAGAGTACCCTACCCCTCCCCCATTTCTGAAGAAGGGTCTAGACCCGAAACGTCAGCTTTCTTGATCCTCTGATGCTGCCTGGCCTGCTGCGTTCATCCAGCTCTACACCTTGTTATCTTCCCACATACTTTCCACCAGCCCAACACCCTGCTTTATTTATTTCCAAGTTCCCTTCCTCGTCCCCAGTCCTGATGAAGGGTGTAAACCTGAAACGGCAACTTTCCTGCCCCTCTGATGCTGTCTGGCTTCCTCTGTTCCTCCAGCTCCACACTACATTTACAAGGACGAACACCTCAACAGCTTACCCATACAGCTCTTCAGCAACATTAATGACCCAAACTTCCCGAACTGCTGCGTGAACCTGAGCTAGTCACAAGTTCACTATTCTCCTCCTTACCCAACCACAAAATCATATCAGCAAAACAAGGAACCCAACTCTTATCCTGTGGGATGCTAATGGGCACTGGAATCTAGTCACACAGCCCTCTATCATCATCCTTTGTCTCCTACCACCAAGCCAATTTTGGATCCATCTTGTCAAGTTACTGTGGATGCCAAGTGCTTTTACCTTCTTTATCAGTTTCCCATGTGGGACTTTGGGAGATCAGGCAAACCTTAGCCGAAAGGCAACCTACCCTAAGCCCCACTGTTGTATGAATTCTGCCAAGCCAGCTCTGAGCATGCCCCAGCAGAGATGGATAAGAGCCAGCGCTAGTTAAAACCAACTCATTTAGCTTGACCCCGGTCTCATTGGTGGTCAGCAGTTATGGCCAAGTCTTCTCTATCGAGGTCAGCTTCTTAACAGAAAAGGCAAAGTTTATTAATTAGCTCTAATGGTTGGCATTTTTTAAATGATTGATTTAATTAATTACTCATTCAAGGTATCAATTTATCATTCTGGAGTTTTTTTGTTGCTGAAATTAATATTTATTGCTGTGGAAAATCTCACCTCTCGAAAATTTGCTTAACATCGTCATTCTACTGAGTGAGCGAAAAATTTAAATGCAAACCTCTTGCTCTGTGAGAAAAGGTCAGATAAAAATATGATGCAAGGCTATGGGGACAAAATACAACAGACTGGCACTAGGCAATGATATTCGGTTGAAGAACTGGTGCAGGCATGATGGGCCAATTGACCTTGTTATGCACCGCAACAATTCTGTGTTTCCGAAATGCTGCCTGTCCAGCATTTTCTATTTTTATTTCATAATGCCATAATGAGTTTTGCGTGGGGACCATGAATTAAAACATAAATAATTCCATCAAACAACGTGAATCCATCTCTCATTTTATCATCAATTATTGAATTGGGAAAACTGGCCTGGGAAAAGATGCTTTGGGAAGCTGACGGCAGTAGTTGAGGGAGGGAGGGAAACACAGCATATGTAACTTTAAATAATACGTGTTTTTTTTTACCTTGTGCTATTCGTAGTTTGACTTCAAGATCAACAGGTGTGGAAACAACTGACTTAGTGAGAACGAGGACATTCTCCAAACCAATGACCACAACCAGGTATGGAAATATCTCACTTTAAAAAGAAAAACATGAAAAAGCAAATTAGAACTGTTTAAGAAATCAAATATAGATTGGCCAACCACTTTTCCAAACACTTCTGTTAGTTCATAAGCATAACGATAGCTTTCACCTGTCATTTCAATTCTCACCCCAATCTGACTTTTCTAACCCTCAGCCTCCTACGGAGCCCAACGCAACTTGAAGGAACAGCATCTCATCTTTTGACTAGGCACTTTTTTTGCTTTTTGGAATATGGAGTTCATCAGCTTCAGATCATAACCTCCTGGTCCTTTGTTTTGTTTTTGTATGGTAGCTGTGGGTGATGCATTTGTTTTCCATGCTTGTACCTCCTCTAGAGGAATCTTTTGTTTCTTTATTTGTCAGTTAACTATAATTATATTTAATAATATACAGGCGGAATTAACTATGATTCACCTAAGCACATAAAGAGAAAATATTTCTTAAAAATGAGGTATGACTGAATTCGGCAATAAATGTCTTGCACTTATTCACAGAATGAAACAGAGTAAAGATGGTTTCCAGTATAATCATTCATTAACTGTTTTCCAAAATAGAACACTATAATCACATCCTGTTTTCTTGCACCATCATAGCTTTCTCCATTTAATTTCTCCAGCTTTCCATTCTATTACAGGTTGTCCTTTTGTTCACTCCTCCCCTACAAAAAACTTTCCCTGGTCTGCTTAAAAAACTCTCTAAATAGCCCCAATTCCAACGAAGGATCGAGTTGAAATATCAATTTAGTTTCTGTCTCCATAAATGCTACAGAATCCTCAGAATTTCTCCAGCATTTACATTCTTACTTTAGTGACATATGTTAGATGCATGGCCCACATGTAAAAGGTTGTAACAGCATCTTTCCACAACTGTTGTGTTTCGCAAACATAAGCAAGTTCAACAAACCTCTAAATGCTGAACTGATTGAAATAGTGTAGAAGTATTCCTTTACATCTCCACTATTATGGGAGACTCACCTTCTGTTCCCTTGAAGCCCTTCACACTGACCACACTTCACATACTAACCGTTATGCTGGCTGACATTGTAAATGACTCCTGCTCTACCCTGTTCCTTTCAAAACCACTGTCACTGCCCTGTCCACAAAATAACACACCTTTTACAACTCAGTGCGAATACGCTCAATTAGTTCCACTCTCACCTATCATAGCCCAAGCTAAACCAGCAATGCCTTCACTTTTATTCTACGCCATTTTCTCTGACGTTGAAATAGCTGCTACAAACTCAGCACGAAGACCAAAAAGGTGGGTGGTTTGTATCTCGCACTGCGTGGTAATACCTGGTTCCTGAGGCATCCATGTAGGAAGTAAGAGTTGCTCGCGGGTTGCACTCTCTTATTTGGCGTAGTTCTCCCATTTTCATGCCAATTTGAGCGTGTTACCGTAGGTGTCTAAGGTTTTGGAGTAGATTTGTTGAACACCCACAAACCGAGCTACAAATCTACTCCAAGACCTAAAAGAGTAAGCTACCAAACTACTAATTGTAATGAAGCTTAAAACGTTCACTTTGGTACTGGCAACTCTCAATGTAAAAAGAGCTTTTTAAACAAAATTATGAACCTGTTTCTATGTAATAACATTTTCTTTCACATCCTGTAGCGGAATTTGAAACCTCATGAGAACATTATCACTGCACCTCAAGGCCCCAGTAAAAGGAGTTAATACTACAGTAAGATTCTTAATTAACACTTACCCACCATTTAAGGTAGGTGTAAGACCAAAAAGAGTACACAAACCAACCGACATCAGGAGAGAGCTCAGAACAGTTGCTACTGCTGCAAGTGCAAGTCCCCATTTTGATTTCACCATGTCAATCTTTCCTGTGGAGTTACATAACACGAGATAAATATAGTAGAAAACATTAATTAAACAAAGCATATTTTGACTGAAAAGAAATGTTCCCATGCATTGTCAGGGAACTAGTCCTGAGAGAAAATTTCGAGATATTCTTATCTGGATGTCAAAATTCTAGGAGAGTGCTGCTATACTGGCATTACAATAATACTCCAATTAATTTACTTTATCAATGAATTCATTAATGGAAAATTTAAAAATTACAAAGTACACAAAATTCCTGGGTCCCCATTCCACTGGCAATAACACCACACAGTGAGACTCCCATTCACCCACAGTCAGAGATGCAGACTTCATACCCTTTCGTAAGGATGGGATCATTAATGTAAGGGTGGGTGGCTCACACTTTCAGGGCTCCATTAGTGACAGCTATGGTGCCACACAACTAACACATGGGACGGCACGATGGCTCAGTGATTAGCACTGCTGCCTCACAGCACCAGGGACCTGGGTTCAATTTCAGCCTCAAGTGACTGTGTGGAGTCTGCACGGGTTTCCTCCGGGTGCTCGGTTTCCTCCCAAAGTCTGAAGATGTGCAGATTAGATGGAATGTCCATGCTAAATTGCCCACTTTGTCCAGGACGTGCAGGCTAGGTGGATTAGCCATAGTTACTGCGGGTTACAGGGATAGGAAGAGGGTGGGTCTGGGTGGGACGTTCTTCAGAGGGTCGGTCTGGACTCAATGGGCCAAATGGCCTGCTTCCATGCTGTGAGGATTCTATTCTAAACTCTTTCACTGGAGTTCATAAAGATTGGAACTGTAGATGAAAAAGTTTAACTGGATCCTTCCAATAAGTTCCACATTACAACTTACTGGTAGAGAAATAAATGTATGCAAAAAGAATGATGTACGTAGTGACCAGAGGAATCAATTCAGCAATGCCAATTTCTTCTTTAAAGTGGACATGGACTATCTGATCTTCTCTCAGAGTGCTGTTCGTATTAGGATGAAGCTGCTTCAACCTCAATCGGAGACTGTTTAGGAATCTGAAAAGAGACAAAATATTTAATATTGTACTTTAGAACACCTTACAAGGAATAAAAGATATCTAACTTTGGACAGCATTATTTGCTTTCCAAGTCCTATTCCACACTGTTGTCAATTTCTATTTTGAATTGTGCAATACTGATCCTGCAGCCCCAACGTATTTTTACAAATTAAGCAAGGACATATTTCGTTTAGAAGGACAGCGAGGGGTCACTAGTCAATTTCCTGGGGTGAGGGGAATAACCTAGTAGAGATTGAATAATTGATAGATATAACCCCCAGAATTCAGAATAATGAACGGTGACCTAAATGAAACAAAATACTTAAGGGATTTGATAGGATGGATGCTTTGGGAGAATGCTTCTCCAGTTTGGAAATCTTGAACTAGGATTCAGTCTCAGGCTAAGGGATAGGGCATTTATAACCGAAATATAATAATGTTTTTTTACACGCATGTTTGAAATTCTACCTTTGCGAGCTGTGGATACTCAAATTGTTGAGTACATTTAAAACAGAGGGCAATAGATTTTTGGACTCTGATTGAATCAAGGGAAGTGAGTGTTAGCTGGGAAGGTGGAACTGAAGTAGAACAACATTCAGGAAACTTGAAGTGCTAAAGGCCTAATCCTCTTCCTAATTCTTAAATTATTCAGTGGCTTAAAAACGATCACAGGGAGAAAAGCTGGATCTGCCAGAGGTCAGGAAACTTTCAATACATCAGCAAAAGTTTCTCTTCCTTGATTAAAATCACATGATACTTGGGTCAAATGCTTCTAAAACATCAGCAAATTATACCATATCTGTGATAATATCCCGTAAGTTCTTGCAATTTAAAATAAAGTCATCAAGTAATTCGCAGGAAATGGCCAACCCAGGGTACTCCAATCTCTGCTGTTGATTTTTTTTTTTAGGGAGCAACATGGGTCTATTCTGAAAGCATTTGAAGAAAAAAAATCTAATTTTATTTGCACACAAGTTGTCAGAAACACTTACACCAAAATTGTAGCATTACCATTTTTTGCTCAGTAGTGACACAATGGATTTCCCTACAGCAGACCCTTTTCCTTTACTTGTACTTTCTGAAGGATGGGCAGGAGCAGTTCAGTTATCAAACGTGCAAAGCATTGACTGGATGACGGCATCTGATAGGAAATATGCATGATATGCAATTTGGACAAAATGAGAAATATTTCATAATGTGCTATGTTTTTATCCTTCCTAATGCTCTGAGCGAGCTTAATGCACTCAAATTAGAAAGTCCTTCGAGTTGAGTGTGAATGTGAATGTTTGGACATGATTGACATATGTAGCAGCTGCTAATCTTCTAGTTTGGACTTTTAATCTGGTATATCGAAGAGCAATGCATACTCATATTGAGTTGGAAGTATCCACACATCTTGGTGCTGGTTTGGGCACCAATGACAGTACAACCCCAGAATCATATCATTAAATTATCAGTGTGGGAATCTGCTAGAATGATTGTTTTTAACTAAATTGGTCTTGCCAATTAATGAGTGCAGAGACAAAGGAGGTTTAGAAACAGGCAAGAAATTTGATTACATTCTCTGGGCAACTGAATGTTTGATGCTGCGAGAGTCCAAAGGCTCCTGCTCCTACTCAAACTGCTAGCAGTTTAGGAAAAGAAAGGTGCCTCCAGGTTCACAGGAACAGAGCTCATTCTTGCAGCTGAGAGTGTGTTTCAGGGAGTTATTGACTGGCAGTGAATTGCATCTTGCCTATACCAGTGTCAGACCAGTATCACAATACAGTTGCAGGGAATCTACAACAACCTTTACAAGAACTAAAGCGGAAGGTTTCAAATACTGGCCAAAATATTTGTGTCTCTCTGAACATTTACATAATCACCAATACGGACAGGAAGATCAGGTCACTGTGCAAATTCTTACTGTATTAAGGGAGTGTGATATGACATCAATTGTACAAAAGCAAAGTACTGCTGATGCTGGAGATCTAAAAGAAATGGAAAATCTCAGGAGTTCTGGCAGCATCTGTGGAGGGAGGAACAAAGTTAATGTTGGGGTCTGATATGATTCATTTTTGGACTTGAAATATTAATTTGGCTTGACTCTCCAGATGCTTCCAGGCCTGCTGAGTTTCTCCAGCAGCTTCTGCTTTCCTTTTATGACTGTAATGTTATCGGTGATGTAGTGATACAGGCTTGCTGACAGAGGTGGGATATTGAACACTTAAACAAGAAGGGCCAGTGTCATATCATAAACTATGCTCAGACATGAGCTTAAGGGATACATGATCTCACTGCAAAGAGGCCAGTCTGATAGTGAAAGCTAACAATACAACTAGAAGTGGAGGGAAGGGTACATTGAGCTCTACCACTGAAATAAGAACTGTGTGAATATGGAACATGATAGATTCACTCCTTGAAGCAGTATTTTTTGTGGTTCTACACCTTGCCTTGAAGATACCTACATTGATTTGGGAGGGATTCATGAGTGTTTTCATTATCTTCTTCACTTATCTAATTTTTATATGTATGGGTCAGTAGGGAGGGAATCTCAGCCAAAAGTGGTCTTTTGCACACGCAGAGATTTTCCAATTAAGATCGCTTAACAAGAGTCTGGAGTACTAACTTTAGTCTTTCTCATTCTTGGCTTAGGGCTAATATACCAACATTAGCACAACACTAATTATTCTTGCGGAGCCAGAGCATACTTAGTCCTGTGACAGGTAGTACAACAGATCAGCAGCATCATGATAATAATAAAACAAGATTAGCAGGAGCGCAAAGAGCAGGCAGCAGTGTGAGGGGGCAGTGTTGTTACTCTAAACGAGACAGTGTGAATGACATGCATTACAGAGCTTGTGCAGGGTGAGTGCCATTGGCATAAACTGAACTGGACCAGCCATACAAATACTGTTTAGTACTTCCATGGGTAGTAGAAATCTGAAGAACACTCCCTCAAAAAGTTGTCAGAACAGAAAAACAAGGGTATAAACAGTTACTGAAGCAAAGAAGGTTAAATGCAGTTAAGATGTAGATCAACCACAATCGAATTGCATCGTGGTGTTGTTTCAAAGTGATGAAAAGGCCACTACTGTCCTCACATTTCATATCTCTAAATTTTTACTTCATTGGTATTTTTGTACTTACTGCACAGTTTTTTTTTACTGGTGCTTTGGAAAGTCATTTCTTTGCTCTCCCCTCTCTCTCTCCCCCCAACCCCTTGTGGTCACTTCAAATGGCCAAATCCCTACAAACCACAGATGTGTGACTTTTACAGTTCCCTCTCCCCCTAATAAAGTTATCAGATGTAGCAGATCAAAACTCTATAGCAAAGTGTAAATAATGATACCATACCTTACTAGAGAAAACTGCAAGAAGGTAACTTAAATCACTTCTGCATCATTCTGGTCTGAATTTTGCAAGGAGTGGAAATTTACCAGTATGGAACCTCTCTCAGGTTTTTAAATAAAAATCTCACCTCGAGTGGTACTCCTGTAGGATGATGGTGACAGCATAGGATACCAGCCTTTTGCGATTGTGCAAGCTGACGCCACTGTGCTTTCCAGGAATTCCAAACAGCAAGTCTATACACATTAATTAAGAGTATTAATTTTGTACCTGCTGTTCAGAGGTGCAACACTTTCTAACAGAGAACATTATTACATAGTGTAATACATGGTTCTGCACTTCATTGCCCCATTAAAAAATAATTCTTTCAAAATCTCATTGACAATCTTAACTTTTTCTACTTTGCACTGTCTTGGGCTAAAGGCCTTTGACCTTTCAAGTAATTAGCTTTTTTTCTAATTTCTCCTTTTTATCCTCAACTAAAACAAACACATCAAAGAAACCTCTAGGTGCTGGTCAGTCTCCTGTCCTTCACTGTGATTGGCAGTCATATATGGAACGCAAGAGTGACAGTTAGGTTATACCCTTGTGCTGGAAGCTACCTTCACATATGTGACTTCTGTAAGGTTTACAAATGTATGAACAAGGAACAAGAGTAGGCCAGTCAGCCCTTCGAACCTGCTCTGCCTTTCAAAAAGATTATGGCTGATTTTAACCTCAACTCTACATTCCTGTATATTCCTGATAATCTTTCATCTGTTGGTAATCAAGAACTTTTCGACCACTGTCTTAAAAATATTTAAAGATTCTGCTTCTACTTTTGAGCAAGGGAATTTCAAAGACTCCCAATCCTCTGAGAGAAATGTCTTTTTTCCTATAGGACCAACACTTTTTCTTTGAATTTGATACTATCAAAGGCTTTTTTTAACGTTAATCACAGGTGGCATGAATTTTTCTTATCTGTTGTAACGTATATCTATTCTGTATTTTCTAGAATATTCCCCTCATGTTTGCCACTGCATCGCTACTGACCTATACCTTAAATTAAACTGCCTGTTCACTTTCGTAAGCTCTGCTTTCATTTCCTTCTTTAAATTAATATTCGGCTTGGACACACTTTTCTTCCCTGAACTGTGTGCAAAATTCAATCACATTATAGTTGCTGAAACCCAGGGGTGCTTTCACAAGCAGGTCAGTAATTAGTCCTATCTCATTGGTCAAAACCTGATCTAGTATAGGCTGATCTCTCATCTAGAAATTGACAATGTAAGAAACTGTGCTAAAAGCATTCAATGAATTCCTCATCTAGGTTACTTTTCCCCCACTTGATTTTTTTTCAGTCTACATGTGTTAAAATCCTCCACGATAGCCGTTGCACCCTTTTGACAACTTCCTCCATAGTCCCCTGTCCTACCACGTGGTTATTGTTTGGGAGTCTGTATCAACTTCCACAAGTGACCTCTTGCCTACGTCATTACTCATCTCTACCCAGACTGCTTCTATATCCTGGTTTCCCAAATTAAGGTGATTCTTCTGCCTCATGCTAATATCATATTTAAATAATAGAGCCACTCCTCTCTCCTTTCCCAGCTTCCCGTCCTTTCTGAACGTCACTTACCCTTCAATATTCAAGTCCCCATCTAGGTCATCCTGCAGCCACGTCTTGGTAATGGCTACCAGGTCATACACATTTCTCTCAATTTGTACTACTAGTACAAATTTTGTTTCAAATGCTACATTCATTCAAATACAATATCTTTAAGTTTGGCCTTTTATTATATTTGTAGCCTCTAGCCTTGTCTGATTAACTCTTAGATTTGTATTCTCTGCCCTTTCCTGTCATTGTCTATCATTTCCCACATTAATTCCTTCTTCTATTATAAGTTTAATTTTCTGAGTTAGTAACCAATAGATTTTCTGTGCATTGATATTTAACTTAAGTCATTTCTGTAGCTAATCAAATAAGAACAAAATACTGTGGATGCTCAAAATCTGAAACAAAAACTGAAAATGCTGGATAAACTCAGCAGGTGCCTGGCAGCATCTATGGGGACACAAATAGAGTTAATGCTTCAAGTCCATCACAAAAAGGTTGGAAATAGTGGTTTGCGTACATTTTGACAAAGGCAGAAGAGGAACCTGGGGAACAGATGGTGCACAAGACCAATAAAAAAGACAAAGGGGCTGCTAATTTGGGTGAAATAGAAGTAGGGATGTAAAACAGGTATAAATTAAGGCATAGAGGGTGAAAAGGAATCCTCTTGGCTGAGACTGAGGGAAATAACGCAAGATGATTTCTTTTAATACAGGTTTTGAGACCTCTATGTTGAAGGTTTTGTACACATTGGTAGGGTTTTAACACCAAACAGGTCAAAGGTGGCTTTCATTTTAAACTGAAGGGAATCACCCATAGCTTAGAGAGAGAGAGCTTTTTTTTTTTTAAAACGTTTTACTCGGAGTTTGGAGCAGTCCTGTGAAGTCTTCGAAATAGGGTGAGAAAGGAAGGATATAAAGTGAAAACCTTATAGTTATTTTAGCGTTAAGTGTTAGGATTAGTCCCAGACCAGAAGTGCGAGAGTAAAACCTTTAAGAGATTGCTTAAAGCTTTGTACATTTAACCAGATGTGTGATAGCTCCAGGAAGAAGCTGTTTGCAATACCAGTCTGAAAGTTTAAGTCAATCTGTCAAGGTGCTCAATACAGGGACTTTATTTTGAGTACTTTGCAAATAGTGTTTTGGGTACTGTACTATGGATAAGTTTGGGTACTGTACAAAAACAATTGTTTCTTTTCAATTTATAAAGGAGAGTTTGGGAATAAGAGAATATTCTAACTGTGTGATTAAAACCTTTGAATTTGTGCTATAAGTAGATGATTTGGTTTATTCTATTATCTCTTTATTTCTTTAGTTCATAAGCTTCAGTTTTATTGTAAATGTTTACTGTAAATTGTTCTAAAATTTACAGCATTGCATGTTTATATTTTAGAAAAATATCACTGTTACAAGAAAACAAATCTAAATATGATCCATCAAACCAGACTCCTCCGGGATCTGACTCATCTGGTAGTCAGACTCAGATCATAATGGCACCTTTACACTATACTGTTGGCACTGACTGGTGGTCTCACTGTAAAAATTAACACACAACTTGTGGGTCAAAAGTACAGTGCAACAGATGAGTAAAATACACTTCTTTGCATCTTTAAAGCAAGGTTCCTTTTGCTTGCCTGTTCATACAGATAGACATTAGAGATCCATTCAAAGCAAGATAATTTTTTGCTGGGGTCCTAAACTAAATTTTTCACTTGACCAATACGACCATAGATGAATGAATCAGTAATTTATCTAATTTTTTGGTTTTATTTTGATTTGCACAACATAGATATTGACATTTTGTGGGCACAGGCTGCAGGATGGGGAGGAAGAAGAGAATAGAAGCGGTAGAAATTGAGCAAGAAGTAGCTGTGTTATAAATGGAGTTGACAAAAGCCACCATCAATGCAAAATAGGCTTTAAGTTCTGCTGCTGAATGCTGTGGCTCAGCTAGCAATGCAGAGATACAAATATGTGCAGCATTTAAAGAGAACAGGTTACTCTAATTGGAGAAGATTGCAGACATAAGATGAAGTGATGTTATTACTGCTTGATCCAAAGGCAATACATTGTAAATGCTGGAAATCTAAAAACAAAACAGAAAATTTAGGGCGGCATGGTGGCTCACTGGTTAGTACTGGTGTCTCAGTGCCAGGGAGAAGGTTCAATTCCAACTTCGGGCGATTGTCTGTGTGGAGTCTGCACGTTCTCCCCATGTCTGTATGGGTTTCCTCCAGGTACACCGGTTTCCCCTCTCAGTTCAAAGATGTGCAGGTTAGGTGGATTGGCCATGCTAAATTGCCCTTAGTGTTCTGGGATGTACAGGTTAGGTGCGTTAGCCATGGGAACTGCAGGGTTACAGGGATAGAGTAGGGGATTGGGTCTGAGTATGAGGGTCAGCGTAGACTCGTTGGGCCAAGGGACCTGTTTCCACACTGTAGGGATTCTATTCTGTTTATTCTATTCAAAATGCTGAAAATACTCAACTAGTCAGACAGCAACTCTGGAGACACAAACAAAGTGAACATTTCAGGCCAATGATCTTTCATCAAAACTCTTCAAAAGTCCAAGCTACCTTTAAGTGAAGCAGATGTTTGGAGAGTCTTTGGCTCATATTGGTGAATAGTGCGAATGATATCTGGATCAGAGTCAAAGTGATCACGATTATTCTTCCAGAAATTGGCTGGAGAGATGAGGAGGCAGCCATGTTCAGGAAGTAGACTCCGTAACTTCTTTAAGCCAGGGAGTAGATCAGTGATTTGGAGACAGACACTTTCTAGGCCTTTGGGGCCAGTACTGTGAAATGATGAAAGAATATATGTTATGAACTAATACATAAAAATTATACTTTTCCTTAAGGCAAGAACATGCTTAGCTGTTGATGGGAATGTGTGTCATTTGAGCAAATGTTTTGTTTATACAATCACAGGATAGCATGAAAACGAAGGAGGCATTTAGCTTATCAAGACTGCACCTTTTGAAGGATAACTTTGTCAGTCCCACTCCTTCTCCATAACCCTGCAATTTTATTATACTTCAAGTATTTCTTTCTGAAAGCTTATACTGAATCTGGATTCACCATGTGTCAAACAGTGCATTTCAAAATCTAATCATTTAGTCATGGAGATCTACAGCTCAGAAAAAAGCCTTTCAGCCCATCTCATCTGTGCCAGTCAAAAACAACCAACTAACCATTCTAATCTCATATTCTAGCACTTGGCCAATAGCCTTCTACACCTTAACATCGCAAGTGCATGTTATCAGGGTTTCTATATCTACCACCCTTGCAGGCAGTGAATTTCATATTTCCATCCTCTGTGTGAAAATCCTTTTCCTCATGACTTCTCTAAACATTCTGCCCCTTATGTTAAATCTATACCCCCAGTCACTGATCTTCCCATCAACGCAAGAAGTCTCCTCCTGTCTACTCTATCTATGCCCCTCAAAATTTATACATTTCAATCACGTCCGCAGGCATTCTCCACTGCCCTAAGAAAAACAATCCCATTCCATCCAATCTCTGTTCATTACTAGAACTCTCCAGAGGTCAGACAACATCCCAGTAATCTCCTCTGCACCCTCTCCAGTACAATCACATCACTCCTTTAATGGGAGTTTCACTGAAAAACATTTTATACAGTTCCAAGGTAAGGTGTAGAGCTGGATGAACACAGCAGACCAAGCAGCATTAGAGGAGCATTGGCAGTTCCCACTATCTCTTATACTGTTCCACTTGCTCTTAAACTCTATGCCTCAGCTAATAAAGGCAAGAACACTGGATGCCTTTTTAACAACTTTATCTACCTGTCCTAATACATTAAATGGACATGCATATCAAGGTCACTCTGTGTGCTTCTCATGAGTCCTACCATTCCTCATGCATTCCTTTGCCTTATTTGTTCTGAACAAGTGCATCACCTCACATTTAACCGGACTGAATTCCATTTGCTACTGATCAGTCCATCTATACCTTCTCACTACTCACCATCCCATAAATTTTTGTATCAACTGCGAAATTAATGAACAATCCTCCCACCTTCAAGTCTAATTCATTAATATAAACCACAAACAGACCCCAACACTAATCTCCCTAGGACCCATTGGACAGTTGGACAAACACTCCTCAACCATCACCCTCTGCTTCCTATCACTCAGCCATATGAGGAATTGCCAAATTTCCTTGGAGGGTCTTACCTTTGCTATCAGTCTCTTATGCTGGACCTTATCAAAAGAATTATCGAATCCCTACAGTTTGGAAGCAGGCCCGTCAGATACTGAGTCCACACTGACGCTCGGAACAGCATTCCACCCAGAATGACTCCTCTACCCTATCTCTGTAACCCTGCATTTCCCAAGGCTAATCAACCTAGCATATGCATCTTTGCAGTGCGAGGAAACCGGAACACTTGGAGAAAACCCATGCTAACACTAGAAGAATGTGCAAACTCCACACAGACAGCCTGAGGGTGCAATCGAACCTGGGTCTCTGGTGCTGCGAGATGGTGCTAACCATGAGCCACAACACTGCCCTAAAAGCTTTGCTGAAGTCCAAGTAGATTACGTCGAATGCACTGCCTTCATCTAGCTACCTGGACACCTCTTCGCAAAATTCAATCAAGGTCAGATATGACCTCCCCTTAATAAAAACTATGCAGAATGTTCTTGATTAATTCCTGCCTCTTCAAATGCAGATTAATTCTGTCTCACAGAATTACTTTCAATAGTTACCCCACCAGAGGTTAAACTGCCTGGCTGGCCAGTAGTTTCTTGGTTCATCCCTTGCTCCCTTCTTGAATGATGGTATCACATTCACTGCCCTTCAGTCCTCGCGCACTTACAAATTTTTGTAAGTGTCCTATTTTCTCCTTTCCTTACTCAATAACCTGGGACATAATTAGTCTACCTCTGGAGATTTACCTACTTTTAAGCTGCTAGACCACTGAACTTCCTCAGTCTATGCTAACTTTTTTAAACTGTATCTCAGACTTTCTACTCTATTTCTATATCCATATCGTCCCTCCCACTAGTGAACACGAACACAACATATTTTTAGGATGCTACCTCGATTTTCTGACTCCATGTACAAATTACCACTGTGGCCCCACCTTTCCCTTGTTATCCTTTTACCCTTAAAATTCACCTGAAAAACAATTTTAGGATTTTTCTTTGTTTTACCTATCAGTGTCCTGTCACATCCCCTTTTAGCTTTCGTAATCTCCCAAAGAAGTACCCTTTTATGCATTCTATACTCCTCTAGGATTTCTGCTGTTTGAGCACTTGGTATCTGCCATAAACCTCATTTTTTCTCTTGATCCAATTCTGTATAATCCAAAGCAGTCCAAGGTGGCAGCAAAAGTAGGCAGCCAAGGTCTCCCAGCATCTGCAGGGATGTTGAGCACGGGGAAATTACAGCCAGCATGGGGACAGTGAGCCCACTGAGATACAGGAACCCAGTGTGGAGGAGATCAAGCCCTTGTGGGGATTGCGAGGCCAGCATGGCTAAGCAATTAAGGAGGACTGTAATGTTGAACTTTTAACTTTATCTTTATTTCCTACTTTGTACCTAAGATTTTGTGCCTAGGTACTTTTGGTACCCAAGATGGCACCAGTAATTGCAACTTTGTAAATTTTTCACTGTACTCCTGTATCCCTAAACTTGTGTACAGGTGACAATAAAATCTAATTCAGTTCTAAATCTGAGTGCATATCTCTTGAAATCGAGGGTTCACAGGATTTGTCAGTCCCACTCTTTATATTTATTGGAACAAGTTGGGCCTGTACTCTTCATATTTCCTTCTTGAATACATCACACTTTTCTGAGACAGATTTATCTGAAATACCTGCTCCTAGTCCACTCTAGTCAAATCATATCTGATCTTATTAATATCAACCTTCCTCCAGTTTAGAACTTTGATTTCAGGCCCATTCTTGTTGTTTTCCATAACAATCTTGAATCCAACAGAGCTATGATCGTTGACTGCACAATACTGCCCAATTGCTTTTCTTTCTTTATTCATTCACAGGACGAGGGTGTCACTGGCTAGGCCAGCATTTATTGCCCCTCCCTGGTTGACCAGAGGGCAGTCACAAGTCAACCGCATTGCTGTGGATCTGGAGTCACATGTAGGCCAGTCTAGGTAAGGATGGCAGATTTCCTTCCCTAAAGGACATTAGTGCTACATCAACCAATTGCACAGGTTCATTGCCCAAGATTGAGTCCGAGAATGCCCCCTCTCTTTCATAGGGCCCTCTGCATACTGGCTCAAAAAGGTCTCCTGGATTTTTAAAAACTTATTTACTCATGGGATGTGGACATCACTAGCTTGCCAGCACTTATCTCCCATTCCTAGTTGCCCTTAGACGGCGATGATGAGTTGCCTTCTTTAACCGCGTCCACATGCTGTAAGTTGATCCACAATGCCATTACAGAAGGAATTCCAGGATTTTGACCCAGCAACAGCAACATATTTCCAAGTCAGGATGGTGAGTGGCTTGGAGGTAAACTTGCAGCCTGTGGCGTTCCCACTTAAGTGTTGCCCTTGTCCTTCAAAATGGAAATGGTGGTGGGTCTAAGAATCTTTGTCGAATTTCTGCAGTGCATCTTGTAGATGATATACACTACTGTTACCGAGTGTCAATGGAGGAGGGAGTCGATGCTTGTAGCCATGATGGCAACCAAGCCGGCTGCTTTAACCTGCATGATGTCAAGCTTCTTGAATATTGTTGGAGCTGCATCAATCCAGGCAAGTAGGAAGTATTTCCATCAAATTCCTGACTTGTACCTAGATGGTAGATGAGCTATGAATAGTTAGGAGGTGAGATAATTGCTGTAGTATTCCTAGCCTCTGACTAGCTCTTGTAGCCACTGTGTTTACGTGGCACGTTCAGGTGAGTTTTTGGTCAATGATGACTCCCGGAATGTTGATCTTGGGGGATACAGTAATGGTAACACCACTGAATGTTAAGGAGCCACGATTAAATAGTCTTTAAATGGATATGGTCATTGCCTGGTATTTGTGTGAAGACGACCTTATGAAGAAGAGAAGGTCAATAATGAAGCAGCTGGTTCAGCCTAGGACAGTGGCCTGAGGAACTCCTGCAGACACATCCTGAGCGGAGATGACTGTCCTCCAACAAATGCAACCATCATGTACAATGCATGGATGCATTTCATGAATTTTGTTCCCTCTGAATCTTTAACACTATGGCTACCCTAGTTAGTGCTGGAGAGGTTTAAATCCTTTACAATCACTAACATATTAGTTTTACACTGCCCGGAAATTTTCCTACATATCTGTACTTCTATTTTTCTTGTTGCATGAAGAAACCTTTGATTCGTGTTGACTCCATTCTTTTCCTAATCTACTTACATTGGTGCCATTTCAGTATTAATCCTTCAACACTGGAGAAACATTCCATTTAAGCTCTTCACAATTTTAAGTATGTTTATCAAATCTGCTTTTAGCTTTTTGTTCTCTAAAAAGAACAATTCCAGTTTTTACTAAAAAACTCTACTAGAGTATCATAGCCAGAATACTATTAAGAACAATATTAAATCTTCTTAGTTTCTCGTTCTCATCTATCAGAAATAGTCAGCACTCAGTTGGAAGATTAATATATGAAATTTCTCTAAATATGACTAGCTTCATGTTGTTTGGATTGCCTATAGGTATGAAATTAAGCAAACATTTATCCAAATGTAATTTGCTTGATGCTTTACTTGCCCTAAAACAGTGTGGAATCTGCTTTAAGCTGTAACTTAAAAATACAATAGCCATCAACCATTCATTTCAGTTTCTCCTTGGGTGGTTTCAGAGACATTTTCTTATGAAAAGTATCATCCAGCAGAAATGTGATTGACCTATGCTCTCATGAACATGTGGTCCAAAGAGCTAAAAATATTTTTTACTTTAGTTTTTCAATTGTGGGAAAGCACACTTACAGAAAGATGACCTAATTACTCTTCAAGACTCCTATCGACTAGCCTTGCAAAAATTTTTTGCTATACAAATCCACCAAAGTGATAATGGTTATTGACTCATACTTGGTTCCTCCAAATAAAGTCCAAACTCTCTCCAACTATCTAACTTTCTTTATTTTTCCTCTCTTCTTAGTTTAGTCCCGCCACCAAAACATGATGATCATAAGGAACTGTGTTTTAAGTTACACTTGGAGACAGATTTGTGAACTTTATTTCATTGCATTATTTATCCAAAAATACTGCCTCAAGTTCAGTATCTGTGCCAGCAGGTCTTCAACTGTCAAATCTGCCTCTTGTAGTTTCAGAGATTCTTCCTCCACTGCATGGTTATTTTCTGACAAGAGTTACTTCTGGACTCACTATTAGCATGTGAACTATGCTTCCTTACTATCCACTCCTTCACCTCACTTTGTCAGTCTGTGTGCCTTGTTTTTGGGTTAGGATTCAAATCAAGGTTCAAACTTCTCAGGAACTCTTAGTGCATATCGCAAAACAGTCTGTGTCCCTCTGAAATATATATCACACTAACATCCACTCTGGGAGACTGGCCTGAAGAAGAGACAGTCCTGTCATGTGTGTCATAATAACTTAGTATCACTATACAGCCACGATCTACTCTCGGTCATTCCTCACAAAACAGATGAGCTTACGAGGTGCAAAGTATTACATGTACCTCTCTCAACCATTTAGAGTCCAAGAAACAGAGTTAATACTTTGATCCAATAGGACTCCTCCTCACAAAATATAGTATTTTCTTTTTATCCAATTTGATCCGTTGCTCTGCATTACCTGATATCAGTTTTAATGGTGTAAGAAGCACTGTACTGGGCCCAGAACTTCGAGGGCAAGAAAGAAAAATCATCTAGACATTCTTCACAATTACTAAATCAACAACAGCAGTTGATATATATCTGGTGAGGATATGATCAGACATTATAGTTATACTTTATGTAGTCAAAATCTGCAGCACTTGGGCACAATGCAGAATACAACTAATGTCCAAAAACTGAGGACATTATGTTAACATCTTGTTGAAAAAATTAGTAAAACAGGTATAAATAGAGTACTCACAAAAATTTGCCCCATTTACTTTTCTTGCTCATTTTATTATTTTCCTTCTTTCCCGCATGAATTTGATTACGCAACAACTTAATGCTACAACAAAACTAACCTGGATCACAGCCACAATTAAGATATTGGCCGGAGTTTCTCTCATTACATATCGAAGAAACATGAGCCATAAGCTTTAAAATTCTATACTTTGTGACAGTATAAATAGTTAAATCCTTTCCTACCTGTCTTGAAAGACGTGATTTCTTATTTCTTCCACCAGCTGAAAAACTTTCGACAGAGGGGCACGGAATATATCTACACCAATTAGGTTTTTGTTCCAAGGGGACACAATAGCTTTTACAAATATCTGTTGGATGTATGCAACTGGAGGTCCAACATACTAGAAAGAAAAAAAGACGAATTCATGCAATTCTTGAGAACTAATTGAATAAAACTGGACCAAAGAATAGAAATGTTGTTGTACATAAAACAGTTAAGACACACTTATTTCCAACACTGATTCGATACTAAGTACATCTTCAGGGGCTTGGGACTCAGAATTATGAAAAGATTCAAGTTAATGAGTTAGTTTCTTGGAAAATGTTTGAGCAGTTTAGTGATCTGCATTTTCAAAGTAATCTGGGTCTTAAAAGATGGGAATTAGGTGGTTATAGAATGTTGTGATCACAGACCTAGAAGAACAAACATGATTCATGTCATATTGATTATAAGTTAACCTACCTATAATTTGAAGTACATCAAATAATTTGATTTAAACACAAACTTTAATTTACATAGGAGTGCCAGTTCAAGCCACGAGCTGCCACAACTAGAGAGAGAATTGTGATCCTGGACAACCACATCTGAAATGTGCTCAACGCAAGGATGTTCAACTCAGTACTTTTTTTGCACTCAGTATTAAGTGAGTTTAAGGTGCAAACATCTCTAGACATCAATCGGGGTGTGAATAGTTATCCACATGCTTTGATTCGGAGGATGTTCAAATTTATTAAGTTTACAAGCAATACAAGTATGGTTAATGATCATGACAGGAGGGTGAAACCGTAAGCCGGAAGGAAGACCTCAAGTTAATGTAAGAAAGGCCTTCGTTTTGACAGAAGCCAGCAGAAATGAGGTTCTCGCCGTGTGTGGATGAGGGCAAAATCTGAAAAGTGGACGACACTGTGGTTGGCTTTTTTAAGGTGCCACACTTTACAATGTCACTGATCATAACTCTCAATTTTCATGATGTCTTAGAAACCAACATTTGTTGTTTTCCCCAAATCTTTACCTGCCTTGCTTCTTAAACCATCATGTATTTTGTCTCCCTTTTCCTCTATTACCCTGAATTTTACCAGTCACTGACAGATGTTTAGCTTCTCTCAAGTACATGCCCAAGGAATTATCATCATCCCTTAGTGAGCACCTCCAAAAGTTATTGAGTATGTCTTCCTCAAAACTCCCTCATTACTTGTGTTATCCTCATCATATGGCTCAGAAACAACATCTCTGTTGTCTGTAATTTATTTTCCAATTTGTTTAGATTCCAACTTTGGCACCCATGGTAATGATCATATGTAGCATTTAATAATCTCATTCTGCTTTCCAAACAGTTGTTCCTATTTCTGTGAAGGTTTGTTTTTACAAAGTGTCTATGTTCCCTGATGTTTTGATCACTTTTCTAGATGTATTGGGTTACCACGATAGTAAGAAAATGATTCTACACACTATGTTCTTTCCTCAATTCCATCATTATCATCAATTGAAATACAATCTTTTAATATGTACTGTTTTGCTGCAGATGATAATTTATATTTTTTAATTTGTTATCTTTCAGGTCACCATGAAGGCCATGCTTTCTCAGTTTTGCCCCTCAGATTAAATTTGCTACCAGTCATCTCTCTCTAATAAAAGAGCAGCCTATTGCCCTTCGGAACTATGACAATCTTAACTTCCACTACACTTTGTAGATTTTCCTATTTACCATAATTAATTTGTCACCCACATAACTTCAAATTATTTATACTTCGCTTACTAAAATGCTTGCTAACTCCAACAAATGTCTTAAATTCATTCCATTGCAAAGACTAAAAAAATCTGGATACAGAACACAACTTTTTGGACTGCTCTGTTTGTAAAGACCATTCCTTTAAACTTTAAAAAAACTGCAGACTGAAATGAGACAGGTCTTTCAAACCAGGGTTGAACGGGTACCAAGTATGTTCTGGAACCAAGTAACCTTACATAGATGATTTGGAGTTGGGGAATAAGTGTGGTGTGTCAAAATTTGCAGATGACACTAAGGTGAGTGGTAGAGCAAAGTGTGCAGAAGACACTATAAAGTCTGCAGAGGGATATAGATAGTCTCAGTGAGTGGGCAAAGGTCTGGCAGATGGAGTACAATGTTGATAAGTGTGAGGTCATCCCATTTTGGTAGGAATAACAGCAAAATGGACTATGTTTTAAATGGTAAAAAACTGCAGCACGCTGCTGTGCAGAGGGACTTGGGTGACCTTGTGCATGAATCGCTAAAAGTAAGATTGCAGGTGCAGCAGGTAATTAAAAACGCAAATGGAATTTTGTCTACCACTGCTAGAGGGATGGAGTTTAAAAACAGGGAGGCTATGCTGCAGCTGTATAGGGTCCTGGTGAGGCCACAGCTGGAGTACTGTGTGCAGTTTTGGTCTGCTTACTTGAGAAGAGATGTAATAGCACTGGAGGGGGTGCAGAGGAGATTCACTCGGTTGATTCCAGAGTTGAGAGGGTTGGAGTTGAGGGAGGAGAGACTGAGTAGGCTGGGATTATACTCATTGGAATTCAGAAGAATGAGGGGAGATCTTATAGAAACATAAGCTTATGAAGGGAATAGATAAGGTGGAGGCAGGGAGGTTGTTTCCGCTAGCAGGTGAAACTAGGACTAGAGGGCATCGCCTGAAAATAAAGGGAAGCAGATGTAGGACTGAGGTCAGGAAGAACTTCTTCACCCAAAGGGTTGTGAATCTGTGGAATTCCATGCCCGGTGAAGCGGTTGAAGCTACCTCGCTGAATGTTTTTAAGGCAAGACTAGATAAATTTTTGAACAGTAAAGGAATTAAGGGTTATGGTGAGTGGGTGGGTAAGTGGAGCCGAGTCTCAAAAAGATCAGCCATGATCTTATTAATTGGCAGGGCAGGCTCAAGGGGCCAGATGGCCTACTCCTGCTCCTAGTTCTTATGTTCTTATGACATGCACTGCCATTGAAACATGTAAACAACTATTTAAACAAATAGTAATTGAAGTTTAACTGGAGGTGATTTGGAGCTGAGGGGTATACAGATGTAGCCTGTATGGTAACAAGGATCAATCTATGGACTAGTGACAGTTATCAATGACAGAGACCTTTTGCTTGTTAACAACTGTGATTGGTTCTCATGTGGTTGAGCAGCTTGAAGCTGAAAATAGGTTGGAGAGCAAGAACAGAGAGAGAGCGAACAAAAGACAGACAGAGAGACAGCGAGAGAAAGAAGTACCGTTCACAGATCTTCTCACAAGTCAGAAGCTGGTCTGTTCTCAGCAGACCAAAATTCAGTTCAAACCTGAAGAAAACTGGTTACCTTTCATGCAGCAATTGCTGTAAGCTGTGATCTTTAAATTGATATATCAGAGACATTTTCCAAGTAAATGAACCACTCTGCAATTCTTGCAAACCAGTGGAAGCACCCAGAGAAAGAATTTGAACAAGGGATCTGGCTAACCAATGAAGGACCAATTTAACATTTGAACCAGCAAGCAAAGACCATTGATCTGTCTTGCAAGTTTTTCTGCCTCTGCCAGTAATCTACTTTCTCTATTTGTGTGTGTCAAGGGTAGGATATAAGGGGATTAGAGTTTTAGTTAGTAGTGTTCCAAGCCAATGGTTTTTTTTAATCTATTTACCTGTAGCTATAGTCTAATTACCTGTAATAAGTAGCAATTCTTGTTCAGTACAGAATCCTGATCTGTGCTTCCTATCAACCTGGATCTGAAATTCAGGTAAATTGTAAAACTCTGTGTACTTTTTAAAACAACTTTTGTGATGACTCCAGAAGTAGTGGAGCTTGATTACCAGTATACTTAGAAAGAACAATACAGCACAGGAACAGGCCCTTTGGCCCTCCAAGCCTGCGCTGATACATTTTGCCCTTCCATACTGAAACTGTCTTCATTTACAGGATCCTCTACTCCCTTCCTTTTTTCCCAGTGCTTCTTGAATGCTGCTATTGTGTCTGCTTCCACCACCTCCTCTGGCAGCACGTTCCAGGCACTCACCACCCTTTCTGCCTCACACATCTCATTTAAATGCTCCACCCCCATCTGGAACCTGTGCCCGCTAGTAATTGACCCCTCAACACTGGGAAAAAGCTTCATACTTTCCACTCTATCAGTGCCATTCACAACCTTGTAAACTTCTATCAGATCATCCCTCAACCTCCTGCATAGCAATAAAAACAAACCAGTCTATCCAACCTTTCTTCATAGCTAAAATCCCCATACCAAGCAACATCCTGGTAAACCTTTTTTGTACCCTCTCCAAAGCATCTATATCCTTCTGGTAGTGTGGTGACCAGAACTGTACACAACTTTTTTTGTATTCATTCCCTTCTGTTTACTCCCTACCCCACCCACCTCCCTGTTTTCTGCATATAAACTGACATTTTCCCAGTCACCATCAGTTCTGAGGAAGGGTCACCAGACCCAAAACATTAACTCTGTTTTCTCCTTCACAGATGCTGCCAGACCTGCTGAGCTTTTCCAGCAACTTTTTGTTCCTGATTTACAGCATCCGCAGCTCTTTCAGTTTTTGTTTCAATTAAATACATACTTTTGTATCTTCCTTTGTGAAAGCAGAACTAATAACATCCCAAAAATGTTGGTGAACAGGGTCTAGTCAGAGAGAGGAAGTGAAATAAACTGGGATGAGTAGGGAAATGGTGTTGGGGAAACTGATGGGATGTAAAGCCAATATATCCCCAGAACTCGATAATCTACATCCATGAATGCTCAAGAAAGTGTACCTAATGGATACTTTAGTGGTTATCTTTCAAGATTCTACTGACTTGGGAAGTTTCTATGACTATTTAAAAAGAAGCAGAGAGAAAATAGAGAATTATAGACTGGTTAACCTGATATTGATAGAGCCCATTATCAAAGATTTAATAGCAGAGCACTTAGAAAACAATGACAGGATTAGACAGAATCAGCATGGACGCACAAAAGGGAAATCATGCTTAAAAAATCTACTGGAATTTTGAGAGAATGTAACAAGTAGAGATGAAAAGGGGAAGCCAGCGGATGTGTTCAACTCGGACTTCCAGAAGGTTTTCAATAAGGTTCAACATAAGAGATGAACTTGCAAAATTAAAGCGCATTGGTTTGGGATAGTTACTGACATGGATAGAAAAATGGTTGGAGGCAGAAAAGAGTAGGAATAAATGGGTCTTTTACTGAGTGTCAGGCAGTGATCAGTGGGATATTACAGGGATCAGTGCTTGGACCCCAACATTTCACAATATTTATAAATGATTTAGATGAGGGAACTAAATGTAATATTTCCAAATGTGCAGTTGACACAAGGTGAGCTATGAGGAGGATGCAGAGATGCTTCAGTGTGGTTTGAACAAGTTGAGTGAGTGAGCAAACGGAAGGCAGATGAAGTATAATGTAGACAAATGTGAGATTAAGTGGCAATAGATTGGGAAAATGGGAGACGCAACAAGACCTAGATGGTCCTCGAACACCAGTCACTTTAAGTAAACATGAAGATGCAGCAAGAGGTGAAGGAGGCATATGGCAAGTAGGCTTTAATGGCCACAGGATCTCAGTGATGTCATGTTGCAATTGTACAGGGTCTTGCTGAGACCACACCTGGAGTATTGTGTGCAGTTTTGGTCTCCTTATCTGAGGAAGGGTGTTCTGGCTATCGAAGGAATGCAGCAAAAGTTGAACAGACTGATTCCTGGGATGGCAGGACTGACATACGAAGAGAGACTGGATCAGTTAGGATTATATTCACTGGAGTTCAGAAGAATTAGAGGAGGATTGTACAGGAACCTATAAAATTCTAACAGGAACAGACAGGGTAAGCACAGGAAGGATATTCCTGATGACTGGAGAGTCCAGAACCAGTGGCCACAGTTTAAGGATACATGGTAAGTGACTTAGGACTGAGATAAGGAGAGATATTTTTGCACCCAGACTGATGAGCCTGTGGAATTCTCTGCACCAGTAAACAGTTGAAGCCAAATTGCTGAATGTTTTCAGGAAGGAACTAGATATAGTTTTAGGGCTAAAGGGATCAAGGTTATAGAGAGAAAGTGGAGGAGGGTATTTAGGTGGATGATCAGGCAATGATCACATTGAATGGCAGAGAAGACTCGAAGGGCCAAATAGAAAATAAGAGTAGGAATAAGCTAGGTTTCTAAGTAGCAATTAATTTGCACATAACAACTGTAGCTCCTACAAATAAGCATTTTGCAGAGTGAGGAATAAATATTAGCCACAGCACTGGAGATAACTCTGCACCTCTTGAAAATATTAACAATTATCAACTTCTCCAGAGACCCAGAATTTCCATAAATTCATTTCTGATGATCTCTTTAAATGGTGTTGGTGGCAATGAGGAGGATTTGAGGGGAGTTCCATTATGTTGCTTAATATATGCGCAATAGGTCAATATTTAGGAACGGGAATTAACCAGAGCAGCAAAAATAAACATGGCTGGTATTAAGTCAGCATTAGACACTAAATCCACATACTCTGCAACCTTCCTGTATAAGCCTCAAAAATCTGCACTAACAGCTTCCACATATTCAAGAAAAACTGCACCACAGGGGGAGGCGATGGCCTAGTGGTACTATCGCTGGACTGTTAATTAAGGGACCCACACATCTAGGGACACATGTTCAAATCCAGCCATGATGGATGGTGGAATTTGAATTCAAAAATCTGGAATTAAAAATCTAATGATGAACATGAATCCATCGTCAATTGTCAGAAAAACCCATTTGGTTCACTAATGTCCTTTAGGGAAAGAAACTGCCATCCTTACCTGGTCTGGCCTACATGCGAACCCAGACCGAGGGATGGGCAATAAATGCTTCCTAGCCAGCGGCGCCCTCATTCCGTTAATGAATAAAGGAAAAGGAAGTAGGCAGAAGTGATATAGGTGCCATGTCTTCATTAAAATTATATCCACAGCACCAAATCTAATGGCAATAACAACCACATTTTGTAGCTGTTGAGTTAGTACAATTGAAAGCTGAAGGGGAAAAGAAAAAAAGGGCATTTTAGCTAGAAATCATGAAACTCAAAGCATCTGCAGAAGTGTGATGCTGACAGCAAGAGAGTCAGAGGAACAGGGATTGCAGAACGAATCATCCCCAACCCTGAGTATATCCTTTCAATTAGAAGGTCAAACCTTTTAAAGATAGCAGTACAATAGTACACAGTTGATGAGGGGGTATGGTCCTGGGAGCTCTCAACACTAACTTTGGACCACATGAGGTTCTGAAATAGTAAATCAAACATTGGCATGGAAGCCTCCTGCTGCTACCACTTATCACTCTCTCTCAGCATATGAAACTATTCTTCCATGCTAAATATCACTTAGAAAAACTAATGAACAGCTGCAGTACTGAATGATAAATTTGGTGGGAGCCTGACATCTTCAAGAATGCTTTGATAGTGCTACTACTGGCGAAGCTTGTAGACTCCTGAAGGACATATCCGCCATACTGAGTTTGCAGCAGACGATGAGAAAATAAATAACACAAGGGAAAAACAGACAGTCCTTAGAAACTTGAGAAATATTTATTTTTACATGTCTGTAACAGTGCATAATTTATATTTAGGCAGTGTCTGATGACACTCACAAGTGCATACAACTAAGCAAATGTGCTAATCTGGAAACATGTGTGTGCACAATTTCAGACCTATGTCATCAAATAAAATCTGGATGTCGTTGTATGCAAGAGCTGCACTGTATATGCAGAAAATGAGGACCAGAGCCCGTTCCCTCTCCCCACCCTACCCAAAGCCCTCTCACTCACAGGGCCCATCCTTGAACGTCCCCTAACCCATCCCCACATCCCATCTCTCCGGGACCTATTCCCACCAACCGCTCTCCAGCTACACATCCAATTCACAGCCACATCTTGTTTAAACCCAAACCCACTTACGTGTAGGTGTGCAAATTTAAATGGTGCATAGTGTGCATACACCGGTGTCAGTAAATGCAGCCACTTAGTATACTGTGCTAATATAATCATTTGTTCAACATGTCTTAATGTGATACATTAATGAGCAGCACGGTGGCTCAGTGGTTAGCACTGCTGCCTCACAGCGCCAGGGACCTTGGTTCAATTCCACCACCGGGCGACTGTCTGAGTGGGAGTTTGCACTTTCTCCCCGTGTCTGAGTGGGTTTCCTCCGGGTGCTCTGGTTTCCTCCCACAGTCCAAAGATGTGCAGGCTAGGTGGATTGGCCATGCTGAATCGCATGTAGTATTCAGGAATGTGTAGATTAGGTAGGTTATAGGGGGATGGGTCTGGGTGGGATGCTCCAAGGGTCGGTGTGGACTTGTTGGGCCGAAGGGCCTGTTTCCACACTGTAGGGATTCTATGATCTATGACCTCTTATGTGACAAGTGATTATCTGAAATTAATTCACCCTTACTGACAAATTTGTAAACCATTAGTATTTCACACCAGGGTTAAATAGCTGAAAATTATCTTTCTGGGTACACCATTATCTGTTTTCCTGAAATGATAACAAGTTCCCTTTGGAGATGTAATAAACAAACAGTTGAACAGTTCAAAACTTACCCAATCTGGTCTCTCACTCTGATCAGTGTGTCGCAGATTTGGTTCAAGTGGGGGTACAGAATAATCCTTCACTGGTGTAGTGAACTCCACAGGTCCTGTCCCTGGCAGAGGTAGTTTTAATAAGGGATAACTATAACAAAATCAAAGCAAAATGAAAATTAAGTATACATAGTCCAGAAATGTGTAACAGCACTTCAGCATTATTTTCCCCTCATCTATATAAATATTGTATTGCCAAAATATTAACTGACCTCCTGCAGGGTATTCACAATACTTATGTTTTCCAATGTCCAATCCCTACAGTACAAACTCAAAACATCTATCTGGACATTGCATGAGGACTGAAAATCTTGATAACCCTGTATTTCACCTAATTTTTTTTTAAAAAAAGGAGTTGTGTAATATTGAGAAGCAGTTACAACAACTCTTGCATTTCTGATCCAAAAATGGTCCGCCTTAAACAGTGACACAGCAAATGACTTAAAAAGTCTTTGACAAGTGACTTGTTAAGCATTGCAAAATAATGATTTTTCTTCCAGCCCCAAATCAGAGAAACGATAACATTTTTCACTTTTGTTCAAAATTGTACTGTCCTGTATATACCATTCCAAAATAAAATTATATTATTGAAATATATTCAGTTGGCTACAAACATAAATCATTGCAATAAAAGCCTGTAAAGTACTGAACATTAAACAAAATTAATGGTATATTTTGTATTTACAAACAAGAATTTTATTTCTAATTCAAACAATTCTTTCTCCTGCCATCCATTGCGACAAACAAACAATTACTCCGTACATACAGTTCAAAATATTACCCAAACTGGTAAAAGAAAAATTTGTACATCCTAATCCAAAATAACTAGGAGGATTTTATGTTGTCTGCAAGGCAACTGACACAGAGGTCCATTGTGAAGATACAAATGAGTCAATAAAATAACAACTTGACAACAATTTCCCTGGATGTAACACCTTTAATAAGGTAAATTGGCCCAAACCATTTCACAGAAACCTCAAACTAAATTTGATACTGAAACAAAGAAGGAGATTTTAGCACAGACAACCAAACACTTGGTCAAGGGGACAAAGTTTAAGGGGCATCTTAAAAAGAGAGGCCCAAAGATGCAGGAAGGGAGCTCGGACCTTTAATTTGGAAGGTTTTGATGCCAACAATGCAATCATTAAAACTAAGCACGAAAACGATAATTATCATCACTTACGCAGCTTCTCTTCTGTCTTGGCCCACTAATCATAATCTCCTTGTTCACCTACACCTTTCACCATCTCCACCTATTTTTCATCAACCTCACGCTGTCTTCAGCATAAATACCACATTTTTTGAGCTGCTAACAGTTTTGATGAAGTGTCACCGAACTTGAAACATTAACTCTGCCTTCTTCCCACAAAGTAGGCGATGGCCTAGTGTTAATATTGCAGGACTATTAATCCAGAAACCCAGGTAATATCCTGGGGACCTGGGTTCAAATCCCGCCATGGCAGATGATGGAATTTGAATTCAATTTTAAAAAAGTCTGGGATTAAGAGTCTAATGATGACAATGAGATCATTGTCGATCATTAGTGAACCAGATGGGTTTTTCCAAAGGCCTTTAGGGAGGGAAACTGCCATCCTTACCTGGTCTGGACTACATATAACTCCAGACCAATAACAATGTGCTTGATGCTCAACTGCCCTCTGGGCAATTAGGGATGTACTGGGCTGGCCAGTGATGCCCTCATCTCATGAATAAATAAAAACACTATCAGACCTCCTGCATTTTGCCAGTAATTTCCGTAAATAAGGATGTGCAAGAGCAAGCATTGAAAAAGCAGACAGACAATAGGAGAATTGAGGAAAGTTTCAGAGTGAGGTCAAGATGTGATCTGAAAGCAGGATAGGGGTTTTAATACTGACACATAATTGGACTGGACAACAGAATCTAGGAGTGAACATACAGGTAATAGGTGAACAGAACTTGATGAACACTTGAAAAGCAGGGTTTTGGATGAGCTCAAGATTACGTTGGTTGAAGATTTGAGATCAACTTGGACAGCATTTAAGCAGAGTTACTCAAAAATGAAAGAATAGCTTGAAACAAAGATATAGCTAAATAATTAAAGCAAAAGAGTTACTCATTACAATATTGAGTGCTGAGACAGAATGGAAGGAATAAAGATTGAACAGGTTTCATTTTAAGATTCACTGCATCATGTGACTAAGCTAACAAAATATCCTTTTTTCTTGAAATGGCAAATGGTTTTGTAAACCAATTTCAGTCAAAGTACTGATAAGAATCAGTGGGTGTATATTAAAATTTTAACGTATTCACATTTTCTATTTGCATAAGCAACTTAAAAAGCCTCTTCTGCACATTCAATTAATAAATATATAGTGCATGTTAACCTCTGTTGAAAAATGTGCTCTGTAAGGCCTTCATGAAGAACAAATATTTGAATTAGTTAACATCTTTTTTAAAATTACAGCTCAGATTGTTAGCGAGCACAAAGTGAAAAAATGACCATGTCACTCAGTAGATGGAGAACATATCAGAAAGTGAATGATTGCAGAAATAAGAAAACAAGTTCCTGACAAAATCTTGATTCTATCCCAAAACAATAATCCAGAATTACATATTGTACATAGTAATTAAAGGTCAAACAGTCATAGTGAATGCAGGTTTTGGTACCTGCACAAGAGGTGGCAGCAAATACAAAGTTATTTACATTTTTCAGGCTCTTTGGCTTCATAAACAATTCCTACAATCACAAAGTTCAATGGAACTCCTCTTTTTGAAGGCATACATTTGGGAAACAGTTCAAACTAAGCACCAATATTTTTATTCAAAAAGACCTAATTTGTGTCACCAATTTATATAATGAACTGTATCAAAAAAAAAATGTAGAACTCGAAACAAAACGTTATCTATGTTTCATCTTCCAATATCCCTCGTCCAGAATACAGTCCTACTAAGACTCTTCTTGGGACACCCTCAGCATATTCAAGTTATCAAACCTATGATTTTCTTGTTCTACGGTGACCAATATTACCAAGTCATCTGCTAAGTCTAGTTAAAATGAATTTTATTCACATAAATAAACTAGCTCTACATAACAAAGCGAAAAGTAAAATAGTGCAGATGCTGGAAACCGGAAATAAACAGAATGCTGGAGAAGCTCAGTAGATCAGGCAGAATTCTGTTTATCTCTCCACAGATTAAGTCCACTGCTTTTTGGCATTTATATGAATAATCTCAATGTGAATATAGGGAAGTATGGTTAGCAAATTTGCAGATGACACCAAAATTGGTGGCGTAGTGGACAGTAAAGGTTACCTTGGAGTTCCACGGGATCTTGATCAAATGGGCCAATGCGCCGAGGAGGAGCAGATGGAGTTCTGTGAATTTAGGAAAATGTAAGGTGTTGCATTTTGATGGGCAAATCAGGGCAGCACTTATACACTTAAGGAGAAGATTCTGGGGAGTGATGTCGAACAAGCAGACCATGGAGTGCAGGCTCATACTTCCTTGAAAGTGGAGTCGTAAGTAGATAGGGTAGTGAAGGCGGCATTTGGTACACTTGCCTTTATTGGTCAGTGTACCGAGCATCGGAGTTGGGTTGTCATGTACAGGACATTGGTTAGGCCACTTTTGGAATACTGCGCCTTGTTGTTAAACTAGAAAGCGTTCAGAAAAGATTTACAAGGATGTTGCCAGGGTTGGAGGTTTTGAGCTAGAGGGTGAAAGTGAACAGGCTAGCACTATTTTCCATGAAGCATTGGAGGCTGAGGGGTGACCTTATAGAAGTTTATAAAATCATGAGGGCATAGATAGGGTGAGTAAACAAGATCTTTTCCCCAGGGTAGGGGAATCCAAAACTGGAGGGCATAGGTTTAAGGTGAGAGGGGAAAAATTTAAAAGGGACCTGAGGGGCAACATTTTCATGCAGAGGGTGCTGCGTGTATGGAATCTGCCAGAGGAAGTGGTGCAAGCTGGCACAAATACATTTAAAAGCCATCTGGAGGCGTATATGAATAGGAATGGTTTAGAGGGTTTATGGGCCAAATGCTGGCAAATTGAACTAGATTAATTTAGGATATTTGGTCGGCATGGATGAGTCGGATTGAAGGGTCAGTTTTTGTGTTTTATATCTCCGTGAGTATATGACTCTAATGCTGAGACCAGTATGACTCTTCTGAAACACAGTGCCAGTGACACCCATAGCTCATACAAAACAAAAAGTAATGTTTGGTGCAATGGCCTTTAAAATAGTTCTCAAAAACAACTTGTTGTTTGTAAGAAACATTGATCAGAACAACGTTTCTGGCTGTTAAAAGAACATTTTGAGAGATATGAACTCGAAAAACTTTATCACACATTTCACTGTTTATATAGGCCAAAATTTGAAGAAATCAATTGGGACTTCTGTTTAGCAATGTGTGCTGGGCAAGCTTAAAACTTTTTTTAAAATAAATAAATGCAACTGATGGAAATTTTCAAACAGCCTTAAAAAAGTGAAGTTAATATTATGCTAGCCACAAGTCAGTTTGGCTCAGCTGACAGCCTCCACTTCAGTCAACTGTTAGTCCATGCAATATTTCTGTTCATGAGCAAATATTCAAAGGTAACACAATAATATGGCATTATTAGAGTTGTCATTGTTTAGTGTTTATTTATCAAACAATTAAATGCCTGCTGACACCAACATTACAATGATAAATTCCAACTGTACGTACTTAATTCCATCATTTTCAAGACTGCAGAAGCACTTATGTCATTGGAATTTATCACTGCAATATAAAGCTGATTTATTTTTAAAAAGTAAAAAGCTATTTTGTTTGAACGGTCTCTCAAGGATATGTTTTTTATTTTTACATTTTTATGCTTTTTAAAAAATGAATATTTAAACTTGATTCAGAGAGCAACAGCAAAACAAAGTGCCCGTTCAGTGGACGTTAATAATCTCATGGCACTGATCAAGACAGCAAGTTACATGGCCTCATTAGCATTACAAAGGGCAGATCATGGCATACTGTTAATATTATTGGGCTAGTAATCTGGAGACCCAGGATAAAGGTCTGAGGGCATGGGCCAAAGGTCACCTTGCCAGCTACTAGAATTTAAATTCAAAGAATTAATTAAACTGGAATATATAGCTACTCTCAGTGACCATGACATCTATCACTGAATGTGAGAAAAACCCACCTAGTTCACCAATGCCCTTCTTTTTGGGAAGGGAATCGGCCATTTTGTCCAACCTACATGAGACTCCAAATCCACAGCAATGCTGTTAGCCCTCTTAAATTCACTACTCGATAGACGCTTTCCATCTATGTACAAGTTAAAATACCCCATTAATACTACTCTGCCTTTGCTACAAATTTCTGCCTAATTCCTGTATTTAAACAATCTAGCACTCAGAGATGCTACCAACGGCTCTCTACACAACACCTATTAGTTTTAGATGGTGGCTCAGTGACTAGCACTGCTGCCTCATAGTGCCAGGGACCTGGGTTTGATTCCAGCCTCGGGCAACCATCTGTGTGGGGTTTATACATTCTCCCCATGTCTGCATGGGTTTTCTCCAGGTCCTCTGGTTTCCTCCTACAATCCAAAGGTGTGCAGGTTAGATGGGCTGGCTACGCCCATAGTATCTACAGTCAGGAAATACAGCGATGTTGTAGGGGGTGGGTCTCGGAAGGTCAGTTTGGTCTTGATGGGCCAAATGGCCTGCTTCCGCACTGTAGGGATTCTATGATTCTAAATCCTTTACTATTCCTCAGTTCCACCCATAAAGTTCCAGTGGATGCTTTCCTTCATTACATGCTTCCTCACTAATGAAGTGATTTCGTTTCTAATTAGCAAGGCTACTCCATTCCCTCTGCCAACTTCCCTATCCATCCTGTAAACATTATACCTGGTACATTTAGTTTCTAGACCATCCTGTAGCTATGTCTCAGTAATGACGACTACATCATAATCTCCAATTTGAATTTGTGCCTGCAACTCATTTAGTTTATTCCTTATACTCTAAATAGAGAACTCCTATTTGGACCATACACTCTAACCTGCCCCTTAGCACTGATGCTTTATTCACCTGTTTATAATTTTTCTTCTCTGGTGTAATCAGCGCATTCCTTATTGTTTTGCCATTATCTGCCATATCTGAAGTAGGATTTCCGACTGGTTCTTTACTTTCTGTCCGGTTAATTGTTTTTGAAACTTACTGACTTCCTTGACACCTGTCCCCAGAAGCCAAAGTTTCTCATGGGAACTGTTCATATTTTGCAAATATACATCACAGGAGGCCATTCCGCTGAATGCGTTCATGCCGGTTAACAAAGGTAGTCCACATTGGTTTATAACTAATACAGTCACATGCTTCCTATAATGCGATGAGCAAAACTGTATACAATACTCCAGTTGTGGGTTATCCACACTTTATGCGGTTCCCGCATAACCCTCTTGCTCTTTATTCTATGTTTGGTTAATAAAGGGAAACATCCTGTTTGCCTTCTTAAAAGCTGCCTTGCCTCACTCATCAACTGGACATATGGCAATGCACTCTGAATTGTCCAACTCATTGTGGACTTCTCAAAAAATTCTGAGTCGCTCTACATCAGTTGACAGAAATATCTCAGAGTATGGGATATATCATCACTTAATCTCCTAAGACAAAGCACAACGAATTCAAAACTCTCCACTTACCAAGTTAGAAAATTGCTGGTAAAATCTGGGTCTAAGTAGCTTAATACAAGGCTTCAAAAGTTTTAAGACTCCATCAGTAAGTCACAGTAGTTACATAAGCAAGCAAGCAGAAATTCTAATGTTTTAAGCCATGATCAAGCATTTTTGTCAAATTGAGATACCAATGAAAACCGATTACATTTGATGCAACTTTCTTCAAAAAATTTTATGTCAAGCTGTTACATGTCCAGACAGGAATTGAGCTTGACCTGCTAAATGACTGAAGTATTTATCATTATAAAATATCTCAAATTTACAAGTAAACATTACTAAAAATAGGGCTTTCAGATATTGTTGAATAACAGCTTTTAAGAGTAAAATTTTCTTGAAATGAAACAAAGAAGAACAAAGAATAAAGAAAATTACAGCACAGGAACAGGCCCTTCGGCCCTCCAAGCCTGCACCGATCCAGATCCTCTATCTAAATCTGTTGCCTATTTTCCAAGGATCTGTATCCCTCTGCTCCCTGCCCATTCATGTATCTGTCTAGATACATCTTAAATGACGCTATCGTGCCCGTCTCTACCACCTCCGCTGGCAACGCGTTCCACCGCCCTCTGCATAAAGAACTTTCCATGCATATCTCCCTTAAACTTTTCCCCTCTCACCTTGAAATCGTGACCCCTAGTAATTGAGTCCCCGACTCTGGGGAAAAAAGCTTCTTGCTATCCACCCTGTCTATACCTCTCATGATTTTGTAGACCTCAATCAGGTCCCCCCTCAACCTCCGTCTTTCTAATGTAAATAATCCTAATCTACTCAACCTCTCTTCGTAACTAGCACCCTCCATACCAGGCAACATCCTGGTGAACCTCCTGTGCACCCTCTCCAAAGCATCCACATCCTTTTGGTAATGTGGCGACCAGAATTGTATGCAGTATTCCAAATGTGGTCGAACCAAAGTCCTATACAACTGTAGCATGACCTGAAACTCTTGTACTCAATACCCCGTCCGATGAATGAAAGCATGCCGTATGCCTTCTTGACCACTCTATCCACCTACGTTGCCACATTCAGGGTACAATGGACCTCTCTGTACATCAATTTTCCCCAGGGCTTTTCCATTTTCCGTATAGTTTGCTCTTGAATTGGATCTTCCAAAATGCATCACATGTATGAAACATGTATTAAATCAGAACAAGAAGAACTTCCTCCTAAACAAAACAGCAGCAGTTAAACATCTGAAGATTAGTCACATTTTCTGTTTGATGAAAGTGGTTTGCACCATGGTGGTCAACTCCTAAACATGATTTGATGTGACTCTCAAACAACATTTTGGCATGACAGTCCCTGTTGCTTTTGCTGTAGAGAAAGGTCCATAATTCAATGGTCTTTCCTTACATTGGGTCCTCTTCTCAGCTAGCCCTTCTAATTCTCTCCCCAACAGTCAGCCACCTAAGATCATGGTCATTAATAACTGTCTCCCAGTTTGTTGTGTCTATGTCCATTCTTAACATCACGCTTGCAGATATTCCTGGTATCAGAGGCATCGATATCGGGGAAGTTGTGACCAAGTGTCCAATTCACCGCATAGAAAGTCTCCAGCTGTATGGTCATCATCCATCTATTGAACATGGCCATGACAATGCAGACATTTGCAATGAGTGCTGAAATAGGATTAGCATGCTCCAGGACCTGAATTGGTCATCTTGTCCTGCCAAGAGATGCCAAAGATACATCTGAAATCAGAAGTTACTTTTGCTGCCTACCAAATTTTGCCATGGTCAGTACTATAGATAAGCACACTGATGAAAATAACAGGTATATCATAAAAAGTTCCCTCTGTGTTCAACACAAGGCATCTTTTCCTTTATTTCTAAAACTTGCTTTTTTAAACAGTCGGTGATGACCCCCTTCTTTTGTTTTCAATTGAGCTATTTTCTTTCCGATTGCTTTTTTGGATCCCTTCAGACATGCTTTTAACAATCCCTGTGTGAAAAGGTGTTTCATTGGCATTTCAGCAGATTTGCTAGTTATTAATGCACTATTTGGCAGCTCATTGGACTTTACTTCAGCTGGCTCTTCATATGTTCACAGGTGTCTCACTTGGATCTCACTTATAATTGATGAGAGTGAACTGCTTGTCTTAAATAACATCTCAGTGATGTTAGCAGTTTTCCATATGTTGAGTGTACAGTATTGTAAATGGTGTCTTGAAATACGTTGCATTTCACTACTGCACTGTCTATGCGTGGAACTGTTTACTTTAGTCTATATAAGCAGGTTGGCTGATCTTGATACAAGGACAGTATTGCTTTGAATTTTCAAAATTGCATCAACTTTAGTGCACGTTAGGGAGTGATCTGCATGCATCAACTTTAGTGCACGTTAGGGAGTGATCTGCATGCATCACAGTTGGTGCTGTGGTAGTTGTGTTGTTTAGATTGTTGTTGAGGTAGTTATTTATGGTTATAGTTATCTATCAGACCAAGCTGTTCCCAGTGCCCTGATCTTGGAGGTGTTCAGGACATCATGTGGCATGGTTTGTTCTGAAAGTTGTTAAATATACAAAGCCAGTAGGAGCAGCAAAGCTCAAGTGATCTATATTTAAATGTGTGAAGATTTTCAATAGCAACTAGCTTAATTGCCTTAAGGCTTGCCTCTTCAAAAGCTCTCCAAAAGGCTTTGCTAGCTCCAGCCTGCACAAATTTTTACAATTCTAAAGCTTTATTGTTTCTATCCTACCTCTAAATCACATTTGTCTATCATCCTGTTATTATCAACTCACACTGTTTCTCTATGTGCTTTGTTGCAAGGGATCTTGTCTCTTAGCACCACCCAAAATGTCATCCAGCCCTACATCCAGCCGTTAATTTTTATTCATTTGGCTTTGGGTTGCTTTGACAACCTTTCACAACTAAAAGCTGTCTGGAATCACATACTAGATTACAATTTTATCACAACATGTTATCCACATTACTACACTTCAAAGACTTCTGGCAGCTTTCTCTTTGGCCATACCTTCAGTCACCTCTCCTAATCACCTTCTCACTCTTTCCTGGTGATCATTTCTCTTCCTCGCCTGCAAAGCTTAGGAATTTTATACATGACTTTTAAATTACCAAACCAGGTTGACCTGCTAACACTCTAGTCGACTAGTCAAAGCTCATATTGATAGAATTTTCTACTTACCAACACGTTAAGATGCACACAGCAGTAAAAAAAATAATGGGAATAGGATAAGATGCACACAAGAGCCCATGGTTATAGAATGCTTGTGATATCTTTTCACGTAGCCTTTCAGTGAGGGTCATTGTTGTCATCTTTTGTCACATGACGGCCATTACATTATGAGTATTAGACACGCAGTGTACCAGGATGGCCTTGGTAACATCAGGAGATCTGCAAGATAAAAGAAATCAAATATTTAGTCCTGAATGAAACATGCAATATTTTTGAAGACTGTATTAGTTTTAATTGACTCTAAAACTTGCATCACATGTTACATTTGCACTTTTTTTCATCACATATTATTACATTTACACTTATCTTTCACTGGATTGCACTCGTTCAATACACCATTGAAGTCTTCAGTACTGCACTGACGGAAACATAACTTTAACCGTTGCTTTGGCAGCGATTTTGATTTGCAAGAGATCTTCGACAAATACACATTATTGGATATGTGCCATCCTAATTTTCCAAAACAAAATAGTGAAAAAGAGAAACAGTACCTTTTAAGACAGAAATGTGATTTTAACAGCATAGAGCAAAATAAATAACTCACTTGCAAATAAAGCAAACAAAAATAATTAAGAGAACAAGAAAACAGCCAACAATATAGACAGGAAGCAAAAGAGAAACATTTTGATTGAACCTCAGGATATCTCAGACTGCTTTAGAATCAATGATGCACTTTGGAATTAAAGTCACAGTTACAATAATATGGGGAAACACACCAGCCCAACAGTTATGAGATTAATGACCAGTTAACCGATTTAATTACACTGATTGAGGCTTAAATATTTGCCAGGTTAACACGAGAATTGGAACCAAGAGGCCTGGTTCAAGTCCCACTTGCTCCAGAGATGTGTTGTAACATCTGTAATACAGCTAGCTTTGAAAATATCTAACATAATAAATTCCTTGCTCAGCTTTGATTAATGCTATGTGATGGTTTGCATTTGTACAAGATGGCAGATAGTGACTCAATTCAGCCACAAGACAATACTTCCAACAGCAAAACAATCCCTTTACCAAAATATTAGCTGAGATGATGCACTTATGGTTATACATTGGGCTTGAATCCACAAGTATCTGGATTAAAGGCAAGTTTGACACAGCTCTCTAAAATACAGGAAAAAATTATTTAGTTTGAGATCTATTTGAGACTCCTCACAGGCTCAATTTTCACCCACGATTCACCAAGGCACCAGGATCCCAGATGAAATTCTGTGCATTAAACGATGATTCAGAACAACAATAATTATTTTTCATATAGGATTAGTGACTATGAGGAAATGGAAAAATTTGGCTTTATAGTTATTAAACAAAAAGAATGCACAACAGATCACAAACATCTGAAAGAAATCAGGCAACAATTCAATAATACTTTCATCAGAACAAAGACTGACACAACATTAGCTTCTTGAAGAATCACTGAAATTTCAGCAAAGGAGGTGGCCATTTGGCCAATCAAGTCAGCAATGCTATTTTCAAAAGACAATCCCCTCTTTTCCAATATTCCTGCACTTCTTTCTCCTTCAAATAGTTATCCAATTTCCTTTTATAGATCATTATTGAAAAGTATCACCCATCTTTCAGATGATATGCATCTGGTATCATGTACTAAATTAGAGTTTTGTCAATATATATATTCCATATTACTACACTTCAAAAACTTCTAATAGCTTTCTCTATGGACATAACTTCAGGCATTTTTTTTTAAACTATCTGGTGCAGAACAACAGGGATCAGTATTAAGGCCTCAACTACTTAAAATCAATATTAATGACTTGGTTGGAAGGAATAGACTGTTAGCCAAATTTGCTGACAAATGTATGCAGGAAAGCAAGTTGTGAGAAGGATACAAAGAATGTGCAAAGGAATATAGATAGGTTAAGTGAATCAGTAAAGGTTTGACAGCTGAACGAGTACAACGGGAAAATGTGAGGTGTCTAAATTGGAAAAACAGCACATTATTTAAATGAAAGGAACCTCCAGAATGCTGCAGTACAAAGGGACTTAGGTGCCTTGATGCAATCTAATTTTTGACATTTGTGTAAGTGCAGGAACAAGAAAGACTCTGCAGTGGAAAGGAGAGTTGGAGATGGTGGTGGTTTGCAAGGATAGAGGGATCGAAAGTGATTTTCTTTTTTAAGATTTAAGATTTTAAAGGAAGAAGACAAATCAGACAGTCATTAACAATATCAATATAATGGCCAGGGATGAAAGTTCAGTCATCAGCAGTTCAGCGGAACTCAAGTCGGAAGTGGATCTCGTGGACATGAGCGGAGATATAAGGGGAAGAAGATGCAGGTTCAGAACCAAGGCAAGGGCTCTCTGCACCATCCAAATCTGAAATTATGAATCTCCCTGATTTTAACTGTTCCACCAGTTATGGCTATGTTTTCAGGCGCAGAGGCTCCAAGCTCTGTAGGCTGCTCCCTGAACCTTTCTCCATCCTAATCACCAAAAAGAACTTTAATATTTAATCAAGAAAGTATCCATTTATCGGAGTTGTATTATTAGATCACAACTTCAGTCCAATACAGAACACCAGCAATTTTTAAAAAGTGCGTCAGGGCAAGTAGCTCTACATGCTTGCTAAAAATAGTAAGCTGTGATAAAACATGACTTATTTTAGGATGTGAGCATGAGTCTTAGTAAAAGGAGAACTCATAAGGGTTTGGATAAAGTAGATAAGGATTATCTATCTGCACTGGTCTGTTAATAGATGATTGATTTCCCGTGTTGTGTTCTCTTGTTATTGGACGAATGTTCAGTACCATGATAATTTATTTGCTGTCGAGCTTGACGTCACCTCATTTGTGATTTGAATCAATACTTTGTAGATATAACCGCAAAGATTACATATGAAGTCACTGTTGGAGGGGTGGGTGACATACATCGTGCTTGCTTGTCCCTGCAGGAACCTGCCTGTGTTATCCTCAAATATATAAATTGTTTGATGGCAGATTTCTCCATTTAGAAAAATCTCAACATCCCCACCCACCCATGTAGTGGAGTCCAAAATACAAGCTCTGAAATTGTCTTTCAGAACATATGTGCATTTACATTTAGGATGCTCCATGGCACAGTGTCCAATGCTCAGTTGGTCATAGAATACTGAGTTTGGTATATGGGAAGTCTTGGAATACACGAGTTCAAAAAGATAACTCAGCACCACATTCTCAAGGGCAGAAGGGATGGGTCAAAAATGCTGGCCCAACCAGCAACGCCCATATCTCATAAATGAATCAAAAAAAATCCTCCATGAAACTACACGATAAACCCAGTGAAGCTAAATTGTAATAAGCATGTGCTTCATACCAGTTACACACCGATTTACAACATATTTGGTGACAGAGATTTTGGTATGGAACTAGATACTGCAGATTGATAAACGGAGAAGATGGACTAGTTCTAATCACTTTGTTAGACACTAGTAGGGTAACCATGCTTCACAGCTAAAGAAAAGTTGTGTGGAAACCACTGCTTGGTAGACTTTGATCTTGGCTTTCAGATAAACTACATGCCCTTTTCAAAGTTGTCTCTGAGCCTCAATGTAGATTTTGCTTTTACCATGTAATTACTGATTTCAGGGGATATTTCAAAGATGTGCAGAACTTCTGAACTCAATGGGTAACTATGGAGCACAGAATGATGATCATCAAAAGGTGAATGAAAATCATGGATGGGTGTGTTTTGTAATACGCAAAAATTGTTTGGACATGAGGTGACCTGCCAGGAAGAGTTGCGGTAGAATCTACAAAATGCCTTTGAAAAGAAAATGGATCAGCATTTGCATTAAAACATACAGGATTCTGAAAGGGCTTGATGATATTGACTCAAAGACTGTTTCCCCTCATTGGGAAATCAAACAATGGGACACGGCCTTATGATAAAAAAACCAATCATTTCAAACTGGCAAGAGAGTTTTTTTTTTCACTCAAACGGTGAACTTTTGGAATTCTTAAACCCAGTGGCTGTGGTTGCTCGATTGTTGAATATTTTTAAGACTTAGACAGACTTTTTGGTCCTAAAGTACTCAAGGGATATGGGGAGCATGATGGAAAACAAAAACAAAGCTCAAGTTCAGCCATGACTGTACCGAATGGCAAGCAACAGGCCATATAATCTTTTCTTGCTCCTACTTTATATGTTTTTACATTCAAAAATTGCAAAAGAAAGGAATGAAATGATTTAGCTTTCTGAAAGTGCCAAAGGACAAATGATTTCCCTCGATGCTGTAACATCATATTATGCCATTATTCTAAATACGCTTCACAAGAATGAATTCAAGAATGAAGGTTTTGGCTACGAGAAATGCTTGAATTTTTTTCTTCACTGGAATAGAGCGGGTTAATTGGAAATCTTGAAGAGGTTGGAAAAACTATGAACTGTTTTCAGGAAGTCATATGTGAAAATACATAGCATATGGGCACCAACTCGAATATATCATTAATAACTATGTGAAAAGATTGAAAATTTTTAATACTAATTTCTTTTAAAGGCAGAATGCTTTAAATTATGTTGGTACAGAAGCAAAGGTTATGATGTAATTTAATTGAAAAAATAAACTTTTTAGCACTGCTGCCTCACAGCGCCAGGGACCCGGGTTCAATTCCACCCTCGGGTGACTGTCTTTGTGGAGTTTGCACCTTCTCCCCGTGTCTGTGTGGGTTTCCTCCGGGTGCTCCGGTTTCCTCCCACAATCCAAAAATGTGCAGGTTAGGTGGATTGGCCATGCTGAATTGCCCATAGTGTTCAGGGATGTGTAGATTAAGGGGATGGGTCTGGGTGGGATGCTCTGAGGGTCGGTGTGGACTTGTTGGGCCGAAGGGCCTGTTTCAACACTGTAGGGATTCTATTCTATTCTATGAAATACCTATTAGCATGGACAAAATCCAAAGAAACCTCAAGAGGTAAAAGTGAAGAATGGACATTAGAGTCAAAGACTGAGACTGATCCAGTGTAAATAAGGTTTGGCAGCTGTGCTGTAGTTGGCAAATATCAATCTCAAGATTAATGTTAATGTCATCAGAAATGCCTCAAGAACTTCACAAAAGAAAAAAGGAAAAGCGAAAATATTTAACGTTTGCACGTCACAACAGTATACACCAGGACAAGCTTTTCTCTGTACTGAAAGCATTATGCAATAATTTTGGAATTGCCCTCTTGAAACACACCTGTAAAGTCATCAAATGTACACCTTTCATAAACTGCAATTTTAATATGCAGTAGGAATAGAGCAGATTAGATCATTGCCCTCAATAACATATCAATCCTCCTGAAGGAAATATTATTACACTGATGGCTATGACATATTCTTTATAAATACAACAGGGATTAAGAAAAGTATGCTGAAGGAGCCGGTGTGTCAGAAGAGAAACAAAGTGTTGCACAAACAAATGGAGGGAAAGGAGAAATAGTTGAAATAAAACTATGAGATTAAGTAACAAGTCACAGTAAAATTATAGCATCATAACACAGAAGGAAGCTATTCAGTCTATCATGCTATTTGTTTATGAGAACTATCCAATTAATCTCTATCCCAATCTTTTCTTCACAAGAGCATTCCAAGGCCCAAGATTATTTGCTGAGGGATGCATTAAAGCTTGGGACAGAGACACCATGGGGAAAGCCACAGTAAATACACCAAGGGGCTGGAAACTTTAGAACCTCTCAGACTGTGTACCTTACAAAAAAATATATATTGTAAATCAGAGTAGTGGAAATGTATTGAGGCACCTCAGAGTGAAACATGATGTGTCGAGAAGTTTATAACTAATGCACTTTCTGCAATTGTAAAATTGAAATATTTGCACTCTTAGGGTGATACAATGTATTTTGTAGATATTAAGTCGATTACAATCACATCAAGTGGAAAATGCTGCATGGAGACAAGGTGAGTGTCCATGCAGATATTTTAATATTCAGGTTGAAATATTTCACAACACAGTTTTACCAATTTTGAGAGTCTATTTTTGGAATAAACCTACGTCTTAGTTAATAAATAAAAATGTAGCACATGCATTCTTAATCATGATATTTACCTGTCCTGCCCCCTGCAGGAGATCTGAGCACCTACACTCCAAAATGTCTCTGTTCCGCTCCACTCTGTATTCAATCATTTACTGTTTGGTCCCTCGTTTTGTTTTGCCTCGCTAAATTCATTACCACAGACTTCTCCAGATGGAAACTTTTTTATATCAGGAACAAATTTACATTTCAGTATTTAAATGCAATAGTGTCCATTACCTCGCGAAAGAACAATACGGCATCAAGCTTTCTGAACTGGTTACATGCTTGGAGTGCATTAAAGTTGTATCATTAAGCCCACTCTAATCCGTGTGAGAAAAGTAGAAGGGATACTTCCCATGCTGAGAAGACAAGTAAATTACACAGAAAAAAAAATCTAAGTATCATAATCAGAAAGTCTTGGAAGCTTAGAAACAATGCCCTCCACACTCCTTTTGGCACTTCAACATAGTGCATGTGAATAAGGTTCCAACTATGGCCTCAAATTTGTGGGACAGCAATTATTTTTCAATAACCCATATTATTGCTAAGTATTTCCAGAACTTACATTTCAGATTTCGCTTTTGCATTAGGGTAATGGATTGATGCATTAATGTTTAACAAGACTGGGTTTACCGTCATTCTTAAATTAATATAGTTAAAACAAAGCAAAATTATTGTTCCTAGGTTTCAATGATAAATTGAATGAACAAAAACATTGTTATTGTAGATTGGAAGATGAAATTTTCACAATAGTTTGTTGCTCGATAATATTTTCCCTTCCTCCTCACAGAATTTGTAAGTTACAAGTTTATCACTAAAAGTCAATCATGTAACAATGCTCTTCATTGCATTAGTAAGCATGTTATTTACATATTCTAAATACTTTCCAACTACCTCTCACTTTCTTGTGGCCTATAGTTACTAATTTACATGATCTATTTGGCTTCATTTCAATGGCAATTGTTAATTCAAGTAATGCTTAAAATACTTGCATCTGGCAGCATCAGCGAAAGAAGAACAGAGATAATGTGCTTTATGTTACAAACTGCACCGGAGGCGGTGTATATAATGGGGCAGGAAGAACTGAGTGGATAGCTTGGAAGTTGGTTTCCCAATATGCCCCATTTGACCACAAGCAGGAAGGCTCCAAGCTGGTGGTCAACTGAGGTCTATTTAAGGATCTCACATTCTGCCACTGCCAGTATGCTGTCCACAGAGACTAGGACAATGCCATGTGGGCAAGTCATCAGCTAAATCCAAGCAGTCATGTCTGTGGTGGGGATTGAAGCCTCTCTTGTTCAGACAGAATATGCATGCTTTTACACAAACTCCAGCCATCAATTGTCAGGGCCTTGAAATGCTCCTGATGAGCTCACACCACTCATCTATGCTGCAGGCCCCCACCTATGATTCTTTCACCAGGGACCTACAACAATACCAGCAGTGGCCACTGTCCCACTGTACTGAACAGCTGAGTGTGGTACAGGCATACTGCAGGGCACTGGAACCTTAACTGAATGCCTCGTGGCTCGTAGTAATAGTCATTAAATGTTGCCATCGTGTCTGGCCCATGTACGGAGCTGGCCGACCATTAAATTCTGTCCAACATTTCAAGTCTATGACCTTTCTGTCAATGAAAAAAGTTAGAAAAGTATCAGGTTTTGAGAAATTGAAAGGTGAAGTATTAGAAAAAGAATGGAGGGCAGGAGATGAGATGACCATAGGTTTCATAATGAGTGGTTTTGAGAAAAGAGAGAAAAAAAGATGTATCCAGCCGTCTTAAAAATCACCAATCTGGGGAGACTAGCTAGTCAGGAATTTCTCCCGACAGCATAAGAATTGAGAACCAGAGGACACTGATTTAAGGAGATTAGCAAAAGAGCTAAGAGCAGCATGAGAAAATACTTTTTTAATGCAGCAGTTAATTAGAATTTGGAATATATTGCCTGAGAGTGAGGCGGAGAGATACAGTTGTGTTTTTCAAAAGGAAACTGGATAATTATTTGAATAGATAAGATTTGCAGATCACAGGGAGAAGGAAGGGAGCGGGATGAACTTAATTGCTCGTCGAGTCTACACTAACATACTAGGCAGAATGGTTACCTTCAGCGTTGCAACACTTCTACAATTTTAGAGAAGGTATGAATAGGACCTCAAATAGAAAGGGAAATAAAAAAAAGAGGAAAATGTAACAAAACAAAAAAAAGAAAAAACAAAATGGGATATTTTCACCGTTGCTTCCACATTGTAATGTCACTGGACTAGAAATCTAAACTCTAGGCTAATGTTCTGAGGACATGAAGGTTTGAAGTTTGAATTCAATAAAAATCTGGAACTTAAAAAATGGTCACCATATGACAATTGTCAATTGTTGTAAAAATGCATCTGGTTTCCTACTGTCCTTCAAAGAGGAAATGTGCTATCCTCACCAAGGCTGGCTACATGGAATTCCACCCCAACAATGTACTTGACTCATAACTGCCCTTGAAAGATCCAGAGCAATTAGGGATAGGCAATATATACTGGCCTAGCCAGCTACCCATTCCCTATGAACAAATTAAAAAAAAACTGATGAACTTAGATGTTGCAAACTGCCAAAATGACATCTGATATGTTGTTCCTTGAGCATGCTTTAAGCTGCATTAGAACAAAGCAGGCCAAGGACAGCAAGGCAAAGGATTAAAATGATTGGCCACTGGAAGCTGGAATCACACCTTTGGACCGAACAGAGGTTCTCTTCAAAGCAGTCACTCAATCTGTTTCTGATCTCCTATGTAAAGGAGACCAGAGTGTGATCAGGGAATATAGTTGGAAGTAGTATAGATAGATCACTGAGTCACCAGGAAAAAAGGTGCTTGGATGTTGAAAAAGAGTACAAGTAAAAAGGTGAGATTTGCATCTCTATACTTACTTGAAAATACTTAGGAAAAGGAAAGCTGTTGGAGGTGACTCAGGAGTAGTCTAGGGTGTTGAAAATGCAGTGGTCCCTCTAGAAGGCTGAAAGAGGAGGAAATGGGAATGAGTATTTGGTGGCGATATCATGCTGGATTTGGTGGAAAGAGAGGACAGCGAGATAGAAAGAAAAGATGAGGTCAGAAGTGTGTAAAGTAAAATTGCATGAAAGAGGTTAAATTATTGGAGAAAACAGAAAATGCCAGTAAGGAATGATGCATCTGAAAAGATACAATGGAGAAAGAGAAACTTAAGAGGATAAAATGGATGATAGTTACGATGGATTTCCCTAGAAATAGAAAGAGACAAGTCAAGGAGGAGAAGGGGTGCAGATATCACTCAGAAAAAAAATATAAATTGGAAGCAAAATAAATGCATTATCCAGTTAGGTTGAGAGCTATCGGCACCAGAGTCATCGATATTCCAGGAAAAGGAGATAGGGGATGGTACCTGAGTATGGCCGGAACAAAGACAGCTCCATAAAAATGTTGATTTCCTTAGAAGCCACATGTACTTACACGGCTTTTTGTTAGAGTAAGTGAATGAATTTGAAGAAGAATTTGAGAACAAATTAAGCCTGACAGAAAAGTGCTGAGGATGAGAACTGGTTGAGTCTCTGTTCAACAAAGAGATGGACAGCTTGTGGAAGAACTGTAGATATCCATGGTGAAACCGAGGCAGCTCAGACCAAAAAACTGGAAACTGTAAAATCGATGAAGGGCATCAGAAGACTTATTGGTAGAGACTGGACAAAGGGAGATAGATACAAATAGAGTCAATATAGGAAGAAATCAGTTCAGTGGGGCAGGAACAGGTAGTGAAAGAGGACCAACTTGTTTGACGTGGTTTTCCCCATTCATGTATTGCTGGCTAGACTAGCATTTCTTGTCAATTCCTAATTGTCCTGGATCTGAGTGAATAGCTAAGGCTACTTCAGACAGCAGTTATGAGTTGGGGGTCTTCAGTCTCATGTAGGCCGAACCAGGTAAGGAAGATAGATTTCCTTCCATAAAAGACATTAGTGAACCAGATGGCTTTTTAACAACAATCAACAGGGGTCACATGGTCCCCATTAGGCTAGCTTTTAATTCTAGATTTTTATTCAAATTTCACCATCTGGCATGAACCTGTGTTCTTAGTCTAGGATATAAGATTACTAGTACAGTGACATTACAAAATGAAGATTGTTGTGCAATAGTAGGTTGTAATGGCTGCTCAGCTCCATCCACTGGTTACAGAGATGATGGCAACTCTCGGCAGCTGTTGCTGGGAGCCAAGAAGGACAATTGAGTCATGGCCATGCTAAATTGCGCATAGCATTCAGGGATGTGCAGACAGATTACAGGGAAAAGGGTAATGGCTCTGGGTGGGGTGCTCTGAGGGTCAGGGTGGACTTGTTGGGCTGAAGGGCCTGTTGCCACACTGTAGGGATTCTATGAATCTATGAAAAAAAATGAAAATGTCCAAAGTGGTGTAGTGACAGTGATTAGTGAAATCCATATCTCCAGACATTAGCCTATTGTGGATTACCAGTTAAGTGACATTATCATTACCTCCCTTTAATATAAAGTTAACAAAGTTTATAGAATCCCTACAAACTATTCAGCCCACCCGGTCCACACTGACCCTCCGAAGAGCATCCCACCCAGACATACCCCATCCCTGTAACACTGTATTTCCCATGGCTAAACTACCTAACCTGCACATCCCTGGACATTATGGGCAAATTAGCATGCACAATCTACCTAACCTACACATCCTTGGACTGTGGGAGGAAAGCAGTGCATCCCACAGACATGGGGAGAATGTGCAAACTCGTACAGATAGTCACCTGAGGCTGGAATCCTTAACACTTCCATGAACAGAAAAACAGAATGGGGCTGCATGCAAACCACAACCTGTAACCTCACGGCCTCGTATCTCTCATGCTATGTTCACCATGAAGCCAGGAGTTCGAACTTTGTTTAATGAGAAGTGTGAGACAGAAAGCCAGGACCTCCATCAAGCATATCACAGGAAGCAGGACCAGCCAACCTGGCCAATTATTGCCTCAGTCAACTCTCAATAATCAAAGTGATAAAAACAGTTATCAACAATATGAAGCAGCATGTACTTACCAATAAGTTGCTCACCTTGAGTTTTGCCAGAATTAATTACAGACTCAGGTCCAAACATGAACAAATTAGCTGAATTCAAGAGGCGGGGTGAGGGTGACTACCCTTGACATTCAAGTTTAGCCTTTCAGAGTATGGTATCAATTGACATCCTTGGGAATGGGGGAGCATCAAACTACCCACTGGTTTGAATTATACCTAGCACAAAGGACTATCATCTTAATCCCAGGACATAGCCGTAGCAGTTCTTCAATTAAACAATTTCACCTACTTCATCAACGAAAATCCCTCTAAAAAGGTCAGCTGTGGAGATGTTTATTGATGATTTTAGTGTTGAGTACCATTAACAATTCCTCTGGTAGGCCAGGTCACACAGAGTTGATCACAGAAATGTCTGTAAAATTAGATGCAAGTGTATTTTGGTAAATAGGACTAAGTCAGGCTGTTTCTTGAATGAGAATGACTCTGAAAGGCCAAATGAATAGGGCAGCAATTGCCTTTGTTATTTTTGATGCCTCAGTCATTGTAGGGTGTTCCATTTGGTTTTATGCTTGTTTAACTTTCCTGAAGCAATAGATACACCTGAGCAACTTGCTCACCAATTTCAGAGAACAATGAAGAATCACCCATGTTGTTCTGTGCCTGGAGTTGCAGGTAGACCACAAAGTGTAAAAGGGGCAGGTTTCCTTTCTTGAATTACATTAGAGAACCAGGTGAGCTTTTACCAACAATGGTTTAATGATCTTGATTTCAAATGTATTAATTCGTTAAAATGAAATTCTACCAGATTCTGTGGTGCAATTTGAACTTGTCTTTCCAATTATTAATTCAGGCCTCTGGATTAACAATGCAATACTCCATTGTTACTGTTCCATTCACTAGACTAGTGGTGATGAGCCTAATAGTCAGTTCTAAACTGCTGTCTTTGTTGAGATGAAGTGGTTCAGCTCAAACGAAGTACAGAATTTCTAGTCTTGACGACTCAATTCTACTTCAAATCAATCCAGATACCAATCAAGACAGAGTAAACCCCATACAACTTAAAAATGCCTTAAACATAAGAGTTGCTCAATCACATTATCCATCACGTTTATTTTGTTAACATTTCCAAAGGATTAGTTATTCACACAACCATTACACAAGCATTTGATGACACCATTTGACAGTGGAAGCCTCACTGTACTGAACAATTAATGATTTGTTGCAGAAATGGACCAATCAGAACTACCAATTCAAAAATACATTTGTAACAATTGCTACTCCTTAAAATAGCCAGTACAGGTCTTCACCTATTATGTAGACTTAATTTTAAATATTTTACTAAATCAATCTGCAAAGCTATTCAGTCCTTCTTCTGCAGGAGACCTTACCAAACTCCCTGCGATGTGCTAACTGTTCAACTGATGGCAATATTTTTAACCTCTAAACAACTTTCACATTAATCTTGCTATTACTTTTCCACAAAATAGATGAAAAACATACCTTGAAAGGGTCAGCATGCTTCCCATCCCTCGCCCCTGCCCCCACCCCAAAATGTCAGCCATATCCCCCAAGCAATAATCTTGCCTGGTAAATCAGTACTTTTCAGCAGGTTCTTTGATGTATCCCCTACATTGTACCATCCAAAAAAAATTCAGTTGAGAATAAGATTCAGTTTCAAGGAAAAGTTTAATTTTCTCACCAGTAACTTTGACAATACTTTTCAGTTTTTGACAGGCCACAAACATCAAACTCCAAATAAGCAAGGAGCCAAAGGCATTCACTTCGTGTCTCTATCCATAGTTACAGATTCTACCAGTGCTCTACATACCTGCCTCTAGAAACAGTAAATCTGGACATCACACAAAGCTATGAAAAATTTGTTCACTCGACTATTTCAAATCAACAGTACCCAACATCAAAATCAACATCATAATCATAAAAAGTGAAATATACCTTTTTTGACATGGATCTATTAGTGTTACAGGTTCAGAAACCATCTTTTATGATTCAAGACATGTTTAAATATGCCATATCCTTAGACCTGCACTCATCTGGAACATCTGGACAACAAAGACACCTACATCAGATTTGTCTTCATTGACTATGGTGCTGCCTTCAACACCATTATTCCCTCCAGACTGATCTCAAAACTGAGGCACCTTGATCTCGGCTCTGCCTTCTGCAACTGGATCCTCTTTCTGACTCATAGGCTGCAGCGAGGAAAAGGTAACTACACCTCCTCCACAATAACACAACACTGAAGCCCCCCAAGGATGTGTCTTCAGCACCCAATTGTACCGGCCGTACACCTACGACAGTGTTGCCAAATTCCGAATGAACACCATCTACAAGTTCGCTGATGACACCACTGTAGTGGGACGGATATCTAACAACGATGAGTTAAAATACAGAAGGCAGATAGAGGACTTGCTGACGTGGTGCAATGAAAACCGTGTCTCTCAACGTCGACAAAACTAAAGAACTGATTGTTGACTTCAGAAAGAAAGGAGTAGATCACGCCCCCATCTACATCAACGGAATCGAGTTGAGAGAGTGAACAGCATCAAGTTCCTCGGAATGACAATAACCGGCAACCCGTCCTGGACTTCCCACGTAAGTGCAACAGTCAAGAAAGCACAACAATGCCACTTCTTCCTCAGGCAGCTCAGGAAATTTGGCATGTCCACAAGATCCCTCACCAACTTCTACATATGCACCATTGAAAGCTTACTGTCCAGGTGCATAATGACCTGGTACGGCAACTGCTCTGCCGAGGACCATAAGAAACTAAAGAAGGTGGTGTGCACAGGCCAGACCATCATGGAAGCTAACCTTCCATCCATTGACGCTACTTAGTGGCTCGCTGCCGAGGAAAGGAGGCCACCATCATCAAAAACCCAATCGCACCGTGGTATTGTTCTCCTACAACCTCTTCCATCAGGCAGAAAGTACAGAAGACTGAACACACACACAAGCAGGTTCAGGAACAGCTTTTTTCCAGCCGCTATCAGACTGTTGAATGGACTCTAGCCTAAAATGATCTAACCTGTATGCCACTTAAGTCTCTTATTTCTGTACATCCTTTCCTTGCTGTGATCTGCCTGTACCGTTCATAAACAAAGCTTTTCACTGTATTTCAGTACACTTGACAATAAAATTAGTCACGTCAAATACTTATGGCCAGTGCTGCATGAAAGTGGTGCATACTGTAATTTAACAGATCAGACAGTCCAAGAAGTTGCTGAACTAAAAATTCAGGTTCCATTTCTACAAATATGGGGGTTAAAATATTTTGGCAGGGATCTTTAATGGCATACCATACCCATTTTCACTCATTTCCATTTTGTCTTCCAAACACTGAACCGCACGTATAAATATGGAGGAGATGCTGCTAAGGGAAGTATTTAACAGGAATGGGTAATAAATGAGGCCTTGTCAATTAACCTAGAACAGATTATTTTAAAATTATAAGCATCCAGCCTTGCTAAAGACGGAAAAGGGAAAATTTATTCTTTTTTGAAACATGTGTCAAGGAAGGATGAAACGGAGGACACAACTGACTGCAAGTTCTACTTAAGCAGATCTTGCTATTTATTGGAACATTACTTTTAATTTTTGCAACCCACCAGATTGTCTGTTCTATTAAGCAGCTGAATTTTTGTGCAAAACAAGTTTACACAGCCCTGAAATGCAAGCTGGAATTGCACGGCAAACTTACTGAAAAACGTTAGGGCTCATCCTGAAACTTAGAGATCAATCAGTTGAATGAAAAGTCAAATCTGCCAGTTTTGCATTGTAGATATGACCATGAAGGAAATTCTAGGTCACTGCCTTCAAGCAGCTGTTACGGTCCTCTATGTATGGGCAAATTCCTTATGCATAGAAAGATCAGGAACAACAATATTGCTGTTCCTATTTTAAATCTAAGCTTCTCAATCTATTCTCTCTTTCACAGAATATGTACAAATTTGAAATTTTTGAGTTCATAGATGGAAAGTTAGAAAACTTTTTGAAACAAAATAATTCCTGCAAAATGTTAGCATGCTCAGGGAAAATGCAAGCTTCGGGCTTCTTGCCAAAACATTACCGTATTACATGATCCCTTGGGACGATATGTATGCTGAAAAAAAATGACTGAAATCCTATGAGCCTAATGAGGTAAAACTTTAAGTAAACAAAGTGCTTACATTTTCATGCTTTATTCTTTTTACTTTTAGTACTAATTATAGCAGCAACTTCTAAATAGTTGCAATACTAGGCATCCATTTAATTCCACATTGGCCTTCATATATTTTTAAATAAAGAGCCTCACCTAATTACATATTCATAAATTAATCTCGGTTTACTTAGCTGCAAATGTATGAAACATTCGATGTAGGTAGCTTGAGAGTTATGTCTGAAAATTATAATTAAATGTGAAAAGATCAATGACCTATACAGCCCTGAAAGATATGCAGGAGCACACTGACTTAGTGAACTTATTCTGCTTTAGTATTATTTTACATGGTCTGTGTATAACATTGTTATTCCTTTGTGATCTGATGGAAAACAACTTCCCTGTACCATAGCAGTTGGCACATGTTGTTATTCTGCAAGTCAAGCAGCAAAGGTATGATATTACATTCTTTTAGTACATAGTATTCTACTCCTTTATAATGCACAGAGAAATATTCCAGGTACTGCTGTTTAAGTTACAAGATTATGTTTGTTATTGTGGAAGTCGGTTAGCTCAACTGGCTGGGAAAGTAGAGTGATACAGTATGACACCAATGGCACAGTTTAAATTCTCATACCAGTTCTGATAGTTCATGAAGACCGGCCTCCTCTTCGTCAAATGATGTGAAGTGCTGCCCTCAAGATAGCTATATTTTTTAAAATCAATCCGTTTAGATGTTACTACAAATCTCCAGAACAGGTGGGAATTGAACCCACATCACCTACCCCTGCTCACGATTTATAAAGCCAACTATCTCTCTCAAAAGGAGAGATGCTTCTATGGCTGTGGCCTGTAAGTAATCACCTGTCGCTCTCTCTCAGGACCGATACATATTTCTGAATTGGGATGACACTGTTAACAGTTTTCATCTTAATCTTAATGTTCCCTCTTCATCTCATAATAATTTTAACAATTGTTTTTGCTGACTATTTTCTAGAAGGCTTATATGACCAGAGGTGACTGATGCAAAGTATAGTAGAACTTTTAAACGCTCCAGCTTATACATTTTCAACAATGCCACCAATTTACTATATGATCCACTCACCCAATGGACAGTGATTGCGAAAGGCATTTCATATGAACTTACAAATTCAGAGCATGTGGTGTACATTCAGCCCTTTGAGCCCATTCTGCCAATCAGAAAGATAGTGGTTTATATGTTTGTGTTATGTTCCACCTGCACACATTGATTTCCCTGCCTAACAAGAATCTATCCACCTTCACCTTAAAAATATTTAAGGATCCCACATCCACCATCTTCTGTGGTACGGAGTTCCAAAGTTACATTGCTCTCAAAGAATAAAATTTCTCAACTCTTGTCATAAAGGGCAACGCCTAATTTGGAAATAGTGCCTGCTAGTTTTGGACTCATATCCTTTCCTCACCTATTTTGCTGAGACCATTCAGGTCACCCCTCACTCTTCTAAACGGCAGTGGAAACAAGCCTAGTCTGTCCAAACTTCCTTCATAAGACAACCCACTCAGTCCAGGGATCAACTAAATAGATCTTCGTAGGATTAATACAGCACAGAAGAACTCTTTTAGCCTAGTCAGACAGCACTGACAAAACTACACTAAATCTACAGTTGGCCCACAACCTTGTCGGGTATGACATTTCAAGTGCTCAACCAAGTACTTTTTTAAAATTTGTGAAGTTCCCCGCTTCACCTACCCTCCCAGTGTATTTAGATTCCAAACACCCTTTGGGTGAAAGGTTTCTTTCTTTAAATCTCCTCTAAACCTCCTGCACTTCACCTTAAAATTTTGCCCCCATGTTAGATATTTTTGATCAACCTGCTCAGAGATGTTATGACACGCCACTGGAGAAGACCGGACTTGAAGCTTGGTCTTCAGGCTGAGAGTTAGGGACACTACCACTGCAGCACAAAAGCCTTTATGCCTCTGTTGCTGACATTTTAACTAAGGGGAACAGCTGCTTCCTATCCATGCTGTCCATGCCCCACAATCTTACACACCTTAGTAAGGTCCCCTCTCAGCCTTCTCTGCTCTGAAGAAAACAACCCAAACTTATCCAGTGTCTCATCATATGTAAGTTATTCCATCCCAAGCAAAATCCTGATGAATCTCTTTTACACCCCTCCAGTACAATCACATCCTTCCCATGATGCGATGACCAGACTGAACACAGTACCCCAGCTGTAGCCTAAACAAAAGTCCTATACAGCTCCAACACAACTTCCCTGCTCTTATAATCTATGCCATGACTGATAAAGGAGAGTATGCCTTAACTACCCTATTGACCTGTTTTGCTACTTTCAAGGACCTGTCAATAAGATCCCTCTGAGCTTTCTAGTACCTTCCAATCGTTAAGTACTCCCTTGTCTTATTACTGCTTCCAAAGTGCATCACCTCACACTTAGAAGGATTAAATTCCACCTGCCACTGATCTGCCCATCTGACCAATCTATCTATATCCTAATACCTTCTTCCTCATTGTTAATCATCAGGCCGATCTTCACGTTAAGTACCTTTGCGGTTTACATCCTCTCCCCTCCCCCAAGTTTTCTTGTATATTGTTTACATATATCACAGTTCTCTGAACCAACTTTAAAGCATTTAGAGCGTTCCTTACAACGAGGAGACCAAAACAGTATTCAAGATGTGGTCTCACAAAGACCCTGTTTAATAGAAGCACAGCATCCTTAATTTTGTGTCCAATGCCTTTCATAATAAGGGATAGCTTCAATTAGTCTTTTTGATTACCTTACTATGATTCTTTTATTATAACACCAGATCCCTCACCAAGATCTGTGATCTCTCTGGATTTAAATAACATGCTTCTCTTTGATTCTTTTTGCCAAATCAGATAAGTTCACAATTTCCCATATTATATGGCATTTGCCAGATTTTTGACCACCCATGTGCTCTATCTATATCTCTTTACAGGTTCTTTATGTCCTCTTCAAGATTTATTTTTCCACCTATCACAGTATCATAAACATATTTAGTAACCCGACATTTGGTCTTTCATCCAAATCATTTATAAAGTTTGTAAATGATTGAGACACCAATATTGATGCCTCTGACATGCTACCTGTCACATTTAGCCAACCCGAAAAGACCCATTAGTGTCCACCTTTTGCTTCCTAATAGCCGAACAAGTCTCTACCCACACTAATATTCCCCCCTACATAATGAGTCCTTATTCGGTGCAATAACTTCTGACATGATATGCTGTCAGATGTCTTTTGGAAATCGAGGTCCAGTACAGTCTTTTCTAAATTGCTTGATACTTCATAAACTAACTGTGGTAAGTTATCCAAACATCATTTTCCTTTCACAAAACAGTACTGACTTTGTCTGTTTATATTAAAACTTTTTTTCCCCAAGCCAACAGACTAGGGCTCCAGAGCCAGGGCTCGTCCACTCCTACTGCTTTTCTTTTCTTTCTTCTTTTCTTGCTTTGTTTTCCTTCTTTTGAAGTATTTTTAGTCTGTTTTTTTTTCACTTTACCTTCTGGAGGGAGGGGAAGGGGGTGCTGAAATAAATGGCAGGGGGGGTTGGTCTTGGGACGGGCAGGTCAAAGAGGCGGGGATGAGAGGGAGGGTTGGTCTTGGGATGAGGCCGGGGGTGGCAAGAGTTATTTTCCGCCTTGAGAGCCTACAACCCAATGGTCTCAATGTGGACTTTACTGGGTTCAAAATCTCCCCGCCCTCGGCCTCATCCCAAGACCAACCCTCCCTCTCATCCCCACCTCACTGACCTGTCCATCTTCTCTCCCACCCATCCACTCCGTCCACCTCACTGACCAATCCCCACTACTACTTACCTGCACTCACTTATTACCATCCCATCTACATTCCCCAGCCTGACCTCCCCTATTTATTTCAGAGCCCCCCTCCCCTCCCCCATTTCTGAAGAAGGGTCCTACCCGAAACGTCAGCTTTCCTGCTCCTCTGATGCTGCCTGGTCTGCTGTGTTCCTCCAGCTCCATACTGTATTGAGTAAATGCTCTAGTTTCCTAAATTATCTCCAAAGACAGGAAGTGAACAGTAGTGGCTTTTGTAAACATTGTCCTTTTGCCCGAATATTTAATCTTAGGATATCCTATAGTTTTCATTTATAAACCATCTTGTAATCTCAGGACATGGCAAAGCATTGGGGAATTACCGTAATGCGGACAAGAATACAGTATGCCCACAGCAAGCTGCAGTAAACATCAGTTCAATAATACCAGATAATCTGTTTTAATGACATTCGTTAAGGGACAACCATTTGCCACGATATAAGAGAAAACAACTTCCTTGTGAATACCTGAAGTAGTGCCATGGGACCTTTTACTTATATCTGGAAGGCAGACAACAAAAAACATGGCACCTCCAAGTGTAGCATTCATTCAGTACTGCATAGAAGTATCAATCTAGATTTTGTGCTTTTGTCACTTGAATGTACAGTGAGCTGACTCAGAAGCAAGAGAACTACCAAAGAGCCACTGTCAGCACCTATGCACACACTTCTGCAGCAAACTGATATTTTAGTTAATATGTTAATTATTCTTGATTCAGTTTACTTGCATATGATAAACTAAACACAGTACCTTATTTAAACAAGGAAAAATTGGTAGATACTAACATTAAGATCAGTTTGACACAATGTCACATCATTTATGCAAATTCAATGCATTCATGAACAATAATTCTAAACCAGCGAAGCAATTTTTCTGTTTGTTTATCAGTTGGATGAAGCTATATAAATACGGCTGTTGTTAAAGGATAACTGACCCATTAAAGGCTAAATTTTAAGTGTAAGGAAAACACAAAATTTATAACTAATTGAAATCAAATACGCAAATTCCATGAGGCACCAAGCTTTACAAAAAAAGTTTAGACAAGATCCAAAAATTATTTGGATAATTTGACGAGTTCATCGCAATGTTACACTGGAAGCTAGCAGGAACTTCAAACCAATGGTGTTTCCTTTGTCAGTACTTCTCACATTTTAAAACATATTTGTGACACCAGTGTAAATAAAGCACGACAGTCTTCTATCTCAGAGTATATTAACCTGCAATGCCTCAAATGACAGTCCCTGGGCTGGTAGCTTAATTTTATGGTTCAAAACAAGTAAGTTGTGTTTCCATTAAACACACTTAAGTGTATTGGTATCAACAGACTTTTAGGAAAAAATGCACTTAAGCCAATACATTTCAACAGTGTGCCAATGAGATTGTGTGTTTTTCCATTAACACATCACCTCAATGTTAGATCCCAATGCCTTAGAACTCAAATTTCTTTTCCAAGGTACTATCCACATTTAAAACCAGCACTCTACTTTGAAACAAAAAAGTCCCTACTGTGTGAAAACAGGGCCTTCGGCCCAACAAGTCCACACCGACCCTCAGAGCATCCCACGCAGACCCATCACTCTAACCCACCTAATCTACACATCCCTGAGCACTATGGGCAATTTAGCGTGGCCAATCCACCTAGCCTGCACATCTTTGGACCGTGGTAGGAAACCGGGGCACCCGGAAGAAACACATGCAGACACGGGGAGAATGTACAAACCCCACACAGACAGTCGGCCGAGGGTGGAATCGAACCTGGGTCTCTGGTGCTGTGATGCAGCAGTGATAAACATAAAAGTTAGAAGTACTTTAAATTACTTAAGTGTCACAGTGCAGCAATTTCAAATGTGCTTTACCGCAGGAGGATGTTTACTCATTATGGTACTGATGAAATCTTCATGCCAACATGAAACATGTATTTCACACCGCTATTCTTGGCTATCTTGATTTTCTCATTTCCTTCCCAATTCTCTTGGTTTATTGCCATAAAGAATGGCAAATGCTCTGCACAGACTCCAACTTACAGCAGTCTTCTAACATATTGAGTTAATTTTAAAGTTGTTCCGCCAAAGGTGCACCCAAACTGCTTATCTGGTTAATCATATTTCAGTACTGCTGGACCTGCTTTATGTCTCTTGTTTTATTTAGAGTTCTAAGTTTTATTTCTAACAGTAGTAGTGAAGATACAAGGATGGTTCAATTTGTTTCACCCCCCCACCCCCACCCCCACCCAAAAGATGGTGGATGTTCTTAAACAAAACTAAGAACTAAAGCAGGGTAGAAGACAAGTCAGACAGCATCAGTGAAGAGAATAAAAAGAGAATGTTTCAGTTATTGGCCCATTAGCTTAATGTCTATTATTATAAAAGATAAAATAGCAGAGTATTTAGAAACCCATAACATAATTAAGCAAAATCATGACTTCATGAAGAGGATATCACACCTGGAAAATTTTATTACAACTCTGAGGAGGAAACAAGCAAGATAGATGACAAGGAACCAGTAGGCGTAATATATTTGGGTTTCCAAAAGGTATATCAGAAACCGCACACAAGTATAACTGATAACATTAGAACCCATGATGTTGAGGGAATTGATGGATACAGGATTGGCTAACTAATAGAAAACAGAGAATTAGGATAAAAGGGGGCATTTTCAAGATGGTGATCTATAACTAGTGGGGTGCCACAGGGTTATTGTTGGTATCACAATTATCTACAACATGCAAATTAAGTGACTTGGATGAAGGAAGTCAATATGCTATTGGTAAGTTCCCGGACAATATAAAAAAAAGGGAAGACAAGCAGTGAGGATGACACAAGGAGTCTACAGAGAGATACAGACAGGTTAAGCAAGTCAGTAAAAACTTGGTAGATGGGATATTTGGGAAAATGTGAGCTTGTGCACTTTGATGGGAAAAACAGAAGCCACAGCACAGAGGGAATTTGTGGGTCCCAGTGCATAAATCACAAAAAGTTAGCATGCAACCTCAGTGAGTAATGAGGAAGGCAAATTGAATGTTGGCCTTTATGTCAAACAGACAGGAGCATAGAACTAAGTAGGTCTTACTAAAGCCATTACAAGGCTCTGGTCAGACCACAGCTGGAATACTGTAAACAGTCTGGTCTCCCTACGTAACAAAAAATATAATGAAATTGGAATCAATCCTGAGAAGGTTCGCTGGTTTATTCCAGGAATGGCGGGATTATTTTATGAACACAGAAGAGACCTTACTGAAACCAAAGATTCTTAGGGGGTTTAACTGGGTAGATGCAGAGAAGTTGTTTCTTATGTTAGAGTCGAGGACCAAACGGCATAATGTCAAAGTAAGGAGTCACTCATTTCAGACAGAGATAAGGAGAACTTTTTCTTCCTCTCAGAGGGCAATGAACCTATGGAATTCTTTACCATATAGCACCGTTGAAGTTGGGTCGATAAGTATATTCAAGGCTGGGAAAGACGGTACTCAGTAAGCAGATTAAGAGTTGTGGAGAAAAGCAGGAAAGTAGAACTTAGGATTATCAAACGAGCCAGGATCTCATTGAATGGTGGAGCGAACTCAATGGGTTGAATAGCCTACTTTTGCTCTCATGTCTTGTAGCATGCAATAAAGAAGACTAAAACATTCCATAATTAGAACTAAGCTCTACAGTCCTGCCACACCGGTTGGGAAGAGTGGTAATCAATTAACATTTGACCCAACGAAGAGGTTTCAAAAATATTCTCATCCTTAATAACAGGTGAGTTCAGCAAAGAGTATTCCAAGGTTGCAAACAATCTGGCATAAACTCATATTTGCTTTCAAAACTTTTAAAAACATAGGAACAGGAGTACCCATGTGATCTTTTGAGCCTACTTGCCATTTGATAAGGTAATGGCTGATCTTCTATCACAAATCCACCTTCCTGGATGATTTCTATCTCTCAATCAGGGGAAGGCAATGGCTAGTGGTATTATCACTGGACTGTTAATCCAGAGACCCAGATAACATTCTGGGGACCCGGGTTTGAATCCTGCCACGGCAGATGGTCGAATCTGAAGTCAATAAAAATATCTAGAATTAAGAATCTAATGACGACCATGAATCCATTGTCAAAAAAACTCATCTGGTTCACTAATGTCCTTTAGGGAAGAAAACTGCCATCCTTACCTGGTCTGGCCTACATGAGACTCCACAGCAATGTGGTTAACTCAACTGCCCTCTAGGCAATTAGGGATGGGCAATAATTGCTGCCTAGCCAGCTACGCTCTCTTACCATTAATGAAATAAAGAAAAAAAAAATTGGAAATAAAGAAAAAAAAAATTGGAAATAACTAATTTCTGTCTTGAACATATTTAAATACAACTTCAACAGTCTCTGGAGTACAGAATTCCTGAGATTGTTTGGGTGAAGAAATTCCTCTAAATCTCGACTGCCCCCTCCCTGCCACCATCCTCCCACCCCCCACAAAAAAAAACAAACAATCTGGACTCGATAACCAGAGAAATATACTCCTGGTATCTACACAAGCAAATTCCTTAAGAATTTTGTTTATTTCAGTGAGATAATTTCCAAATATACACGTAGTCTATTCAAACCTTGTCAAACCATGAAGCAATCCAATGAAGTTTCATTTCCAACCCCTCCCATTGTAAAGCTAGTATATAAATATTTTTTTTTAAAAGAAATCCTGAATAAGGGATATCATTAAGGTTTCGGAGTAGATTTGTAGCTCGGGTTGTGGGTGTTGAGGTTGGTTGGCTCGCCGAGCCTGGTTTCTTGTTTCGCAGACGTTTCGTTACCATGCTTGGTAACATCCTCAGTGCAGCCTCCGATGAAGCGTTAGTGTGTTTTCCCCCTGGTTTTTAAACTCAGGGGTCCGTTGAGATGGATTGCCTCACTTCCGGTTTTCCTTCATACTGGAACGTATACGGAGTTGAGTTCAATGTGTTTATTAATAGCATGCTTCGTGTAGTGCCATGCTTCTAGGAATTCTCGTGCCTGTCTCTGCCTAGCCTGTCCCAGGATCTTGGTGTTGTCCCAGTCGAAGTGGTGGTTTTCCTTGTCCATGTGGATTGAGATGAGCGAGTACTGGTTATGTCTTTTTGTAGCCAGTTGGTATTCATGTACTCTTGTTGTTAGTTTCCTTCCTGTTTGTCCGTTCACTGGGGTCGTGTTCTTGTTCAAGTAGTACTGTCATTGTTTCCCTTGCTAGCGGTATGTCTATTAATGTGAATAGGACAGTGACATCAAACGATATCATGGTCTCTTTGTCCTCTATCTTTATGTCTTTGATGGAGTTGAGGAATTCTTGGGCTGAGTGGATAGAGTGGGGTGACTTGCTGACTAGGTGCCTGAGTCTTCTTTGTAGTTCTTTGGCTAATCTGTGCGATGGAGTGCCTGGTAGGGAGACTATGGGTCTGAGGGGGACTTCCGGCTTGTGCACTTTAGGGAGGCTGTAAAATCGGGGTGTATTGGTTCCTTCGGATTTCATTCTTAAAAAGCCTGTTTTGTTGATCTGTCCTGTTTGTTTAAGTCTTTGCAGCATGTAGAGGATTTTGTTGCCTAGTTGCGGTGTCGGGTCAGTTTGTACTGGTTGGTATGTATTCTCATCGGCGAGCAGTGCTTGTGCGTTGAGATGTAGTCCCTTTTATTCATTATCACTGTCATGCGCCCTTTGTCTGCAGGTAGTATTTTGATGTTCTTGTCCTTCTTTAATCCGTCCAGGGCTTGTCTTTCCCGTGTGTTGAGGGTGTTGAGTTCGCTCCTTCTGGTTAGTGTCGGGACTACTATCTGTCTCATAGCTTGTTGTTTCTTCGTTGATATTGTTGGACGAGTGTGGCTTCCAGTGTAGCTAGAAATTCCGTTTTGCTGGCATCTCTGTAGTTGTAGTTCAGTCCCTGGGTGAGAACGGCTTTTTCCGTGTCTGTCAGTTTCCTGTCGGAGAGGTTTTTTATCCATGTGTCTGTTCTGTTGTTGTCGTTTTTGTGGGTAAGTGTGGCTAGCTTGTCTTGCAGGGTCTGTCTTTTCTTGGCTCTTGTGGTCTGTCGGCTGATGTTAATGGCTCATTCCATGTCAGTTGTCCAGTCTTGATTGGAGTTGATCGGACAAACAGGAAGGAAACTAATAACCAGAATACATGAACACCAACTGGTTACAAAAAGACACTACCAATACTCACTCATCTCAGTCCACATGGACAAGGAGAACCATCACTTCGACTGGGACAACACCAAGATCCTGGGACAGGCTAGGCAGAGACAGGCACGAGAATTCCTAGAAGCATGGCACTCCACGAAGCATGCTATTAATAAACACATTGAACTCAACCCCATATACATTCCACTACGAAGGAAAACCGGAAGTGTGGCAATCCATCTCAACGGACCCGAGTTTAAAAACCAGGCGGGAAAACACACCAACAATTCATCGGAGGCTGCACTGAGGATGTTACCAAGCATGGTAACAAAACGTCTGCGAAACAAGAAACCAGCTTGGCGAGCCAACCAACCTCAACAACCTCAAGGGATATCATTTTTCCAATGATCAATTTCAAACTAACTATATTTCTCCATTTTCTCTCCCCTATCCTTAAATATTAAGGTTATGATCGCCATCTTTCATTAAATGTGAACTGTTCTGGACTCCAGAAATAAACAGGTATCTACTATTCCCGCAGTAGAATAAAATCGTAGGATGCAGGTTCCAAGGTCCAAAGCCAGTCTACTTTAAAGCCCATTAATTTCTCCAAACCTATTTCTTCACTAAGTCCATCATTTCCACTAGATCCATAGTTCTTCACTGTTTTTGGAATATTTTTGTGTCTTCTATGATGAAGGGTGATAAGGTATTTGTTTAATTTCTCTGCCATTTCCTTATTCCCCATTAGAATATAGCCTGTCTCTGTCCATAAGTAACCCCCACTTGCCCTGTTAAACAGGGAGAGAGATGCAGTCAATGGAATGCATTGCTGGTCTTCTGAATATTTAGTTGGAAGGAAATTTTTACTCAATACTGAATGCCAGACAACCAGTTGACAACTCAGAAAACAAAAGGGTCACATAGATGCTAGAGAAGTAGAATTGGTGTCAGCATATGTATTAAAACTGACAGTCTTCAGGAATGATAATAGTCAGCACATGGGTAAGAAGTACGATGGTGATCTTGAGGTAGAGTAAATGTAATGGTACTGAAATGGGAAAAATAATTATGATGTGATTTGCTGATTATGTTTAGGAAGCTAAGAGTATTGATGAGTACCGACACATTTAACTGGACAAATATGAATTTTTTTGAGGATGATGGCATTGTTAACTGAGTAAAAGGCTGCAACCAGGACAAGCAGGAATAGTTTACCATTGTTACAGTTGAGAGTTTGACAAGAGATTAAAACTGGTGCTCTCATTAAAATAACATCGATTTAGGAGGCGATAACACACTCAGGAGAGGAAAGGGAGGCTGAGGAAGGGGAGAAGAAGGAGGGTCTCATTGTCTTGACAACAAAACCACTATTTAATAATGAGACATTGACTGTAAATATAAATGTTGGATAATGTAACAAGATGATAAACATGGTACTGGTGACGGGTTAAAACTGTTTCAGAGATAGTAGGAACTGCAGATGCTGGAGAATCTGAGATAACAAGGTGTAGAGCTGGATGAACACAGCAGGCCAAGCAGCATCAGAGGAGCAGGAAGGCTGACGTTTCGGGCCTAGACCCTTCTTCAGAAAAG
>NC_063335.1:91992568-92024673 GCF_021869965.1 Rhincodon typus
CCCCCCCCCCCCCCCACCCACATGTGCGGCCCCGGCCCCGGCACAAACTCCACCCAGAACCCGCACCCTCCCCGTATTAACTCCGCCCACCGTCTGCGCCCTCCCATTTAGCTCCACGCACCTTCCACTTCAACTCCGCCCACCGTCCGCGCGCTCTGAGTTAACACCATGCGCCACCATCCCACCTACCTTCCCCCAGCCCCACCTCCCTCTATTTACTCCAGGTAACCTCCCCCTTCCCATCCCATCCCCAGTCCTGCCGAAGGGTTTCAGCCCGAAACGTTGACTTTCCTGTTGCTCTGATGCTGTCTTACCTGCTGTGCTTTTCCAGCTCCACATCTATTGACTCTGGCTTCCAGCATCTACAGTCCTTACTGTCTCCAATCCGCTGCCCCACAGGTCAACCCCACCCACCGTTCGCGGGTAGCACGCCCTCTCACCCCGCGATGTCCGGACTAGTCCCGCCCACCGCTAGCACGCCCTGGACTAACTCCGCCCATCTCCCGCAGGCTTCGGAGTTAGCCCCACCCACCTCCCCCTGCCTCTCCTGTGATGTGTGGAATAAGAAGCCTGAAGCATTGCAGGTAGTGTTAGACTTGTTGCTTATTTTGCCTTTTTGCATATGTTGTTCACTCAGTCGATAGTTTATAAAGAAAGCTGAGCGATGCAAGACAGACTCATCAATTAAAAAAGATATAGGAGAGAAAAAATGACAGCATCACCCACATAAAAACTAAAGCAATTTGCACTTGATACAAAGCACTGTAATTCATGGAACAGTACAGCACATGGAGGCCGTTCAGCTTATTAAGTCTTCAACAGCTCCTACAGAAGAGCACTCTAGGTAGCTCAGCCTGACAATCTACGTGGTACTCAGGGAATGTTATACGGTCAGTGGTGCCAACGTTTAGGCTGAGATGTGAACTGAAATCGGCCATATAGCCACTTCCCCCCTCCCAACGCTCCTCAGCAATGTTTCTTTCCCAGCCAACACATAAAACAGATGTTCCGTTCACGTATACACTGATGTTTGTGGGAGCTTGGTGTACAAAAATTAGCCGCCACATTTCTTACAAGGGTGGGTGCGCTTCAAAACTATTGTCTTTGAATTAGCTTGAGATATCCATCACAGATTTAGATTGATGACCAAAATTATTATCAAATCGAATGGGCTTTCAAGAAAAGACTATCAGCAAAGTTGCTGAAGGGAAATCCAAAGAGCTGAATTCGTTATTGCCAGTGTTGGAATGATAAAAGAAAAATGTCTAAATTGGACAGTCTTGGTCTACTCTTAACTCTGTGAAAGCCAGTTTATTTTCACCACTGGGTTCTTATTCTCTCAAAATTACATTCAGTTCCCAAAAATGCCTTCTTCATTGGAGTGCTCTTTAACCATACAATTTACATAGCATTTGCTTCCATAGTTGTCTTTGTTTGCCCAGCTCTAACTCTTCCTCATGCCTTCGTCTCAGTCATAGAATCCCTACAAGTTGGAAGCAGGCCATCTAGGCCATCGAGTCCACGCCGACCCTCCCAAGAAAATCCCACCTAGACCCACACCTGTATCCCTGCATTGCCCATAACTAATCCACCCAGCCTGCACATCACTGGACACTTAACATAGTTCATAGACACCCTACAGTGCAGAAGCAGGCCATTCAGCCTGTCAAATCCACACTGACCCACAAAGAGCATCCCAACCAGACCCACCTCATCCCTGTACTTCTTATGGCTAATCCATCTAACCTACACATCTTTGGACCGTGGAGGAAAATGGAGCACCTAGACAAAACCTACGCAGACATAGGGAGAACATGCAAACTCCACACAGACAGTCACCCAAGGCTGGAATTGAACCCAGGTCCCTGGTGCTGAGGCAGCACTGCCAGCCATTGAGCCACCTCAATCAGTTAAGATTTCTAGCAACTGCAAGACAAAAGATTCAGTTTCAACTCAGTCTGTGTGAACTGATGTATTGGGATGGACTGAAGATTCTAGCACCATGGAGAACTGAAATAGCCAGAGTTCAACTCGTCATCTATGTTCAACTCATTATGCATCAACTCATCCACAATGCAATTTATCCTCAAGAATGCGATGGACTTTAAAGTAGAGAACATTGTGAAATCAAGGCTTCTCTGCTTGACTTTGGTCATGGGATACAATTGTCATTGACAAAGCTAGCACTTTTTTCCACATTTCTAATTGAGCTCAAAGAGGTGATTTGCCATCTTCTTGTGCTATATTTCATCTGCTCTCACATAACACTCATTGCGTGACTTGAAGGGAAACCTGTGGGCAATGGATTGCCCATGCATCTTTTCTCCCTTGTCCTAAGTGGCAGATACCCGGAGTTTGGAAAATGTTGTTGCATAATATTTATCCATTATCCAATGCACCCTGCCTCCGTAACATTCAAGACAGAGTTCCAAAGACCCATTACCCTCAAAAATTCTCCTTTCTGTCCTGATTGGGTAACCTCAAATCTTAAAACATTGTCCCATAATTCTGCATTGTTTCACGAGGGAAAACATGCTTTCCATGTTCATCTTGCCAAGACCATTCAGGATCATAAAGATAGAAACTTTGTATTTACACTTTAATAAAACTACTATCACTCTTCTAAACTCCAGTGGAAACAAGTCCAGCCTCCCAATGTATATTCATAAGACAAGCTGCTCAATCCAGGTATCAATTTGGTAAGCATCCTCTGAACCATTTCAAATGCATTTACATCAAACAAAGAGACCAAAACTGCACACAATATTTGAGATGTGGTCTCATCAGCACTGTAACTGAAGCACAACATCCTTGCTTTTACAGTCAATTCCTGTTGTAGGAAAGGATAGCATACCATGTGCCCTCTTGGTAATATGCTGTACCTGCATACTAACTTTTTGAAACTCATGCACACCTAATCCCTCTGCACCTCCAAATTATTTAGTCATTCTCATTTAAATAATAATCATTTTTATTTTTCCTGTAGGAGTGAACAACTCCACAATTTCCCACAATTTCCCACAAGTTCTACAACTGCCAGAATTTACCCACTAACTTTAATCTGTTTATATCTGTCCTGTGTCTTCTTCACCACATACTTTCCCTACCCATCTTTATGTCATTTGCAAATTTGGTTAAAATACCTTTGCTCTGTTCAACCAAGTCATTGATATGAATTGTAAAAAAATTGAGATGCCACAGAGCCCTGTCTACTCATCACATCATGACAATTTGATAAAGACATATTTAGATAGACATTTATGCACACTTTCTGCCAGCCAATCTTCTATCCACACCAATACATTACCCTCACAAAGAGCTTTTATTGTTACAATTACCTTTGGTGTGGCATCCTATCAAATGTCTTCTGGAAATCCAAGTATAATAGGTCTACTGCGGGCTCCCTTTTACCTATTGTGCATGCAATTACTTCAAAGACTTTCAATCAGTTGATTAAACAAGATTTCCCTTTTCAAAACCATGCTGACTCTTCCCAATTACCTCCAGTTTTTCGAAGTGTTTCATAATTAATGAAACACCTTCCCCATGATAGACATCAAGCTTATTGTTTTCTGCCTGCCTCCCTTCTTAAATAGAAGGGTTATATTTATATTCCAGTCTAATGGAGACTTTCCTGAATCTACAAAACTTTGGAAAATGAATACCAATGCATTTACTACCCCTCAAGCTCCACCTGTTTGCTTAGTACCACTTCCCACATGATTGTAATTTCACCACATTGCACTCTTCCTTCCACCTCCTGATTTTAAATCATTACTGGAATGCTTTTGTACAGTCTATAGTGAAAACAGAAGCAAAATATTTAATACAACCTGCCATTTCTTTGTCATCTACTTTAAATTCTCACTCTCCAGAGGTCAACTGCTCATTTTAGTAATGCTCTTTCTTTTTAAATACCTGTACAAACTTTTCCAATTTGTTTGGACAAACCTAACTAGCTTTATCTCATACTCTAATTTCTTCCTTCTGATTAAATTTTTACCATTTGCTGCATGTTATATTCATATCAATCATCTGACCTGGCACATTCATACAGTTATATGCTTTTTCAAGGTTGATGCTTTCCCTAACTCTTTAACCATGGAGGCTGGGTCTCCTCTTTGGAAATTTTATAGTAGGAATATACTTATTCTGAAATGTTCCCATCTCTCAATCTATCCCTTAGTTTTATGGGCCAGTTCACTTCAGCTGGCTCAGTTTCCATTCCAACATAGGTGCACTTATTCAGGTTGAAAGTCCCCTCTTCAAATGTTGTAAAATTCAACCACGTAGTCATTACTATCTGGCAGTGCCTTAGTTCTGAGGTCATTATCAATTTTGTAACACTACACAATACCAAATCTAATATGATCTGCTCTCTGGTTAGTTCCAGAACATGCTGCTCAAAGAAACTCTTACAAAAGAATTCTATGAACTCATCCAGTCTTCTACTTCCAATCTGATTTTTCCAGTTTCTACAAAGTCACCCATAATTATTGTCATTCCCGTATTGAAAGCAACCAATATTTCTTCTTGTATACTTTGTTCCACAGTGCGGTTACTATTCAGGGGTCTGTAGACGGTTCCCACTAATGATGACTTACTCTTACTATTTATCATCATCACCCAAACCAATTCTACATCCTGATCTCCTGATGGTCATCGCTAACTATCAAGCAAATGTCAACATTGACTAACAGTGCTACACTTTCACCTATTGCCCTTGAATCTAGTATACCTCAAAACTCAGGACCCAATCCTTGCCACCCTGAAGCTGTCCCTCCATACTGACTATCAGATTGTATTTATTTATTTCAACTTGTGCTGTATAATGAGAGTTGTTTAGATTTGTCTTTCTATCTTTATAACATTCTCTGTCTCCTCCTGCCATTCTATAACCATTCTATAACCTTAGCACTATTTTCCTCTCTCACCTCTCTTCAATAGACCATATTATCTGAGCCTTTATCCCACTATCTAATGTAAAACCTTCACTATGTACCTAGTTATGTACTTCGCAAGAACTGTCTCAAAGGTACAACTCCACTTTCACCAGTATTGGTCCAAGTAGCCCAAAAATCAAAACGCACTTCTCCCACCCTAGTTTATGAGCAAAGCATTCATCACTCTAATTTTATGCATACGTCATTTTGCATGCATCTCAGGTAATAATCTGTAAACTTTGAGATTCTGTTTTATGATTTAGTACTGAGCTCCTCATTCTCTTTGCAGAACCTCTTTCCTAATTCTATGAAACTTAAGAGTTCAGAAAAGATTTACAAGGATGTTGCCAGAGTTGGAGAGTTTGTGCTATAGGGAGAGGCTGAATAGGCTGGGGCTATTTTCCCTACAGCATTGGAAACTGAGGGGTGACATTATATAAGTTTATGAAATCATGAGGGGCATGGCTAGGATGAACAGCCAAGGTCTTTTCGCTAAGGTAGGGGAATCCAGAACTTGACAGCATAGTTTTAAGGTAAGAGGGTAAAGATTTAAAAGGCAACATTTTCTTGCAAAGAGTGGTGTGTGTATGGAACGAGCTGCCACAGTAAGCGGAAGAAGCTGGTACAATTACAATATTTAAAAGGCGTCTGGACAGATACATGAAGAGGAAGGGTTTAAGAGGGAAATGGACCAAATGCTGGCAAATGGGACTAGCTTTATTAAGGATATCCGGTTGGCATGGATGGGTTGGACTTGAGGATCCGTTTCCATGCTGTACATCTCTGATGCCATCTTTGGTACCTACATGGATCAGGTCCATTGGAACTTCAATTGTTACAGTAACTTCATTCCCCAAATACAAAATACCAGTAAATCAAGAACATTAAACAAAATTACTGTTTGGACAGAAGGGAAGATTGAAAGTGAGAGAGGAAAGGGAAAAAGAGTTTCTTTTGATCAGTTTGAACTGCTGAACACTGAGCCCATAAATGAAAATACTGAAGTCAGAGGATACAAAAAAACAGAAATATAGACTTTATGGTGGGTAGTACATAGTGTGATCTGATGTAGAAATTGTATCTTACAAATGTGACACATACAATTGCCATACGCTTAGGAAAACATTTTAAAATCAAATACATGTTTGAAGGCCAGGGATCTTGAAATTGTTCTGCATGATAAATCCATGTGCATTTCAAAAAGTTAACTGGGTAAGAGTCATGTCCACTTCTCAATGAAACAGTTCCAATGGAATTCCTTAGAGCACAGTTGATGAGGTTCCTCTGGCAAAAAAGTTCACGTTTTTGTCTTGTATTTTGTACTGGAAGATTTTGGTTATATTCCTTTCAGACTTTACAGGTGAAGGGGAACGGCAGGTCATCATAAGCTGCAAATGAGATTCACAAAAAGGGACTTCGTATTTGGCAGTAAGAAATCAAGATGCAATGCTTATTTTCAAAATATTCTAATGTGCAAAATTGCTGGTGCATACGAATTAAGTAAAATAGACCATTTAGCTTCTCAAAACTGCTGTCATTTAATAACAATGGGGGAAGCCTCATCCTAGTGATATTGTCACTTGATAAGCAATCAAGAGAGTCAGCTAATATTCTGGGAACCAAGGTTCAATTCCTACCACAGCAGAAATTGAATTCAATTTAAAAAAAATCTCAAAGTCATTAAACCATTGTCATTTCTTCTTTTAAAAAACCCCATTTGGTTCAAAAATGTTTGCTAGTGAAGGAGAACTGTTCTCCTCACTTGGTCTGGACTATTGTGACTGCAGACTCACAGCACTGTGGTTGACTCAACTACTCTTTGAAATTGCCAAACAAGCCAATTATCTGTTCAAAAATATCAAAAAAGGGAATGAAATCAAACAACTAGCATCAACTAAGGCACCAAAAGTGACAACAGGAAACAGTCCCACTGTCCATGCAAAATCATTCTAACATCTGGGGATAAGTGCCAAACTTGACGCTGTAATGTCCTACGAAACCATAGGCATAGAAATCTCCTAATTAATATGTTCCTCTCCTCCTCCTCTTACCACCCACCTCTCACATCCATTAGTTGATTGATCAATGCTCCTCTGGGTGGAGAATGTACACTGTGGGCTTTTTGTTGACTATTACCTTGGAAAAGCAAGTACAGTGTATCCACAGGTTCCTCTTGATCCACATTGCTTGTTACTTTCTCAAAAAGATCTCTAATAAATTAGTCAACCTTGATTTTCCCTTTCACAAGACCATGTTGACTCTGACTGACTGCACTGAGATTTTCTAAGCGTCCCATTATATTCGTCTTAAAACAAGATCCCATCAATTTTTGCATGATAAACGCTAAGCTATCTGGCCCATGGTTTCCTGCTTTATCTTCCCCCATATTCTGAATAGAAGGGGAACACTTGCTTTTTTAAATCTAATGGGATGTTTCCACAACCCAAGAAATTTTAGAAAATTAAAACAAATGCACCTACAACTTCATCAGCTGTTTCTTCTAGGATTCTAGAATGAGATCGTTTAAAACCTGGGGGCTTATCTGTTCTTAGGTCCAGTAATTTTTTCAGTACTGTTTCTCAGATGAATTTAATTGTTTTAACTTCTTGATTCACAATTATTTCTGGGATGCTATTTCTTTCTTCTATAGCAACGGCAGATGCAAAATGTCTGTTCAAATCATGTCAATTTTTTCTTTTCCATGATTAGTTCTCCAGACTCCCTTGAGAAGACCAACTTTGCTTCACCTCATGCTTTTTAAATACCTGTATAAACTCTGTTTTTATATTGCTGGCCAGCTTTCTTTTATTTATCCCTCTTTGTTCTTTGCTGCTGTTGATATTCTGTCCAATCTTCTCACTCCACTCATCTTTGTGGAATTGTACACTTTCTTTCAATTGATACTTACGTTTAACTTCCTTAGTTGATCACAAGTGATGATTCCTTCCCTTCTCTCTGGAATGTACCCTTCGAGTATTCTGAAATCTCTGCCTGCCACTGCATCTATCTACTGCCTAGCCCATAACATACCTTCCTAATTCATAAACTTAAATGCAATTATGAGGTAAAGAAACAGTATTCAAGGGTCCATTTAGACTGAATAGAAGCTTTAGTGCAAAGTATTGACACTGGGTTTGATAGTATACACATTATAAAGCCAGTGTGACATACTTAGTTTCCAAACTGCTCAAAACATCTTAATGGATTTTCTAGATATTTAATATATTAACTGGATTGAACTGTAGGTTAAAAGTTACCCTCAATTTCATTCTTTTCTATATAACTGGAGACAGCCCCTTGCATTTCCAGATACACACTCTACTGAGCTCACTTCCAAATATTTTAAATAGGGATCAGCCTGTCAATCATGGAAATTGCAGCTTTGGTCTCAGCTGCACTTTAAGGTCTAGCTGACAATTATGGATATCAACAGGCATCAGAACCCCTCTCCAAATTGCCATTCTTTCTACACAAATTGGACCTGTAATTGAATTTGTTGGTCATTGATCTTCATTGTTCACTATATGCCACCAGCATACATTGGATTGTGAAAAGAACAACCTTTTTTAAAAAAACATTTACACATCAGAGGAAAATACAGCTCCCTAGTTGCTGTCCTCATCTTAGCAATGGCCAAGATCTGAACACGGTTAGAAATCACAAGCAAGACTCCAAAAGCCTGCGTCTTCAAATAAATCTGTTGGACTATAACCTGGTGTCGTGTGATTTTTGATCTTGTCCACCACTGGCACCTCCACATCAAGATCTGAACAGATCAGAGAACCAGAGCCTGCTGTATGGACCACAGTATGCATTTCACAGGTGACTCCTCAGAAGGAATCAGATTGCATGCAGACTCATGCAATGAAGTGGCTCAGTTTAATCACAAAATAATTAGGAGCTTACGTTCCTTTCTTGCTAAAGTTATGTTTAACTTGGAGCTGCCCCTCTAATAATTATTTGATCATTACTGAAACCAATATTTTAGTAGCAATTAGTCATACCTGACCGTGGATATCCTTGCAGTAGCCAGTAGTCAATCCTTCTACCTGCAATATTAGGTGGCACTGGTGACTCAGGGATTTGACAACAAAATTATTTTCTTCATCTTCCAAATTCTCTGTGTTATGCACCAACATCACCACATTTCCCTGCAATACAAATAGAGTTTGAACAACTGCATTAGTTAAGGGTATAAAATAAAACCACTTGCAATTATGTTAAAATATTAAGATCACCCAAAGGCACTTCTCACAGGCATGTAATAAGATACTGAGCCAAAGAGGGAGAGATTTAGGACAGGTGACTAAATGATTGGTCATGAAGGAAGGCTTTAAAGTAGCATCTTGAAAGGAAAATGGAGGGATGAAGAGGCTTATGGAGAGAATTAGAGCTTAGTGACTACACATTAAATACATAGCTGCCAATGTTGGAGCAGCATAGGTTGGGAAAACGAAAACAAGTCAAAGTTGGACGAACAGAACAACAGGGATGGAGGGGTTACAGAGTTGACAGAAAATAAAAAAGGCTGTATTTATACTTTCATGACCAGACAGCTCAATGCATTTTACAATCAAATTAACTATTTTAAAGCATAGTCACTGTTGTAACATAGAAAATGTGGCAGTCAATACACACAGAACTAACTCCTGTAAGCAGCAATGTAATAATGATCCAGTAATTTGCTGTTGTGACATTGATTGATGGATAAATATTTGCCAAGATTTCAGGATTAACTTCTCTATTCATCTTAGAAATATTGCATGTGCTGTAAATTTGGACCTTGGTTTAATGTGTCATTCAAAAGAAGTGCAGCTCTCCTTCAGCATTACAGTCTTGATTTTATTTTTCCCAAGACGGGGCTAAAACAATGGAAGGATCGGAACAGGTGATATTATTAAACAAAAGGAAAGCTTTATTTGGACCAGTAGCTAAAATGTTGGTCATGAGCACAGGACTGATTTGCAGACAGGATCTCGACCAAGTTAGTATACAGGATCAAAACTTTATTCTCAATTTCTCCACTGAAGATAATGCACACTAGATAACCAAACTCACAGACGCCAGTATCTTGCCAAATTCACACAACATAAAATAAGGCAACAAATATGGCAATTTGATTAAACAATCCTATCTTCACTCAGTAGTCACACATTCACTTTTTAGTGTGATGTTAATTTTACTATACCACCTCACTGCAGATTAGTGAACTCAAGATAGAATGGGAATCAAACTAGAAACATTCTCTTATTATACTGTACCTGTTTGCGAGAGCTCCTCAGTTATTAATGAAGGATAATGAAGGAGTATACCATCTAGCCTGTTCTGATCTGTTCTGTCATTCATGTTTGATCTGCACATCAACTCCATTTTCTCGCTTTTGCTCCATATCAATCAATACCGATCAAGGACTTGATAATTTTAAGAACCCCATGTACCATAAACCTGCTTCCAGATTGGCTTAGCTCTAATTTTTAAGGTCATGTGCTTTGTTCTTGATTACCCAGCAGAGAAAATATTTGTGTTCTTATTCCTAATCAAAATACATTTTAACATTTTAAACGTCTCATTTAGGGCATCTCTCAATCTTCTATACTGAAGCAATGCAAGCAAACTACATGCAACCAATCTCATAATTTAGTGACTTTAGGTCCAGTGTAATTCTGGTGAATCTATGCTGCAACCACTCTGAAGTCTATATATTCTTTCTCAAGTGCAGTACCTAAACTGAAAGCAGTACTCCAAATGAGGTCCAATTAAGATGCCTTACAACTGGGGGACAACTTCAACCATTCTCGTATTCCAGCCTCCTTGAAGGAATATATTTTGGTCGATTACTTTAATTAACTGCATCAAAAAATAACTGATAATTCTTGCACTTTGAAATGCTTACGTTATTTAGATGTGTATTAACTTGGTTCATATTTTAAAATATTCTTAGTTTCATTTGATAATTTAAAATTGCATATCTGTATTGTGTAGACATCAACCACAAGATAATCAAAATACTGGATATCAATGACGATTTTGTTACAACAGAGGTCAGAGGAGTTTGTCCCTCTCCAGTCCCATTGACTGACTGGTCACAACTTACATTGAAATGATTTACCAAGTTACCAATGTGGTCAATTGCATATTTTCTCTATATTAGATTCAGAATAAAAAAGACTCATCAATCGGATCTTTTTCTAAAATTAAAACAAGATTGCTTTTCCTTTTCTTGGTTTATAATAAATCAAAGTTGGTTAGCAAATGCATTTTGCAATGTGAAACTATAAATATTTCCAAATATTCTCTCTAAGCAAGCCAATACACACACCAAAGAGAAAAATAAATGTCTCTGCAGAGATTTACTTCAGAAAAAAATACTGTGGCCAATAATTGTTGGTGCTCAAGGATAAAAGGCTAAACCATGACTGTTCATAATGATTATGGTGTTGTGACATGCAGCAACATCACAGAACACAAATAGATGTCTCTGGATCCTTTGCAGACATAGATTAGTCAGGAACTGTCAAGAACATTCCTTATGGAAGCCTTTCAGGATTAACAGATGGATCAGAATTTCAGTTCTCACACTGAACTCAAAGATTACTGGAAAGGCAGAGGCTGAGCTGGGGAGCTTATTTCTATCAGCAGACTAGGACCCAATTGAAATCTAAACAATCTCCATACAATAATCATTTCCAGACATATATTGTCATAAATGGATCCAAGCAATTAGCTAAAGCCATTAATTTTTCAGAACTGTATTTTTTTTCTTTAAAAACGCCCACTATCCTTTTCATGACTGTTTAAAAAAATCCAAATTCACAAATGCAAATGCACAACTGTCCACAATCATTTAATATGAACCCTTAAAAACAAAATCATGATTAAGCATCTTCATAATGATTTGCTTTTTCTTCAACCGGATTCAATTTTAAACATCAGATTTTAAAAACTTTTCAAAAGCATTGCAACAATACATCTAAAACTCATTGTTTTCAACTAGAAGTAAACCACTAGTCTTTCTAACTAACCCTTCAGTTTACAAGATCAAACAAATTCATTTCGCGACTCAACCCATATATTATCATTTGGTACAGTAAAACTGGAGTATTGCTGAAAGGTACATTTTATCAAGTTGTTGCCATGGATAATGCACAAGTTACTCATGACTTACAGTTAACTGCTAAGCTTTATTCAAATTTTAAACCAGGTACATTGACTGGTCAATGTAATGCCATGAGATACAAATCAGCAAATGGCATCTTCTTTGTAGACTTGAAACAGGCAGTGTGTGTATGTGTGCTTCCTGTCTGCAAAGAACAGGACTCTACATATTAATATATCTAGTTAGCAGCATGCATGAGTGTGCCACACTGCAAGGCCAACAACGAACTGCATGACAGCATAATTCAGCAATTATATTCCAATTGCAGAATCACTTCAAATATTGGATGCTGTGTTGAGAGTTTTAAGCACAGCTCAGTTAGGTACAGTCAGTCAGTATCTTCTGTTCGGAGGAAGGGTCACCGGACCAGAAACGTTAACTGTTTTTTCCTTCACGGATGCTGCCAGACCTGCTGAGCTTTTCCAGCAACTTTGTTTTTGTTCCTGATTTACAGCATCCGCAGTTCTTTCGGTTTTTATTCAGTATCTTCTGTGTTGTGAAAAACTGATGAGTTTTTGTTTCAAACGTTTCACCTGTTATTCAAATCTTAGCAGACACATTGGAAAAATCTACGAACTTCAGGACCGAAACAGACAGCTTTCGGCTTGTTCTTGTGTGTGAGAGATATACAGCGAAAAATAATCTGGTTAAGTAGTTGTTATCATGCAATATGAGTTCAATGTGCCCGATTTCAGCATCAAGCTTGAAAGGTCAACAAATGGCTCAGGCCTTATACACAAGGACACCGATAAGGTGATAATGAGTCGAGTTGTAGATATTCCAATGTTTACTGAACAATGAAGATAGGTTTGAGGTAGACACTAGCATAAAATTCATGCTGGCTAATTTCTTAGAAAGGGCATCGAGGGAAGGGTTTTCCTTTGCTCCATTTCAAAGGTGAATTTGTGCACAGGATGAAAGTCATTTAGATATAAGAAATGCTGACATGCAGCTGCAAATTCAAAGCAGCAAACATATCTCCATATCAGAAAAATTGCAAGGTTTGATGTTAGGAGGGTAGACTCCAAAAAGGCAGAGAAATGATGGATACAGAGCACATGCAGGCAAATGGGATTAGTTTTCAATAGCATCATGGTCAACAGACATGGTAGGCCAAAGGGCCTGTTCCTGCGCTATACTGTTCTATGTTTGGTGATATTCCATTGAAGACATTTCTCATGGAACCCAACAAAGACACTCGCAAGAGCTGGGCCGAGTGGGAATCCCTTGGTTACATTATCTATTTGGGCATGCATGATGTCATTAAAACTGAACTCAATTATGTAAGTTGCTGAGTTCATAAGTTGGAGGAATATGGGTCTACATCACCGTGATTCAGTGATGCAGTGGCTTCCTAAAGTGGTACATCAGTGAATGGGCTAGCAATGTCAAATGTACACATGACCATTGCATTGTTATTGATACTCAAGTGCTGTATCATCTTTGCAAACCAGGAGGAATTATTCACTGCATAAGTGGAAAACTTGCTGAAAACTGGGTGCATCAATTCGCCAAACTATTTGGCCAAATCACAATGTGCAGAATTAATAATGGAGATAAGACAGGGTGCAAATGGACACTATGTTTTTGTATTTTGGGAAGCTCATGTACACTTTGAGTGAGACATGAAGATAAACCTGATCCTGTATACCTCCACCAGCACATTGCTCTTGTGCAAGTCCAGGAACTTGTAGACAGAAAGAGCATGTATACACACTGTGCCTGTTTCAACTCAACAAAGTAGGTCATTGCCATTCTCTGGTTCATGGCTGTTGTCACTACCCTGAGAAATCAGAGTCAACCAGCCTGACTTAAAGCTTAAAGAAACCTTGGCAGTTAAATACTAGTCATCATTAACCAGTGCATCTCCCATACTTCCACTAATCAGAATCCATTTGCCAAGTACTACTACTACTACTACAACAACTCTTCTTTCAGTGTAAACTTTTTCATTTCCTTAATTTGCTAATTTTCAAAAATTCTGATGAGTGCAAGACAAAGTGCTACAACAAATTGTGTCTTTCTTCAGCAATACTGATATACCTCAAATACAGACAGCACATTACCCAGTTACTTCTAAAAAACATTTTTCATTTCAATATCGTCATAGTTGTCTCTTCTACATAGCCATATTATACTGATTTGGCTCAACATTCCAGAGTTTCATCCCCATCCTTTGAATTAACCATGAAATTTAAGAAATTGAAATAATGAAACAAACATTTGTAGGGCTACATGGAAAGGGCATGCACTAAGATACTAGTTAGATTCTTAACCCCCCCGCCCAACCCCCACTCCTCAAAAGAGTTTACATAGACAGATGGGAAAAATGGTCTCCTTTCAAGCTCTGCAATCCTACATGCTATTCTGGTGTTCTATAAATGCACATAGGCATACTATTACAAAAACAATGTGTGCAAACAAAAAAAATACAAATACAGAAACAGATGGTTTTTGGTACCAATTTCAAGCAGTCCAAAAATCCCACTTTGAAAAGATGCTAAGTACTATTATGATTTCCCTGATTTCCCACTGTTTGAGAGCAAGAATGTTAAAACAGAGCAGAGCTCCCAGGATGACACCCAGATCCCAACAGCAAATACATACAATTAAGACAAATGTAATTTTAGAAATAGTTCTTATTTAACCAACTCTCTAATATTTGAAGTCCAGAGGGAGTTCTCAAAAGAATATTATTTGTGTTCATTGATGACCATTATGAGACTTGGACAAGGGTAGGGTTTAGCAGGGATTAGATGGCGGAAAAAAGCTTACCATAAATTTTGAGCATACTGTAGCTCTGCAGTAATGCATGAAATTCAAAATATTTCCAGTGTTCACTCCCAGGCTGAGCAAGACACTGAGGTCATCTATTATCAGTACTGGAAATTTCCAAGTACTTTCGCTGGTACCTGATAGTGAGAGACGAACAAATTCATAGAGGCTCTGAAGACTCGCATCAGGTGTGCTGCAAGATAAAATATTCAATTAAACGGCAATCTGAAACTTCATCCTGCAATCAATGGTGGATTTTTAATTATTTGATCAACATTTATTCCTCAACCAAACATGATAAATAACTTATCTGGCAACAGCATTACAGAGGCAATGGCCTAGTGGTATTCTCACTAGACCATTAATTCGGCAACTTAGATAATTCTCTGGGGACCCAGGTTCAAATCCTAGAATTTGAATTCAATAAGTACCTGGAATTAAGAGTCTTATGATGAAGAGTAAACCATTATCAATTGTCAGGAAACCCAATCTGGTTCATTAATGTCCCTTAGGGAAGGAAATCTGCCATCATTACCTGGTCCAGCCTTTAAATGATTCCAGATCCACAGAAATATGGTGAGGCACAGCAAGGCACTTAGTTGTAACAAGTTTCAAAAGACAAATGGAACCAGATAAACTGCCTGCCATTGAAATCAACAACAGCAAAATAAGATAGCCTCTTAATCCTGCGAAGTCCTGCATACTAACCTCTGAGGGCTAGTATCAAAATTGAACTTTCAAACTAGTCAAGTACAGCCATACTCAGAAACACATCTTACAATGTCCCAGAAACCATCAGCATCTCCAGGTATGTTCTGTCCCACTGGCAGGACAGGTCCAACATACGTGACAGAACAGTGGTATACAGTCAAGAGGGAGTTGCCCTGAGAGTCCTCAGCATTGAATCAGGACACCACGAAGGCTCACGGCATCAGGTCAAACACGGGCATGGAAACCTCTTGCCGATTACTGCATACTGTCCTCACTTGGCTGATAGCTCTGTGCCATGTTGAACAGTGGGGAGGAAGCAGCAAGGTGCACAATGTACTGCGGGTGGGAGATTTCATTTTCCACCAAGACTGGCTTGACAGCAGCACTACTGATTGAACTGGTTGAGTCCTAAAGGACGTAGCTGCTAGACTGCATAAATGGCATGTGGTGAGGGAACCAACAAGAGGGAAATATACATTTGACATTATCTTCAACAATCTGCCTGCCGCAGATACACGTCCGTGACAGAATCAGTAAGAGCAACCATTGCACAACCTTTGTGGAGACAAAGGCCCACCTTCACATTGACCGTGCCACACAATACGATGCAAGGTATTATCACCATGTTATATGGAACAGACTTTGAACAGACCTAGCAACAAGACTGTTCATCCATGAGGCACTGTGAACCATCAACAGCAGCAGAACTGTACTCTAGCACAATTTGCATGGCTGGCATATCCACCACTCTACTATTACCATCAAGCCTGGAGCTCAACTGCAAATTAATGAAGACTGCAGGAGGGCATGTTAGGAGCAGCATCAGGTATTTACAAAAATAATGTGTCAAACTTATGAAAGTAGTAAACTACTTATGTGCCAAACAGGATAACAGGTAGAGCTAAGTGTCCAACAACCAGCAGATCAGATCTGAGCTCTGCAACCTGCCACGTCCAGTTCTGAATGATTGTGGACAACCAAACAACTCAATGGAGGGACTCCACAAATATCCCTATCTTTAACAATGGAAAAGTCTAGCAAAAGATACAGCTGAAGCATTCACAAAAACCTTCAGGGAGATGTGCTGAGTGGATGATCCATCTTTATCTCCTCCAGTAGTCCCCAGCACCACATATGCCAGTCTTCAGCCAATTCACTTCACTCCACCAAGATATTAAGAAAGAGTTGAAGGCAATAGATACTGCCAAGGTTATAGGCCTTGACAATATTCCAGCAATAGCACTGAAGACTTGTGCTCCAGAATTTGCTACACTCATAGCCAAGCTCTTCCAGTACAGCTACAACACTAACCTCCCAACAATGAGAGAAATTGGGATTAAATATGTCCTGTACAGAAAAAGCAGGACAAATCTAGCCCAGCAAATTACTGAAGCCATCAGTAAGCATCAGTCTACTCTCAATCATCAGGAAAATGACAAAAGGTGTCAAGCAGCACCTGCTCAGCAATAATCTACTCAATTTTGCCCAGTTTGCGTCCGCAAGGGCCAGTCAGCCCCTGACCTCATTACAGCTTTAGTTCAAATATGGACAAAAAGGGCTGAATTCCAGAGGTGAAGCAACAGTGATTGCCCTTTACATGAAGGCCACATTTGACCAAGTGTGACATCAAGGAGCCCTGGCAAAACTGAAATCAATGTGAATCAGGATGAAGTACGCTCTTGTTAGTTGGAGTCATATCTGGCACACAGGAAAATGGTTGTGGTTATTTGAGATCAGTCATCTCAACTCCAGGACATCGCTGCAGAAGTAGGGATGTTCACTGATGACTGCACTATGTTCAGCACCATTCACAACTCCACAGATACTGAAGCAGTCCATATCCAAATACAGTGAGACCTGGTCAATGTTCAGGTTTGGGCTGAAAAGTGACAGGTAACATTTGTGCCAAACAAATGCCAAGTAATATCACTTCCAATAAAAGACAATCTAGGCACCCCCACTTGACATTCAATGATATTACTATCACTGAATCCACCAGTAAGAACATCCCTGGGATTGACAACCAGAAACCGACTAGACTCGCTATATAAATGCAGTCCAACTCGCTCATACCGAACAAGTTTCCCAAACTAAACTAATCCAACTTGACTGCATTTGGCCCATATCACCCTAAACCTTACCTATCCATGTCTTTTAAATGTTCTAACTGTATCTTTATGGACCACTTCCTCAAGTAGTTCATTCCAAATACAAACCACACTCTGAAAAAGTTGCCCCTCGGTCCCTTTTAAATCCTTCTCCTCTCACCTTAAAATTATGGTTCCTAGTTTTGAACTCTCCCACCCTAGTTGTACTTTTGTATCTAACTTGCTTGAATCATTTACCATTAGACCCAGATCCCCCTGCACCACAGTTTAAATAGTCTGTTTCTCAATTCTCCCAAGAGGATAAGTTCACATTTACCCTCATTTCCAACCAACGAACAGTGATCATACTTCAAAAATAGATAACTGGCTGTAAAATGTTGTGAAATATCAAAAGAGTTGACCATAAATGCAATTTTTTTTTTTATTTTATGAAGTAGCAAAACAGATTATAAAAAACAAATGTATTTCTACTGCCTTGTAAGTATTCTTCATACCATTGTGCTACAGCAGATACATTTTAACTATTATGTCAGTCTCTAACTCATGTCTATAAGCCTCACGCTTTCAAGGGCACTGACTACGTAGTCAGTAGGGCAAGGCTGTGGCACAGACTTGAACATTGACCGCTGCTCTCCACGGCAATGTTTCAAAAAAAAATAACAGTTTTCGCACAGCTGCTAAATCAAGGCCAATTATGCTGTCACAGATAAAGAGACAAGCATTCAGTTGCAAGTTTATCTATCATGGAGCTGTGAACATGAATGAGGTGAGGAAAAAGTAGAGTGGAAAAGGGAAAGAAGTGAATTCTAACTTATCCCTTATCTCCTGAGGTAAAAGTCCACAATTAGTAGATATCATTGGGGAACTCACTAACTAAACTAGCCAATGCATACATTAACTTTGAGAAGTGTTTCCACAGCACAACTCAATCTCATCATTCCTTGTCATCGTAGAGTTTTAATTTTAGAAGCTACATGGATTGGTCCACAGATCAGTAATGATGCATTTCCACCCCACACCCTGTGATGAACATCTTAGCCTGTGAATCATCCTGCAAACTCAGAAAATTCAGCTAAGATTCAGTGGATAAGATTTTTCTTTTCTCTCTCCAGCACTGTACAGGCTTGTTTAAAAGTGTTTCAGCTGAAAGTTTGGAGATGACTTTAAAAGGATATTTCAATATCTAATATTTATTTATGGTAATCAGAAGTATTTCAGGACAGCCTAAACTGTCACATGCTAGGTTTTCTTATGGCTGTCCAAAAGTTTGCAATATATTATCTTTTTATTTTACAATGTTGTTGTGCTGTATGTACATATACAAGTAGGTGAGGTCCTTCTCATTCTTTGAAAGAAATTTCACCTTTGCAAAATAAAAAAAAGGCTATTACTATCAACTGAATGGGGAAAGGATAGGTTAGGTTGGTTGGGGTCACATGGCTTCAATTTACTTCAAGACTATAGTTCTTTGACCATATGGAGCAGTGTTTCCTTGGCATCAGTGCACTGACATCTTGCATTTCACCTTAATTGCTGCTAAATGGTGCTGCTTATTACTGGAAAGAATGTTGTTTTCTTTATCTCCCAACTTGCACTTTCCCAAAGAGGTGTGCACCTAACTGGAAATTCTTCAAGTTGCACAGCAAAACTGTGTCATGAAACTGAGTTACCAGATCTTGCCTCGATGTAAACTGGAGTTTGATCCATGACAAACATAGGAGATCTAAAAATTAGGTTTTACTCCATATGGAATGTTTTTTGAGTTTGCCTTAGAGTTTGCTTCTGGGCCTTATGCAACTTCAGAAAACAGGGTGTCATAGCTATCAGTTACTGGAAAGATGAATGAAATTGAATATTAATTTTAAAACCAGGAACCTGCCATTAGCAGACACAGAAGATGAAGGGAAACTTCACAACTTTTAAGTAGTACATGGACGAACATGTGAACTGTAATAACATTCAAGTCAATGGGCCAAGTGCTGCAAAGTGGGATTATTGTACATGGGTTGGCATAGACTCAACGGGCTAAAAGGCCTCTTCTGAGCTATGACTCTGACCTTCCATAATTCTGAAGCAGAACCACAGACTTTCGACTGAACTTTGCTTTTGATTTATTCAAGTAGCATCACCCTCTCTTTGCCAATTCAGCTATTTATCAAGCAATCGCTGTTGGGACAAAGCCAATACACTTACACCAAATGATTAGATACCATTACCTACAGGTTTCAGTGGGAATCACAAAAAGTAGCTGCCCAGCAAATCAACACTCAATACTGTTAGACTTAGAGCAGCCAAAACATTGGATTTCCATTCACCAGAATAAACAAATTAATGCATCTCTGAATTACAATTCCAATGCTAGAAACTGAAGTCAATGATCAGACAGCTTCTTTCGATTATCTATACAACACTGCACAAGTCTGTTGAAACGCTATCTATCCTCATCCCGTACAACAGTATCTAGCTGCAGTCTGAATATTTTGCCTCCATTGCTCAATGAAAAAACTCCTACCATCTAAATATATATTTTAAATTTACAAATCATTAATATAGCTATTCTCTGGGTACAATAACACCATTACATTGTCACTGACGTAGTGGTGCAGAGGCTGGAATGTCTAATTCAGGCATACGGAGAGTTTAAATCCCATCATACCAGCATGAATATTTAAATTCAGTGACAAAATAAAGTACAAAGAGCTGATATTTAGAAAAGGTAAAGTCACCACAGTGCCAGAGGACCTATGGCTGCTCTCTGAGATGGTCGGCTGGTGGTCAGCATAAAGTTTAACATAAAGGTCAGCACGCCTCAGGTGAGGGGTGAGGTTACAAAGGCAGAACCTTCATGGTAACCTCGTTTGATACCTGTAGGCAATTAAAACTGCTAAAACAAGACACTGAACAGGGCCTTCATGACATGTTTCAATTCAACAGTAGTGCACAACAGCTCTCAGTCAGCTACTAGGCTTTGGTCGAGGCATGCCTGGAGTAGCCACCCCCTAGAGGACGGTGCCTCATTTAGCATGACACGTGCCCAACCCCACTTCATACCACATCATGACTGACCCAACCATTGGAGCCAATTTATGGCCCAAAGTTAGGAATCTGACTTGCTATCTTTCCTTCTCCACAATGTTCTAACAGAGCCCTGGATAGAAATTCCACAGACTGCACTGGTTCAAGACTTCCAAAGTGCAATAAGTGCTCACGTCTTTTTATTCATTCACAGGATGATAGCATCGCTGGCTAGGCAGTATTTAATGCCCATCCCTAATTGGCCAGAAGATAGTTAAGAGTAAACCATATTTCTGTGGATCTGGAGTCACACATAGGCCAAACCAGGTAGGGAAGGCAGTTAGCTTCCCTAAAGGACATCAGTGAACCAGATGGATTTTTCTGACAATCAACATTGGATTCATGGTCGTCACTAGACTCTTAATTCCATTTTTTTTTAAATTGAATCCTGCTGTAGCGGGATTTGAACCATCTCCCCAGATCATTAACTGGGTTAACAGTCCAGCAATAATACCACAAGGTCATTACCTCCCCCTGTTATGCACTCCCATATCATGTAAATGAATAAAATAGATTTCTATTTAACTTCAACAGTTGTCAGGTCATGAGAATTATTAGCATTTATTTAAAGGAAATGGCCCCTTGATAAGGTGATCAAGAGTTACAGGATGAAGGCAGCAGAATGGGATTGAGAAACATATCAGCCATTATCGAATGGCCTAATTGTGCTCCCATATCTTATGATCTCACTAAGAGACCTGATTGACAGTCAGCCAGCCAGCCATTTAAGTCTGTATATACTCTGAGCATGAACATTTTTTTAAATTCACTGTTCAAGTGAGAACACTGCTATCAAGGCTGACACTTCAGGTGGCACAATGGCAAGCACTGCTGCCTCAGTGCCAGGGACCCAGGTTAGATTCCACCCATGGGTGACAGTGTGAAGTTTGCACGTTCTCCTTGTGTTTGTGTGGGTTTCCTCTGGTTGCTCCAGTTTCCTCCCACAGTCCAAAGATGTGGGGGTTAGGTGGACTGGCCAAGCTAAATTACCCATAAAGTCCTGGGATGTTCAGGCTAGGTGGATGGGCCATGGGAAATACAAGAATAGGATGGTTCTGGGTGGGACACTCTTCATAGGGTTGGTGTGGACTTGATGGGCCAAATGGCCTGGTTCCACATTGTAGGGATTCTATGATTTCCTGTTTCTCTTTTGTTGTTTTCCAAGAGATGAAATGGCTTTGCTGCAATTGTTGTGTAAGGTGCAATTTAGAGGGTATTTAAAGTCAACAAAGTTGGTAAGTGATTTCAGTTAGTTTAGATGAAATTGGATAAAGGAGGAGAAGTTTCCCTTTACGAAGATAATTATTCACCAGATACATTGAAGGTTTGCTGGAAATCAAAAAAAAAAATACCCCCTGCAATGCATTTCCAATTTGTTAGAAATGGAAGCTAGAAGAAAGGGAGTAGCAGTCCAGTTTCGATAGCACCCTGAAACAGAACATAGGTTGCCTCATTTAGAACATTACTCAGGCCCCTTACAGGCACCTGAAGGTATCTACCTTAGAAACTGGAAAGGGGATAGTGTTGGTGGCCTACTGTTCTGTTCATCAGCAAGTATGGCATCAAGGGAAGACCGGAGCCCTTCCAGAAACACCAGTTGCCCTTTTTGTCTGGCTGCAGGTAGGTGAACACCCTGTAACACAAGATACAATTAATTATGGAAAATTCGAGAAAGACAACATTGGGCACAGTTCAACCAGAGTATCTTCAGTGCCCCGAGTCCACACTCCTGCAACAAAATATTGTGGACACTTAGAATGAAATATCCCAAGCTATTTTACAGAAACTTGATACTTTACGTGGAAAAACAAAATGTGACCCCAAGTTGTATAAACAATTGTTAGGTCAGATGACCAAAAGCTTGGTCCAAGGTAGGCTTTACACAGTGTCTCAAGGGCGAAGAGGTGGAGTGGATTAGAGAGAAAATTCCACAGCTTAGAATAAGAAGATGCATCAACTACTAGTGAAGCGATTAGTGCTCAAAAGGCCAGAATTTCATAAGCACCAATATCTTGGAAGGTTTAGATTATCAGAGGAATTTGATCAACTGACCTTAGCGACAGAATTCCATAAGCTTCTTGCACGTTATTGAAATGTGAAGTCAAAGAATTCCAAACAAGTGTTGATAGTCTGTTGTGATTTATATCTACTTTTAATATAATTTATTTCAGAGTTTAGAGTTTGGATTTTGAAACAGTGGCATGTCTGTTATGATCCGAGTATGAGGGTAGTTAATGATTAATTTGACAGTATTTCTGCAATCATTTTGTGTAAACCAGTATGAAAGAGGGAGTCCTGGAATGATCATGGGAAAATATTTACCCGAGGAGAGTTTTACAAGCAGACAAAGTAAACATTGAGGAGCATTGGCTTGTTTTTAGTTTAGAAGGATTGGGAACTTTCTCTTTGCTTAGGGAAAAACACAGTTTGGAAAGGTTTTGCATTCAACTCATTGACAACTTGGTTAAAGTTAGATGTATAAGAAGGAAGCTATTTCAGGGAATGGTATACGACAGACTAAGTATTTTAGTTTGGAAGTTCCAGACCAGATTGTTTAGTTCAAACCTTGAAGGGGCTATTCAAAGCTGAGAAAATCTTAGCACACAGTTGAGAGAGCATACTTCAGAAGAAGCTATCAAACTTGAGGGCAGGAATTGAAAGGAGCAGTTAAGTCAAACCCATAGGTGTGATAGAGAAGGGAATTAATTTACCCCGAGTATTTGGGTACTGTAAAGTGATTATGTTGGAATAAATGGAACTGTATTTTTACAGTATTCTAAATTGTGTTATGAGTAAACACCTTGATTTATTTTATTTTGTTTTTATTTGTTTTGCAAACTAAATTTCTATTTGATTGTTAAACTCAAATCTGCAGCACAGTATGCTAGTGTTTCAATGAAACAGCACTTCATTAACTAAAAACAAAACAAAACAAAACAGCTGGGGCTATAATAATGTCAATAGTGACTCATCATGGAAGGGTTACAGATGACCGAAGCAACCATAGTTCAGAATCAATGAAGTGAATCTTTTTAGCCACAAGGTATTGCTAAATTGATAGGAGGGAACTTAGAACACCAATGTATAATGTTGGAAATTTACAGAACCAGAAATGACTCAGTCACAATTTAAAAAAAAAAATACACTACCCTCATACAGCAAGCCCAGCTATTTCCATACTTACTAGCTTTTGGGCAACAAGACTGTAATGATTAAAAGACTGGACCAGGCCAAGAAAGCACACCTTACAACCTCCTGTGGAAAAAAATAAATATTAGACTAGATACTTCCGAACAAGCTATATACATAACTCAAACTGGTTTTTATTTTGTAATTTCAAAAGTGCTCTCTCAGGAACTGTTCACGCTACATATCATCCTCAGTTTTTGACTGGATTCCAATAATTCCACTGAAAGACATAGCCTGAATAAAATTACGCTGTACCAGCCAGAATGCCAATTGGTCATACTTTAGATATAAAAGTTACACAAAATACCTGCATACTCCTGTTAAAGCACACGGAACTGGAAGAATATAGCTGCCACAAATGTATAGTGGGCTCCATCAAGACAAAATCACAAAAGATCTTTTGAAATTCAGTAAACAGTTTGATAGTTAAACAGCCTAAGCTAATGGCTGGTACAGTTAAAAGGTTAACTACATTAACTATATAAAAAAAAGGATAGACCTGTATTTCAGATTGAGTTAACCCAATATCTACTTTCGAAGCACGATGCAACAATTTATGATAGTTGCCATTAGTGAGCTTTGAAATATATAATAGTCTGGCTGTGATCCATGATTGTGTGCAGACATTTCAGGAGGGTAAGCAGAGCACTAACAGGATGAAATAGGGAGGAAATAGGGAGGAAGCCAGGACTGCTAAACTGAACAAGACCACCAAGAGCCAAAACCTGCAGAGTGCTGAAAGAAAGGGACAAAAGGAGATGTTGTCACTCATTCCGAGGAGTTCTGCTTACTCCATCTCTCAAAACAACCTCTAACAACTAGGGCTCAGAAGTCGTCACAACTGCTAAATCTGATTCAAAATTTTCACCTCCCTCACTTCAGAAAGGGAAGCATCAAGCAAGACTGGTCTTCAATGATAGCATAAACTAATCACATTTTTATATTGAATTTTTATTCTTCCTTACTTTAGATCTTTGTTCTTGTATTTTAGCAAACAACTTCTTCACTTTTTAAACTTAATTATTGCTGAAAGTTATTTGTGTAATAAACTAACAATTTACTTACATTGAAATACTAACTCACATTGCTGGTTATTTTTTACTTGAGATACTTGGAAATTTAAAGGGGGTATCATGTCACAAAGACACACAAGAGATCAATTTGTTTTAAAATTTATACTTATTTAATTTTGAAATGAATTTTGCTTGATTCAAATGGCTGCTACAGGTGACCTGATTTCCAAGTTGCCAACAGCTATAGAAAAACATCTAGCAGTAATTACAAGAACAAAGATAAATAGATCATCCCTAGTATAATTTCTCATCTAGTAAAATAGAAATTGCAAGACAACAGATATGCCATCTCAAAGAATGAACTGATAATGAAGGGAGAATCATCAAATCTCAACATACATGCAGAGATGCTGAGATATCCTCATCCACACCCTAAACTGGACAATGGATTCTCCACCACAGGGATAGAAACAAAATGAAGTCAATTCATCTTGGAACCACGCCACACGACCAATACTCCTCTGGTCTCAAGGTTTAGTTGTAAATTCTGGACTGCCTTTGCCTCAGTCTGCTTTTTACCATCGAAATGAGTTAAATCCATAAGAACATAACAAAACCGCCAGACTCCAGGCCACTAAGCCAACCTCAGGCCCAAGTAACAAACACAATGCTGGAGAAACTCAGAAGGTCTGTCAGCATCTGTGGAGAAAAAGCAAGAAACAGAGTTAAGGTTTAGAGCCTGGAAGGACTCTTCTTCAGGAATGCAGATATTCTGAGTTGTTATTCTGTTTGAGTTTTAAAGCATCTACATGATGTCACTTTTATTCAAGTCCAAATAAGGCTTCTTAAAACCTAGTTCTAAAAGAAACCTTAGGAGATTGTAAGAACTGCCAGAGTCAGAGATGCTGGAGTCAGAGATAACACAGTGTGGAGCTGGAGGAGCACAGCAGGCCAAGCAGCATCAGAAGAGCAGGAAACTCTGAAGAAGGTTACCAACCGGAAATGACAATTTTCCTACTCCTCTGATGCTGCCTGGCCTGCCGTGCTCCTCCAGCTCCACACTGTTATCTCTAAAAGAAGCCTTGCTTTGATTGAAAAAGTGGACTAAGCCTCAATACATCTACGTTATACTGCTGCATTTTCAACGTTAGAAGAAATTCTGGAACTCCTGCCTTGGCTAACATAACTGAATTGGAGTTCCAACAAAAGTGAAGCGTCACTAAACACCAGCTTTCTGAACTATAACATTCATAATAATATCCATATTTTTGGCTTTTGTTATCTTTTCCTTTTTTCTTCCTTGTATGCTTGTGTCTGGGTGTTGCAGCAGTAATCCCCCAACATGAACAAGCAATAAATCCAATTTAACCCTAAAGAGAATTTGTTGCGAGGAATGTTAAAAATTGGACTTCAGTATGCTTGAGGAAAACGTATGCTGCTTGGTTTAAGAGATAAAATAGAATTTAGTCTGGAAAAAACTTAAGGTGATATATTTTAGGAGAAGAAATAAGGCAAAGGTTACACCATAAATGGTAGAACCTAGGAACTACAGAGGATCAGGGACACTTTGGTGTCTATGTCTACAGATCCTTGAAAGTAACAGGACAAGTGGATAAGATGACATATGGGTTACCTGCTTTTCTTAGTTGAGGCACTGAATTCAAGAGCAAAAAGGCTATGATAGAGCTGCTGAAGAAATTAGGTAGGCAATAGCTGGAATAATATGTGCAGTTCCGAGCACCACACTTCGAAAAAAGTGTGATTGCTCTAGAAAGGGTGCACAGGAGATTGACCAGACAGTTGCCTGGGCTAAATACTAAACAAAAAAAAAAAAAAAAAAAAAAAAAAATTGCAAATGCTGGAAATCAAATAAAAACAGAAATTGCTGGAAAAACTCAGCAGGTCTGACAGCATCTGTGGACAGAAAGCAGAGTTAATGTTTCAGATTCAGTTCTGAAGGGTTACTGGACCCGAAACGTTAACTCTGCTTTCTCGCCACAGATGCTGTCAGACCTGCTGAGTTTTTCCAGCAATTTCTATTTTTGTTGTCTGGGCTGGTGTGTTTTAGCTATGAAGAGAGAATGAGATGGGCTGGGATTGTTTTACTTAGACCATAGGAAGCTGAGGGGGATTCCAACTGAAGTCTACAAAATGATGAGGAGTCAATAACTAGGAGGTTTACAGGAGATTTAAGGAAGTATTTTTATCACAGAGAGTGTGGTGGGTATCTAGAACTCACTGCCTGTAAGGGTGGCAAAGGAATGAACCATCACGTTTAGGAAGAATTTGATCATCACTTGAAGTGCCATAGCATACATGACTACAGGCTAAATGCTGGAATGTGGACTAGAGTAGATTGGTGATTGATGACCAGTATTCACACGATGGGCTTCTTTCCATGACGTACAACTCTCTCACTAATAACTGTTTTCAATCATAGGTTAAATAAAGGTTTAACTTACTCAACAATTTGCATGCATCTTCTCTGCAATGCAAAAACCAAATTACATGTGCCAATCTCATTCAACAAGCCAAATTTATACATAATATTCCTGGGCATAAAGTGCATGAACTCCAAATGGTTCTTTTATAAGGAATTGAAGTGAAGGGTTAAAGAAGAATTTAAATGACCAGAGAATACTGTGTGTATGAGATACTTACAAGAATGTTTATGGACCACAAAATCCGATACCCTTCCACAGCCCAGTTTGTCAAATATCTAATCTCACACGTGTAGGACATTAATGCCAAACACTGTGAAAGTTGAATCTTTGTTGAAGACAACAGTATGACCTGAAAACAAGTTGTGCAATGCACTCATGACTGCAGGTTAAGGTGCAGCACTACAATACACACCAACTCAACACTAGCTCCCTAAAAATGCGATGCCACTTACCCTTAAGATAAAAAGAAAGGAAGTGATGTATAAGGAAACTTCCATCCGTCTGCTTGTCACAAAGGAGCACGGCTTTTCCCTGTTTTGAACAGAAGCACAGAAAAAGTTGTTTTCATGTGCAAAACTTTTACACAGAGCAAACACAAGGGACAGGAGTAGGTCAATCTCTCACATTCCACCATTCAATGAGATTGTGACTGATTCAAACCTGAAAATGCATTTATCCAACTACGCGCTATATCCTTTGATAACCTAACACAATGAATTTCAGCTTTGAAAGCTGCAATTGTTGTCACATCCATAGCCTTCCACATCAACTATTTCATGTTATTATCCACTACATTAACAAGTACCTCTTGATTCATTCCTCAATATCGTAAACTTTAAGATCATGACCCTTTGTCCTTGATTACTTACATGGTGAAATTGTTTGATTATACTTAACCAAACTGGATCCTTTAACATTTTAAACATCTCAATCTGATTACCTAAATTTCCTGGAATCAAGCTAATTTTGAAACCTGTCTTCATAATTTAATCATTAAAACGCTGGTATTATTCTGATTAATCAGTGCTCTGCTCACCCCAAAGCCAAAATATTTTATTACAACCGAGTTTGGAAGACTGCATCACCACTTCAGTCCCACTACTCCATAGGTAAAAACATGAAATAAAAATACTTTCAGTTCCTAAGATGATAAATTATGTATGGTATTTACATCAGTTTAAATGGAAAGATTTGTCAACCAGATTTCTTAATAAACACAATTAGCAGTTTACCAAAACAAAGCCTATTTAAAAGGAGTCAGTTGTTGGTTAGCATACAATCATGAATATAGAAGTATAAATGCTTCTCTTTCCAAATATCCCCAGCAAACAAACACACAGACACAAACACACACTTCCAGGAGGATGAACAAAGGTGGTATAGGTGACCATTCCTAGTGGAACGGGCAAGTCAGAAGCAATAGAAAGGGTAGAACTTAGAACAATCAACATTGATAGGGAAAAGGTACTCAGCAAACTATTATGATTGAGGGCAGACAAGTCCCTGGCCCTGATGGCCTACATCCTAGGGTATTGAAGTGGCGGCAGAGATAGTGGATCCATTGGTTACAATATTCCACAATTCCCTGGACACCGGAAAAGTTCCAGTGGATTGGAAAAATGCTAATTTAACGCCCTTATTCAAAAAGGGAGGGAGCAAATTACAGACCAGTTAGTTTAACATCTGTTGGAATCAATTATCAAGGAAGCAATATCAGGACATTTGGAAAGTCAAAACTCTATCCATCAAAGTCAGCATGGTTTTATGAAGGGCAAATCATGTTTGACTAATTTGCTAGAGTTCTTCGAAGATGTAACAAACAAAGTGGATAATGGAGATCTTGTAGATGGAATACAGCTGTACTTCCAAAGTGTTTGATAAGGTGCCAAACAAAAGGTTAATTGTAAGGTTGGATCATATGGAATTACAGGTAATTTATTAGCTTAGATAGGTGGCTGGCTGATGGACAGAAGACAGAGCGTCAGGATAAATGGGTTTTTTCCTGGATGGCAAGTAGTAACTAGTGGGGTGCTACGGAGTTTGGTCCTTGGACCCAGCTATTTACAATTAGGGAATTAATAAGGAGGAAACAGGGAAATGGCGTAAAATTTAAACACATTTTGCATCACTTGTCATGACAGATGCTACTACAAATATACCAAAGGTAGCAGATAAGCAAGGTACTAATGGGCGGAAAAATCTTGTAACATTCTTGATTACAAGTGACAGTGTTTGACAAACTAATGTCACTAAAGGCAGATAAGTTACCAAGACCTGACAGTCTGCATCCAAGAGTTTTAAAAGAAATGGCTGTAGAAAAAGTGAAGGAATTGTTCAGAATATTCCACTACATACTGGATTCCTAGAGGCTTCCAGCAATTGAAAAAAACCACTATGTGACACCCCTATTCAAGAAGGAATGGAAACAGCAACCTATAGGGCAGTTAGCCTAATAACAGTCATTGGGAAAATGCCACATAAAAAAGGGCATACGATGGGAGCTCACAATATTAGTGACAATATACTAGCAAGATCAGAATAATACAGATTTTTCAGGTTGGAAAGACATAACTACTGTGTGCCACAACGTTCAGTCCTGGTACCTCAAGTCGTTTATATAGATGATAAATAATTGAAGGAGACAGCAGAGTGTACTGCATCTAAATTTGCTGATGGTGCAAAAATAGGTGGAAGGATATCTTGTGATAAGAACATAAGGAATCTGCAAGGCGACGTAGGTAGGTTGAGTCTGTGGACGTAAACTTGGTAGATGGCATTTAATGCAGTTAACTACGAGGTCATGCACTTTGATGAGAAGAATCAAAAGGCAGACTATTATTTAAATGGAACAGGGTAGTGAATGAGGATCTCTCTACCTCAGAATTATGAAAGGTAGATCACTGAAAGAATTTAAAGGAGGGAGACAAATTTTTGAAAGATCAGGGAGTTGAGGAGCAACTTATTAGCCCAAATAAGGCTGCCTTGATGTAAAAGGTAGTCATTGGCAACTCAACATTTTTGCCCATTCTTGAACCAAGATTCTAACAAGGCCAGCCACTGAGCAGCCCTTAGAACTTAGCATCAGTGAAAAGGTTATTGTTGAACAAGTGTTATTCAAATGTATTGTCAATGCCCCATTCTATCACTTTATTGATGATCGAAAGTAGACTGACAGGCACCACATATTAGGTATGCCCTCTTGCACTCTAGATTAAACCACTGCTGATTTTCAGGCTTGATGGGTCACTGTAGAGTGGGGGATGTGCTAAGCTATGACATTACAGTTTGTGGTTAAAACAATTCTGCTGCTGTGCCTCATGGATTCTCAGTCAAGTTGCTACATCTGATCTACATCTTCCCAATTCAGCACCATGTCCCAATAATGATGGAGGGTATCCTTAAAGTGAAGTACTTGACCTTCACAATGATTATGATATTCAGTCTTATCAATGCTGCCATGGATAGATGTATCAGGTAGATGGTGAGGTTAAGTCCATGTGGATCTTGGTTCCCTCATCATCTGCCACATCCTCAAAAACATGGCCAGCTCAGTCAGTAGTGGTGCTTTCTAGTCATGGACATTGAAGTCCCCAGGGTACATTCTGTGATCTTGACTCCTTCAGCTTTTCCTCCATGTAGCACTCATCATAGAAGAGTGCTTATTCTTTAAACCAGGAGTCTGGAGTCAATGTTGAGGCCTCCTGGGGCAACTCCCTCAACACTAAACCACGTGCCTCATCTCTGCTGGATATATTCTGCTGGTAGGACATGCTATATAGTGATGATGATGATGATGATATCTGAAAGAGTGATAATTGTGGATGTATGACTTGCTGATAATGTCAGAATGTTGTTTGATCAGTTTGTGGGATAGCTCCCCAAATTTGGCACAAGTCTTCAAATGTTACTTCAGGACAACGGTGCAAGGTCAACAATGCTATGTATGTTGTTGTTTCCAGCATCTAGGTCGAAGCTAAGTGGTCCATCCAGTTTCATTCCTTGCTTTAGACTTTGTAACAGTTTTGACACTACTGATTGGCTTGCTTGGCCATTTTACAGGGTAGTTAAGAGTCAAACACATTGTTGTGGGTCAGGACTCACACTGAACTATAACTGTAATCAAAGCAGCAGAGCACACTTCTGGGTAGGGGACAGTATTAAATGAAAATCACAACAACTGGGGGTGACAATATCAATTAGTACAGTGGGTTTGAATTCTAATCCAAAGACTGAGGAATAAAATTTATGGTGACACTTCATAACACTCAGGTAGCGTAATCAATCCCAAACAGTTGTTCAAAGAAGGGCAGAGGAGTTCTCCCAGGTATCCTGGCCAATAATCAACCAGAGTTTGAGGTCATTATTACTTGATCATTATTGTCACATTGTTGTTTGTGATACCTTCCTTCATCAGAAAGCCTGTCATGGTTCCCGTATTTACCTACATTTCAACAGTAACTACTCTTCTAATGTAAGTCAATGGCCATAAAGTGCTTGGATTTCTCGGGTAGTGAAAGGTTCTATAATAAACATACATTCTTTTTCACCCTCACTATATATTGTAAAGATAGCAGCTTTAATTTTGATTATGGACTAAAATGGAAAAAGGGCTCTTTTTAAAACTAAAGACGGGGGAAGGAACTGAGGCACTTTCAAAAACAAGTTACTGGAACTCATTCTGAGTTGAATTT
>NC_063335.1:92025173-92075173 GCF_021869965.1 Rhincodon typus
CTCTCCTCCACTGATGTGTATGATCTACAAGATACACTGCAGAAATTTGCTCAAGATCCTTAAACAGCAGCTTCCAAACCCATGACCACTTCCATCTAGAATGACGAGGACAGCAGATACTTGGGAGTTCCCCTCCAAGCTACTCACCAGCCTGACATGAAAATATATCATTGTTTCTTCACTGTCGCTGGGTCAAAATCCTGAATTGCTGCCCTAAGGGCATTCATTATGTGCTTACCTACGGCACATGGACTGCAGCAGTTCAAGTAGCTCACTACCACCTTCTCAAGGGCAACTGGAATGGGGAGTAAATGCTGGCCAGCCAGCGATGCCCATGTCCCACGAGAGAATTTAAAAAGAGAGATATATATAAATAGCTGAACTGGTCTTCACATTCCTACCTAACCCTGCTAACTTTTCAGCCCATTGCTTATCAGGAATCTATTGATTACTGCTGTTAAAAATATTCAAAGGTGCTTCTACCACAATTTTATGAGGAAGAGAGTTTGAGAGACTCCTAACTTCTCAGAAGAATTTTCTTCTCCCCTCTGGATGACTGCTTATTTTGAAAAAGTAATCCTTTGTTCTAGATTCTCCCATGAGAGGAATCATGTTTTCCACACCAACACTGCTAAGATGCCTCAAGAACTTATATGTTTCAATCAAGTCACCTCTCAGGCTTTACACACTGTTCTCCAGAGGCGGACTCACCAATATAATTGAAGCATTATCTCCATACTTTTGTATTCAGTTCTCTTCTCGTTGGATTACAACATTCTACTAGCTTTCCTAATTGCTTGCTGTATCAACATAATAATCTTTTGTGATTTGTGCACTAGCATACCCAGATCACTCTGCCACTTGGGACACATCATCTAAATAGTGAAGGACTGCTATGTTTCCTATTTATTCATCCCACCAAAATGGACAGTTTTAGAATATTGCATTTTCATACATGATATTCCATTTGCAAGATATTTTCCCACTCATTTAACCCTCAGTGGTTATGAAATGCAGTATGTGGCAGAGAACAAAAGCAGTGAATCTTTCTTCATTTCCTTAGCAGAGCAGTTGTTCATGGTGAATTGGATGCTGCAGTTTAAAAAAGACACTGAAAGTGTAATATGGTAAATATCACGAAAACTACATGACACAGGAATTGAAGACTAAATGAACGTCTTTATGTGAAGCTACTTTTTTTTAACTGACCATAAAACTTCTGAAAATATCTTCCTTTTTCCTAAACTAGTCTCATACCAGTCATGGGCTCAGATGATTCATAGGCTACGCTCAAATGTGTATTATTGCTGACATAACAGGAAAGGTGTGAGGGTCTTTAAGACAGAGGAGATTTATCAGAATGATTCCAGGGAGGTTGAATATTAACTACAAAGTTGGATTAGAGAAGCTGAAGTAGTTCTCATTGAAGCAAAAGACATTGTGGGGAAATTGGATGTGCATAAGATTATGAAAGGGGACGTACATTTCAGGTGTGAGAGGAGATGCGGGAAGATGTAAGGAAGAACTTTTTAATGCTTGTGTATGAGAATGGTGGAAACAAAGATTATCACTTTCAAAAGGAAATTGATGGACATTTGAGAATAAACTTGCTGGGCAAGTGGGGAATACGATTGACTGGATGCTTTAGAGAGAACCACTATGGACTCAGTGTGTTGAATGGCTGCCTGTTGCGCCATTATGATTCTATTACTATTCTGGGATTATCCTGTCTGTCTGTGAAGTAGGTCCTCCTGTTATCGGATACCAGTAATTTGTGTCATGACAAGTGGTAAATGCAACATGCTTGAGAGGTTCAGTGGCTTTGGATCCATGATTTTGAAGGTTCTCCGCCACTGGGTGTTTATTCCCACATCACGCCTGCATTTATTGTAGATATTTTCTAATCAACCTGTTCAGAGATGGTATTATACACTTCTGGAGCGGACTTGAATCTAGGTCTCCTGGCAGAGATAGGGGCATTAACACTACACCCTGAGATGTCCTGTGATACATATGGGTGCTTTGACATTCTATCTCACCTGGACTTCTTACAAAAACAAGCATCTCGTGTGTAACTACATCCAAATTATGCAGTTTAAATTCTGATCTGTAGCCATTGAATAATTGCAAAGTGTCAGTGGCATGATGTCATTATGAATAATCTCTCTAACTTCAGAGCAACATATTTTCTAAGCTTGCAGAGATATGAATTTAGCTTGGCGACAGACTTAAATCATGCTACAGCGTGAACAATATAAAAGCATTTTGTGTTGCTCATGAGTTTATAAGACCAGCTTATTCAACTGAAGTACATCCCATTACATACATTCTTTTTCTGAGCATCAGGGCATTCATCTTTTTTAAAGGTCTTGTTATGAATAATAGGCTTATCAAGGTCACTGATGGCAAGCATCCACATTTCAAATAATAATTCAACTGTAGTTTTTCTTAATTCAAGTAGAGTAAAGCTTCCTGTATTTTACTCAATGACCTGATATCAACTCAGTACTGGTACATTCTTTGTACACCAGCATCCTCTCAACGTGAGACTGCTACAAAGGGCAGTTATGTCTTCTGGATGCATACCTGCTTGGAACTGAACTGATGTGAGACTCCTTTCACATACTAACCCCTACAGCCAGGAGATAAGGGTTTCATCACATCCCACTGGGACTAGCTCTGAACTTCAATTGTTCTACACCGTACAGTCTTTGAGAAAGAAATATTTTAAAACAGAATAATCATACCTGAAAGAAAGGATACTTTAGATAAGGTTCTGAATTCAGTAGATTACTAAGGAAAATGAAGAATCTTGAGTCATTAAAAATCTCCTAGTGGGCTTTTCACGTCCATTTTCTCATTGTTTTTAATCTCTTGAACTTTTTTTTGCAGGACATGGGTTGTGGAGCAAGTTTAGGAGTGATATCCGACAACTTTCTAGTGACTGGAGGTCAAGGCTGCGTCAGCCTCTGGGACATTGGCTATGGAGACTTACTTCAGACAGTCTACCTAGGCAAAAGTAATGAGTTGCAGCTTGTTCGACAGCTGCTGGTCCTGGACAATGCTGCCATCGTGTGTGACTTTGGCAGTGAGCTTAGCCTTGTTTACTTCCCTTCAGTTCTGGAGAAGTTGGACTGATAAAGCACGAGTCTTATACTAACATGTCTCTGCCTCAAATAAGAAGAATGGATGCAAAATTGCAATCGTGATCCCGAGTTTCTATGTGATTAGAGAAAAGATACACTGAATGGTTAGAAGCTCGTGCATGGGGATAAAATCTGCCTGGGATTTTAGAGAAAGGAAGCAAAACAAATTTATAATTTTATAATTTATATAACAAAGCTTCAGAACTGTGTACTGCATGGTGCAGGTACAGTAAATCGCCTTAAAGCACTATGGTGACTTATCAAGCAGGTCAAATGTTAGTAATCAAGTCTGGTTTTATTCGGTTTTTTTGCAATGTTGTGTCATGTGAAACAAACGTAAACTATGATGCAAAGAAGATAGTGCAGATGTATTTTTTAAATTAAAACTAATTTTTTGTAAGGTGTTGATTTTTTTTATAAAAACAGGTGCAAGTATAAAAAAGGATAGGCCTGTGCAAGAGAGATTAAACGGATTTATGATTTTATTGTCACGTATATTTTACAGTCAGAAAAAACAGTAAAATACGGTGAAAAGCTTTTCCACAGTCACCACGATCTGACACCATTTTGAATAGTTCTAAGAATATGAAAAAAATAGAAAGATATAGCAACATAAACTGTAACTGAATTCTTGCATATCATGAGCAATTTCTATAGATGGAAAGGAACGTACCAAAAAGGCTGAAAATACAATTAAAAAAAAGAGAAATTGTAATGAAGGAAAAAGAAACTTCATTTTTAAAAAAGTCCCATCAAACTAACAGTCAGTCTGACTGGTATTTCTTTTTCTCAAGAGAAATCGGAAAGTAAACCATCTGAGACCTTATTCAGAATCCAAGACTTTTGAGCATGAGGTACTTGTTAAAAGTCAATGAGCCACAATTGAAATATTATCTTCTGTACAGGTACTGATGACCTGTGTATATAAGATATTCTTTCTATGATATCATGTAAAGTGGAATCCTATTATAGTTAACCATGCTGCTCAACATTCAACAAAAACTGTTTGATTATCCTCTTTGCCTTCTATTGCCCTTGTGGTCGTCTAGCCACAACACCCCCGCCCTATCCCTACCCCTGTGTTTCTTGGCCTCCCTTCATGCCTGTGTTTGTCAGCTTCTCCTCATTTTGTAATACATCTTTTCACTTCCCAGTTTCTGTATACCTGTGTGCAGTTCAGATTAATGCTATAAAATGGACTTTACAGTTTGTTTTTTTTTTGTTCCATTGAACACATTTCACCGTACCCAAGCAATCTGAGTGAAGCACTGCTCGACCATTTAAATTACTCAGTAAAGTGGTACTCAGGGCAGAAGCTGCAAGGTTACCTGTGCAGAGCCTGTCTAGAGATCAAGAAACCGCTGCAGCACTGTAGTTCCATATCAATGGATTTGTTCACATCTAATGTACTAGCATTGAGTCTCATGATTCTTACTATGTTGTCAACATTGGCACTCTTCACGGCTTAGACCAAATAAGAGTCTCATTAATAATATATATTTGAATGCTAAACAATAAAACTGAGGCAATTTTTTTCTAATAATAATTGCTACTAAAGCCTTCACTGCAAATAACCTACACTGGTAGAATCAGAGTTTTACAGGTGTGGATAGGGAACTTATTTGATCTAAGATGCCTGTGCTGGTATGATAGTTACCTATTTCTGCCCATTCCCTCTTAATCTATTTTAATCTTTAATTGTTTATCCATGTTCTTTCAAAAAAAATCTGTGGATTCTGCTTACCCCCACTGGTTTCTGCAGAGGGTTTGAAGGGCATATTCCATCTTTGTGAAGAAAAAGAAAGCATTTTTCTAGCTTCCCTCTTGATTTATTTGATGATTATCTTAAATTTATGCATTCTACAGTATTGCTGAGACCACATACAAGAGTGTTATGCACAGTACTCCTTAATTGAACAAACCTATAACTGCCTTAGAAGCCATTCAGACAAGGTTCATATGACTTATTCCTGCTTATCTTATGAAGAAAGGTTGAACAAATTAGACCTATGCCCATTGGAATTTAGAAGATTGAAAGGTGATCTTACTGAAATGTACAAGATCTTGACAGGACTGGATAGGGGGATATATGGAAGATGTTTCCACTAGTGGTGGTGACATAATTTAAGAATATAAGGTCTCCATTTTAAGTCAGAGATGAGGAGAAACTTTTCTCTAAGGGTCATCAGAGTGTGGAATTGTCTTCCCCCGAAGAAAGTGGAGGCTGGATTTTTAGATTGAATCAAGGCTGCGTTAGATAAGCCTTGTTAAACAAGGGAATCTAGCATTATATGCCTCAGACAGGAAAGTGGAGCTAAGACCACAATCAGCTCAGCCATGACCTTACTAAATGGTGGAGCAGGTTTGAAGGGCCAAATGGCATCCTCCTGCTCTGACGTCCCATGTACCTAGTTAATGATTCATTGATTAATGAAAAGTTATTTTCTAATTATATTCTCAAACACTTCATAATTTTAAACTGATGCCAGTCTCCTAATAACTTAATTTTAGCAGTTTCAAAATTAAATAATGCAGTGTTATTTTGGAAAATGAACCATGTTCATTCTAAAACAAGCACTATAAAAGGATTCCCCTTTACCTAAATTGACAGTTTTTATAATGAAGGAAATTTTTAATGGTCACTGAGGTTCAATAAAGAGACTATCTATACATGCATTTTACTTTTGCTGCCACATATTAGTTGATGGGTTATGTCTTATGGATGAATCTCACTTTATTAAGATTTCAACATGTAATTGTCGTAAAACAGTGTATTAGATCAATGTGTTTAAAAATATAACACTTTCATTAAGCAGCTGAAGATGCTGAGACCCAGTTAAGAATACTGTTTAACATGGAAGCACATGTGAATTAAAGCTGAATTGATTGTCTTTTTCAGCTCCCCCTGCTTCCAATTCACCAGTTCCATAGAATCTGTAAAAGGTTCATAATACTGACAATAATCTAAACTGACTAAAAATTAATAAGGGACAAATCCTGTACTATTCCTTCATATTGATCTGTCTGTCCTCTGTTTTCTGTCTAATTATAGAAGCAGTCTATTATTATTCAGCTTTGTCACACTTTTAATTTCTTGGGGCAAATGTTTTTGAGTGGCTAAATTTCAAAAGTGTAAGAAAAGCTGGAAAAATTAGTGGTAGGGTAGTGGTTTAATTCTGTACTGATGAGAAATCAAACAGTACTCTTTAGTCACCTATTGCAAGCTTAATTTAAAAATAAATTTATTTATTACGCATGTATTTTTGAAATATATACTGTAATACAGGATATTATGCTGTCATAAGATCAACTTAATGTCACTTATTTATGGGGATTAACTATAAAAGGTGATGCTCTGTACTGGAAATTTGGTCTTTTGTCTCACTACTGATAGAATGTTGGTCATTGCCTTTCTCAGAGGGGTGGGAAGGTACAAATGTCCTTTTTCACCAGTCTGCTGGAGTTGCTATCGCCAGCTGCGGTTAGGAGGCTGGAGGGGACCTGCTCCTCGCGGCTGCTCTGACATCTTGCTGTACTTCGCTGAATCTTGTGTGTCTTCTTTTCCCCTTTATTTATATTCTTAGAATCTCTGTTCTCCCATTTGCCTCTGTCTCCATCTTTATATATTTATTTGTCATTTATTTCTGTCTCTGCTTTCCTCTCCCATTTCCCTTCCCTTTGCCTGTCATTCTGTATATCTTCCTGTTTCACTCCCAACTATATCTCTATCTATCGTTTTGCTCCCTTTGACCTTCTAGTCTCTGCTTTAAATTTCACTACAGCAGTGCTGGTGAGCACAGGAACTTGGAGCCGAATTGGGAGAGTAAATCTGCAATCCCAAAATGTTGCTGCATTGAGCATATACTTTTCTTAAACTCAGACTTCTTACAAAACAGAGATGGTTTAATATTTAAAACTACCTAATTGTGTGTAGAGATTTTTTTTTAAAGTATGAAATGTGTTTGTTTATTGTGATTAAGTTCTGGCTGGATTCTATGCACACTGCCAGTGTTTGAAAACTTGTATCTGAAAGAGCTCGAAACAAGCCCTGGTCTCCCTATGGATACTGACACGATTTTTTTTTTCAGGTTTCCATCATGATAGCTCTTTTGAACGTAAAAATAATATTTCCTGATTTGTTTTGTAAATTTTTTTAAAGTGTCTGACAATATTAGAGAAACAAAATTAGAGAAATGTACAGAACCAAAGAACATTTCTTAATTTTTTTGCAATAAGATTTTAATAAAAAGACATGCGAATATTGTTTTATTTTGTTTTTATGCTAATAGATGCTAACTGGTCCACTTTTAGCTTGCCTTTTGTTATGTAGTCTCTTCCAGTTTTCTTCCCTCCCAAAGGCACTGTGTGTGGTTAAGGCATAATTTAAATTACTTTCCTCTATCTCCCTTAGATGTTCAGTTTTGTTTTGTGAAGGGTGTTGCACCGAGCCCTTCCTGGTCTCTCCTGATAATTGCTTTCCAGAAGCAAGGAACAAGATTTTGTTTCCTGTCTCCTTAACCTGTGAGCTGTACAGCTGTCAAGACCTTCCTAAATTGAACAAAATGACATGGAATGATATTGGGTCAGAACTCACTGGAAAATAATGTTGGTTTAATGGCATGTATCGTTATTAACATGCAGATCGAACCAGCTATTTCAGGACGTTTAGGAGATAAGTAAGTTGCAGAACTCCAGAACACACTAGCTGATGCTCAAGTTGATGCCCTTTCTCTGTTTAATGGATGTTAGATGCCTAATTTTTACCCAGAGTTTCCAATAATATGAAAAATTACAACTGGAGATAGATCATTAGAGTCCTAAAATTTTAAGGCATAGTGTTTGGAGATTAAGGGCATTCTTGCTAAAGTGGGATATCTGTCAGACGCTTTCTTATGTCCTACACCTCAATTTTCCTTTTATAACTTGTACTTATCCTTTTTTTGGTCGGTGAAGTGAAAACACATGGTCATGATTAGGAATCTCCAACACATAGTTCTGAAAAACCTAAATATAGCAATAGCATTTCTTTTTACTTAGTGACTTTCTTGTTCTTCTGCCAGTTATTCTTTCCTTGATACCTTCAGTGCCTCTGTTTAATCTTGAAAATGTCATTTTCTCAAATGGTAAAATCAACGTCATGATCTTCAGTTCCTGTTGTATCCCAACATCTCCCTTCCACTGTCCTGGCCATCGTCCCAGGCTGAAAATCTCTTTTTCTAACCTTGAGCTCTTGTTTACCTTTCAGCTTAGCTTTCAGTGCCTCGTTATCTCCACCTGTATCTTTGTGCCTCAGCTCATACTCTTCTGAAACCTTCCTCCAGAGTTGATGATTCCAAAGGTATCCTGGCTGTCTCCCCATCATTCACCTTTCAAAAATAAAATCATACAAAAGCTATATTGCCTGCCCCAAAACATGCATCATGTGCTATTCACCTGTTTATGCCTATGCTCATTGAGGTGCATTAACCCTATTCCATTAATGTCTCAAACACAAGTGTCAGGATCTGACCACAAAATTTTCTGTATCCCCTACCCATTTATATTACCTTCTTTAGCAGTAGAACACAAGATGAACTCTGTGTTCTTACAAACTTTGCTTCTTGTGCATTTACCTAAACCCTAGACCAACTGTTGGCATCCATGCCTTGATCTGTCTGGGCGCTTTGTTATGGAAATCTCTCATTAGCCATTCCTCAAAATCTCCCTCTTAACTGGTGTCAGTTTTTGTTTGACTATACTCCTGTGAAGCACATTGGGATGTTTTTGCATATCAAAGATGTATCGTTTCACACTGATGTCATAACCCTCCGGCATTTGCTCAAGCTCAATGTATGGAGTATATGAAAAACTGGAAGACGTTGAACAGTCTGGACAGCTTTTGCATTTAAACCGGATTTGACTAATGAACGAGATCAGTTTAATTAGGGCTGTAAGCCACCTGATAACTTTGGCAAAGAGCCAAACAAGAGATGGTTTATTGCCCCTTAATGCCTGAAAAACCTGGTTGTAAGAGACTGTAGGGCTAAGAACTGATTGGTTTCCTAGCAACTCTTTACTCTTTGGCTTCCCAAAGTATCAGACAAAAAACGTCATCTTCCAAGGCTCACAGTAAGGGCAAATCTCTCCTGAAGCCTGATGAAGCTTCCACATATGAGGATCTTGATCATTGTGTATATCCTGAAGAGCTGAACTGTGACTACTTTCCAAAGACTTGGAACTTCAATTTTTGTGAGCTGAAGCTTGCCTAAAATTCCTTCCATCGGACTACGCCTATTTTCTGTTTTTGAGACTAGTAGGGGTGTTTTCTCTTTTGCCCTTTGAAAATATAGTCTCTGCAGAATTGTGTTTTTCGTGTTGCATGAGTGTTTCTTTTGGGATTAAACAAGGGATAGCGTTGCAACTTTGTTTTTAAGAAATGGTTTAACACCTAATGGCAAAATTGGTTTTGTTTCACACAAATTATTCTACTTCATTTAAAAACAAATGGAAGCAGAAAAACAGAATCAAAGGGAATTGTTTTGGGAAGTACTGGTGTATGACCTAAAAGATAAACTGCAATAACTCACCAAGGGTCCTCAACAATACTTTCCAAAATTGTAACCTCTTGCCACCTAGAAGGACAAAGGTAACAAATGCCTGGGAACTTCATTTTGAAGTTACCAAGTTACAGAATGGAGTAAAGACTTCCAACAGGAGAGTTAGCACTGCTGCCTCACAGAGCCAGGGACCCGGGTTCGATTCCAGCCTCGGGCAACTGTCTGTGTGGAGTTTGCACATTCTCCGTGTCTGCGTAGGGATTCTATGATGAAGCTCGTGCTTGAGAATCTTGGGAACCTTTTGCAGTTCTTTGATTTCAAAAATCATTAATTTTTCATAAAGGCAGTGTCATACAGCACACAAGAGGCCCTTCAGCCCCTTGAGTCTGTGCTGATCTATGTATCCTAATACCACTATTCAGTACTTGGCCTATTAGTAGTATGTGATTAACAATGTTAAAGATTGTGAGGCTTCCTGCCTTTACTGTCCTCCCAGGCAGTGCATTCCAGATTTTCACAACCCTGAGTGAAAACAGTCCCCACTAAATCTCCTGCCACCTTATTATTGACCTTTCAACTCAGGGAAACAGCTGCTTACTTATCCACCCTTTGTGCCTCTGAATGTTCTCTGCTCTGAACAACCCAAACCTATCCAGCCCCTCTTCATAGCTAAAATGTTCATCCCAGACAACATACTGGTGAATCCTCTCCAGTGTAATCAAATCCTTCTTACAGTGTGGTGACCAGAGCTGCACATACTACCCCAGAATTCTCTGCAGGTCCAACATAATTTCTTCTGGGCTTCCTAGTGTCCTGCAATTTGTTGAGTACTCCCTTTTCTTGTTACTGCTTCCAAAGTGTGTCACCTCACACTTATCAGGGTTAATTTCCATTAGCCAGTGATTTGCCCATCTGACCAATCCATCTACATCTTTCTGTAACCTAAGACCTGCATCCTCACTATCTTGTAGCTGATGTGACCAACTGATTTACTAGGTCATTTCAAAGAGTAATCTGTATTGTTGTGTGTCTGAAGGGTAAAGTCTCAATTTCAGCTGATCACTACAATCAATGCTGCACTAATTGAGACTGTAATAGGTAATGTGGTTCTGTAGCTTGATGCATGGTACAAGCAATTTATTCAACCACCTCAAGTTTCATCCATATTTGTCTTTGAGAGTAGCTAGACCATGAAAGAATGCAAAAATATAAATGTCAAAATAGAAGTTGGGCTGCAGTGCACAGATTGCTGATATCTACCTGTTATAAAAGGTCACCAAGTTGGACATTACTAGAATGCCCCTTCCACTTGCCATACTCATGGAGATTTGCTTTATTTTGGGCAGGTGCATGTGTGTGTTTGAAATAATCAAAGCCAAGATAATCAAATAGTTATTTATAGCACAATTATATTACAGTTGAATGTACAATTGAAATTTAGTGTTTGTTATTGGATAATGTACACATGCAAAAGATCAATCATCTCAAAGCCCCACAACCCCCCTCTGCCATCACTATATGCTAAACTAAGACGCTGAATCACAAAAATGTTACTCATTGCTGCACTGATAGCATAGAACTCCACGCTTCAGAAGGTAAGGAGTGGGATTAGTGTGTCTAAAAGAACAAGGATTTAAGGGAGGATGGTTGAGAGCTGTAAACAAAGAAACATTTTCAAATATCTTTTACAAATTAAAATTAAACCAGTTAATAAAGATTCCTCAGCCAACTCCTGTTTAATGTAGAATTTCCTTTGTGCAAAGCTGAAGTGCATGGCTCGTTGTGAACTTGGTCATAATGAGCTGATAGTTTGCAATACAGATGCCAGTTCAGATTCAGTGTTAGGGTGCAAGCTTCCTCCTTCCAACAACACCCATCCCAACTACACTATCTTTTCCTCTCTCTCCATTCTATTGCCCTCCCCATCTAAAACTGTTACTGTGCACTCTCACATGACAAAAATTGAAGTGTTTATCTGGACTAGACTAGCCAAATTTTACTGAACTATGTTCTAAGCCACGGAAATAATGTCAGCAGGTAGTTCAAATTGATTTTTCCCAATGTTGGCAACTTTACTCCAACTTGTGGAATGAAATCAAATTCTAATTGCTTAACAGAATGATGGCACATCTCAATAAATGTAAACTTAAAACAAGTTCTCCTGTTTCTGTAGGGAAAGTGACGTGTCAGGTAAGTCCCATGGTTGTGCTCTTTCAATTGTCCTTGATGTGCAGAGGCTAATTGAGGATTAGCAAAGGAGAAGTGGGATCAATTTCTGTCTGTTGACAGTCTGGTAATCTTGGGACACAATATGGTTCCAGGTTATTTACTCAAGTTGCAGAATGCAGAGGTTTTATTTTCCATCCCTCGTCCCCCAGACTCCTGCCACTACCACCAGCAACATTCATTCATACAATCATTCATAATACATACTGTTTTTCAGTCTGTCCTATAATGTATTCAGTGGCTCTGTACCATCCATGAGTGGTTTTAACTCAATTGTAAACTTGGAAAAAGACGAGAATAGCTTGACAATTAATAACATACTTTGTAAATAAAAGTGTCATTTTACAGGAAAACTACTTTAGAGAAATTAGAATACAAAGCTGGGTGGGGAAAGGGGAGGAAAGGCAACAATGTTAACTGATATGTCGAGCTCTGGAAATCCGGTCCTTCAATTCTGGGTAATTGAATCTTTTCACCCTTGTCTTGCACAAGTTATTCTTGTTTAAACTTCATAGGCCAGGAGGTTTAGAATAGCTGTTCTTTGCACAGGTTAATGAGTGGAAAAAATTGTGAATCATAAAATCAACAAACATCAATATGAAAGAAAGGTCTGATAAATATTGGCACATTGGGGTGCATATAAATCACTAAATGTGGATCTAAACTTTCTGTAGCCATGAAGTTCACAGTCTGTACATATGCAGGTATGAAGGACAGAATGTTCAATTAGTTAATGAGGTATGTTTCCAGTACAACCAATTATAAGGGGAGACTGGCTGAAATTAACTGTTCTTGCCTCACGCTCTAATCCTCTGTAGGTAGGATTTGTTAGTGAAATGATTAAATATAATTTACATCATGGTAGAATGTGACAATTTTGTCCACAGTAACAACAGAAACAAAAAACTTGCAGCTTCTTGAAATCTGAAGAATTTAAAGAAGATAGTAATTCAGATATTGATTCTTTGAATCAGATGTTGGCTGACCTGTAGAGTGTTTCCAGCATTTTGTATTTTATGTCACCCAGTATATTTTGCATGTGATTCATTGTTTATCTATAACATTTCTCCAAAAAAAATTAACCCAATTTATTATTTCAATTCTGCACAGATCTTGAGATATGCTTCCTTCATTTGACTATCAATATTTTATTTTACTGCAATCAAAGCATATGCTATCCACATTTAAACAGGACATTGGCCAAATGTAAAGTACTCTGTTTACCAGTTCTTCTTCCACTTTTCATTTTTTATGGAATTATTAACACACCTAGCTTGAGCTTCAGTATTTGCCTTGTAATGGTTAACACTGCTAGGGACTGTGGAAAACAATGCTGCACACAATGTATGAAAGGTAGCGCAAGACCGAAAAGAGACTACCTATTGTATTAGGTTTGAGATCATACACAATGGCCCAAGGAGAAGGAAAGCCAAATCTTAAATTGATTATTTTAAGTGTACTTTAGGAATTTTAATGTCCATCAAAAAAGGGTGAAAGTGCTAATCACAGACTACCATCTGCTGGACAGCTGAAGGAATAACAGGAGGGTTAAAATGCAAGAGTCAAGCAATTCAGGCTTCCTGTACACTTAAAGATTTAGTCCCATTGTTAGAAGAATAGTAACTGATGTTGGTTTTAGCTTTTAGACAACTCTGCATATTCATTGCTCGAAAGGGAAAGCAGTAATATACCAGCTCAGCTGCCAATTATTTAACAGCACTCAAATATCCAAGATACATTTCCTACTCTTCTCAGGTGACTGCCAACTTGCATATCCAGTTATGGATAACATACTTGGTTTCTGACAACAATTCAAAACTAAGCCATTCAAGTGAATTACTGTTAACTTACTCATAGCCCTTAATAGTGCATTTTAAAACCCTGGCCATTAATCTTACCTTAAATTCATTAATTTTGGTAGCACAATGTTCTGATGTTTTTTTTTCCTAACAATAGAAATAAACTTGTTTCCATGGTTAAGAAAATAGCACTACATTTCAGCAGCATTCCATACTATCAAATCTGACACTGTAATGCATCCATCATATATCAATGTGCACAGAAAAACCATAGGGTCAGTCCAGAGGCTCCTTGCAAGGAAGGCAGGACTGAACGATGCTCAGCAAATCCTGGATCAACAATATATGCAAGTTAGGCAGTGGAACTGCACTGAATCTCAGTCAGGCTTTGACATTGTTTAGTTTGGGCCCTGTGGCAACTGAGTGGAACTCAGGCTGAGGCAGCAGGAGTTGGAACTGAAACAACAACAGATTCTTGGCAGCAACAAACATCACCACGAAAGAAAGGTAATCTAAGAGCAGACAAATAATTGACTCAGTCATTGGAATGAGGCTGCAAGATTCTGCACATTCCAAAGCTGATGGTACAGACAGGTCATTGATCTGAAGAAAATCACAAATCAACAGTGAGCTGATCAGCATGGAATGTTCCCTCATATAAAAGGAAGGCCCCAGTAGACTTCCAAAATATAACTGTGGCTTAGTGCTAGTGGTATAAACTGAGCTGAAATTGTTTCTGCCTTTAAATAGTTTTGCTGTGGGGCAGACCTGACAAAAGGAGAAAGCAGCATGATTGCTAACCCAACAACACGAGAGAGGTGAAACACAGATCCATCAATTGGGAAGCACCACCCCAGCAGAAATGATTGAAACCGACTCAATTATACATACTGCAGACACTCAATGACCAAACTCAAAATAGAAAAGACACAGATGGGTGAAGTACTGTAGGATGGCCAGTAACTACAGAACCACACCAGAGTACAGGTCTGTTCAGGAACAGTATTTGAGAAAACTCAGGGGAAATCAATGAAGCTATGTCATCCAACAACACTCCAAATAAAATGAGTTACTGAGAATCTACTGCAAGGTAGAGCTGGCTGGCTAAGTAATGGGGAGGACAAAAACCATGAAGACACAACGTCTAAGATGCTCAACAGGAAGAGATCTGGATCAACAAGGGCCAGCTGCATGGCCAATGGGCAAAATATCAAAATGCACTGGCAGTACAGCTATGGGTCAAACAGACCACACAAACAGCAAGAATAAGCACTGAGTGGGTTCAACCTCCACAGGTCAAAAAAGGAGGACACACTGGCTTTCCAGGCTATCGTTTTTGAGAGAGATTTCTGAAGCACATCCTAAACTGGAGTTGGTCACAACATAAAACCCCTTTGTTAACAGACCAAGTAAACATACATCAACCATTGGAAACAGTGGTTTAAATATAATCAAACAAGTAAGCAAGAATTTACTACCATCTGCATTAATACTAGGTTTAAAAGGAATCTTGATTTTTGTACATTCAGAAATTGGTTATGATACAAGCCTGGGCACTGTTCTTTCCAGTTTACATGCAACTAGCTTGCAGTTTTAATCTGTCCCTATTGTGTAGAAATTCAAATGAAGGCTGATCAAGTTTTCTGTCGCCCTGTCCCCTTCTTTAAAAAATGCATCTCCAAATCACAAGGACTCATGTTCATTATCCTGGGAGATCTCAGACCGACTAATCATGTTTTATTTAGAGTCCACAACGGATCCAGAAGATTCAAAGGATCTTCACCAGTGTGAGTAGCCTGCAGGCCCTGGCCATCCTGGGGCTGCAAGAAGTTGTGCTTGCTAATTTTCTGCCTGTTCCGGGGATTGGTGTCTAGGGTGAAGGTCTCTGCAGTTAAGGATGCCAAAAGATCCAGTGAGGTGGTCTTGCTGTCTGCGTTTGTTATGGGGTTCGTGGAGGCCGGCTGTAAAACAACTGGACAATCTCCTACGTTCACTTTCATTTCATCCAACTCTCGGGTTGTATCACAACTCCCTGAGCTGACATTGTTTGTTTCAACAGCTGACTGACTTGATGGTGTCATCTGTGATGGTATAGTTGGTTCTGCCACTGCACTAGTGACCTCAACCTTGAGGTCCTGCTGAAGCAGATCATTAGACAGTGGTATGGTATCAGTCTGCGAATCAGACCAAATATCAAAGCTTGGATCAAATGAAGGCAGAGAGTTCAGTCTGCCATCTCCAATGGTCCCAGCAGATGTCTTGATGCTGAGCTTTGCAATGGTGGCCTGGATGGAACTAATTGGTAAATCACCTCCAAGAACTAAATCCTGGGATTCTTGGCGGGTATAAACCTGCAGAGCAAAAAATAAATGAGAATGAATGAGAGAAAAAAAAAACCCTTTCTCTTTCTAACTGAACAAATGTTCCCTTCACAGTTAAATAATTACAATATTACAGTCTTTTCCCCACAGAAGCTCAATGATTTACAGTGCTAGGTGCTAAAAGATGAATAAAAGGTAAGCAAATTAGGAAGTAGTTATTCAGCAACACTAAAGTTATTTTTGAAAACACAGATTGTGGGAGAAAGAAACAAAATGTGAGGATTCACAGTTTTGAGATTCAGGAAACATACGTAAGGGCAGGAGGTAATTTTAAGGAGCGAAAATAGAAAGCATTTGAAACTTTTACTCCTTTTTAAAAGGGGAAAGCAAAAGTGACTAACTAATCTCCTCTGGCAGTATTGGTTCAGAGGTGATTATTAGCTGAAATACCTCTTGTTCAAGTTGAAATAGAGGTATCAGAACCTTTGATAGGAATTCAAAGTCTTGATTTACAATTGCATGCAAAGGTGGGACCTTATCATGTAGCACTCCTTCAATACTGCACTAAAATGGCAACCTAGCAGAAGAATTCAATGCCTCCAATTTTGGATCTAGGCATGAGAATGTTACTACTCAAGCTATCGCCCCTTATAATTTGCTGATCTACACTGTCTCCCATTCTGTCAAATCTTAATTTTAAAATACTTGTCTTGGTCTTCTGATCTCACCACGGCAGCACTGTACTATGGCATCAATGCTAATAGGTCAGGGGAAAGATACAGATGGGAATCCTGGAAGTTTGGATTTCACCCCCTGTTCCAGGTAGAAGTGTGACAGCACTTTCTAAAAGCAATATATTGTTTCACAGGGTGAGATGATGAACTGATGTCATTCTCAAATGACAGCAAGCAGATGCCTGTGTAATGGTGCTGAAGGCTATAAAATGAAGTAGTCTGCCCAAGAGAATACAATGGGTTTGTTTTGTTTTCTCCCAGCAGCCTCTCTCACTTTCCAGCTTCCTCTGCAACACTGGAGTTTCTCTCAGCCTTCGTGTCTGCACGTGGTAACCTTAGTGTAATAATTATTCCAAATATATAAACTGCCTAATCAGTTACTAGAAGTAAGATGATTGCTGCCCTTGGACACTCCTTCATCAGCCACAAAGTGGGCAGTTTGGATAAAAGCTGGGGTCAAGGTTCAAGATTCTAGCAGCAGACCCCACCCATGCCCATCCATTTCTGAGTGTTAAAATTCATTCATCAGCCCTCAGAACTCTGAACCCTACCATTAGCCTCAAACATCTCAATTTTCATTTCTCAGTGTTACCAACTGTCCCTTCAATTGCCTGAGTCCTAGGTTCTGAAATTTCCTCTCCAAATCTCTCTGCGAGCATGTCCTTTTCTACACTCCTTCAAAGTCAGATGTGATCATTTTTTTCTTATACCTGATGTGGTTCAGTGGCAAAATGTGTTTGGTAACATTCCCTGGATGTACCTTGGGATATTCTACTGTTATGACTGGTGGCCAGTTTTTAACTGCCCAAGGCCTGAACAGTGGAATTCCCTTCCTATACCTATCTACTTCTCCCTTTCCACACTTAAGATACTCTTTAAAACCTACTTCTTTCACCAAGCTTTTAGACATCTGATCAAACATATATGGATCAATAATATATTTTGTTTCATGTTCCTGCAATACAACTTGGGATTTAAATGCAACTTGGGATTCTGGTTCTAAATAAATGAGTTGTTAAAGGCAATAGTTTATAAACTAAGTTTCAAAAACATGAACAAGTACCTTTTGAGATGAACTGCTTGGTATTTTGCTGGAAAAAGTAGTGATAACTCCATGCCTCAGCAGAACAAGCTCCACATGATTAAGAATGGCTTCATAACAGAACTTCAGGTGGAGCTAAAATGATAAACCACAAAGCAGATCAGAAAAGCAGCAGCTGCCATGCATGTCTTTTATGTTTATATGTTGACTTCCCTCCCACAAACCACAAAAACAATTGCTGGGAACTGAAAAGTATACTTTAGCAGACTGCATTGGTAAATTATTTAAGTACACAAGATTGCTATACAGCATAATATTTTTGGTGTGGTTGATGGCTCAATCAATCAGTTTCAGAAGAAGGCTGAGCTAAATGTTGCACTCCAGTCAAGCATACATAGAAAGTTAATGCAAACTGGTTTTAACGGGTCATTCAAACCACTTGTGTGTCAACACACCAAATGGCTATAAACAATTTGACCAGTGTTGGGACTGTAGCTAAAGCCAATCCTGCCTTTGCCCATTGACCACCCATGCAAGCATTCTAAAAGGAGGATGTACCAAGGGAGCAGAAGATTAGGAGGAAATAGAAAGGACACATAAACACCCAGTCCACACTGGAATCCTCTACTAGACAGTGACTTTAATAAATAGTGCAAAACACTAGAAATAAACTTAAATTTTAGATTTGTATCACAGCACACAAAAGTAAAGTCTTCTAATCAGCTGACAATTTGGATTATTTTCAAAATGATTTTCTTGAATATAAGAAGTTAATGATATCACTTGCAGGATATGATGTGCATGTGGCACTATTTTAAGCAAATTAACTACACCTACACACTTTACTAATTATATAGAAGGCTGCTAAAGGATAATAAACAAAAGCGAAGCATTGTTTCAAGGTTGGGGTCACTCGCTCAAACATATGTCAGATCAAAAAAAAATTATTTAAGCCTTAAACTGATTTTTAGGAGATTGTCATTGATGTTGCTACAAAATCAATGTTATTTAGATATTGCAAGGCAGGTGGGAAGGTTATTAAATTAGAAAGGATCATCACAATCAAAAGTTTTTGAAGCATCCAGAATTTGTAGGTTGGGCTACACCCAATTGAAAAATTCTTAACATTTAATTTAGCTGAATTGACCACATGCACGCGGTCTCAACCCTGGTAATTACACTTTGGGAATTCACTCAAAATCAAGAAGGAACAAACATCACTGAAAATGACAGAAGTCGGAAAAAGCCAGAACTTTGCTAAGACTCACCATGTTTGCAGAATCTTCCTTTCTATATCATTTTCTCAAACGCGATTAGGAATGGGCAACAAATGCTGCCAGTCTTCACTGCAATACCCGTATCACTAAAATAAAAACATTCTACCTTCCCTGATGGCACAATATTGTCATGGACAGGCAAATATGTACCAATAGTTGGAGCACTCATGCCAATTATACAGTTCTTTTCTATAGACGAGGCAGAGATCAGCTAGTTTAACAACATATGGTGGGATCCAGAGTCTTGGATGCTGGTGATCACCAAATTTCACACCCAACAAATGACATCTCCAATATATGCAAGTTCCAAACAAGGATTACGGTTTGTCTAGCTGATTGTAAAATCAAAATATGCGGGTGTTTTCAACCAGATCATCAACCTCAATTCCTTGGAATGAAAGTTTCTGTTTTGATGAAGATACTTTCTTTTGGCTTTAACAACATCATTAGAAAACCAGTCCAGCTCGTCCCCGCCTCCCTAACCTGTTCTTCCTCCCACCTATCCCCTCCTCCCACCTCAAGCCACACCCCCATCTCCTACCTACTAACCTCATCCCGCCCCCTCGACCTGTCAGTCCTCCCTGGACTGACCTATCCCCTCCCTAACTCCCCACCTACACTCACCTTTACTGGCTCCATCCCCCGCCTCTTCGACCTGTCTGTTTCCTCTCCACCTATCCTCTCCTCTATCCATCTTCTATCCGCCTCCCCCTCTCTCCCTATTTATTTCAGAACCCCCTTCCCCTCCCCCATTTCTGCTGAAGGGTCTAGGCCCAAAACATCAGCCTTTCTGCTCCTATGATGCTGCTTGGCCTGCTGTGTTCATCCAGCTCTGCACCTTGTTGTCACAGGAATATGTTCTTCACTTCCTCACCTTGTCTTGGAGCATGTGCTTCCTCTGCTGTCTCATTTTCCGCACAATCTGAGGCACATCAGGGATTCCATTACCAGCCTCTACTTCTTGTACAGCAGCATAGACAAGACAGAAAGCACCGGTCCTTCTAACTCCAGAGCTAAAAGAATCAATATTAGAAATTTATTTTTGGTATATTCGTTATCTAACAAACACAAAGTCAAAATTTAAGGGTCTTAAAAAAGTGACACCCAACTATCAAATTTTATATGCTTAATGCTTTCACCCTACACAAGGGTCACAGACATAGATCAAGCCAAGGTTGAGAGATCTTACCAACCATTTCCAAAGTGGACTTAGGGGCACATATGACGTTTAATCAAACCAACCTAGGCTTCCCTTTTATTTTAAAAAGGGATCTGGTCCTAGGATATAGCCTGAAGTAAAATGAATGTCCACATTTCAGGCAGTGCTCTCAAGCCTCTGTTGCCATTTAACTATATTACTAGTAATTCCTATTTCAACACTTACAGGTCTTTATCCCTTCGATGCCCATGCCTGAAAAAAAAAAGTTGATCGTTGTCTTCAAAATTTCAACTGTCCAAAGTATTCACAACCTTTTGGGTAAGAGATTTCCCTAATTCTTTCAGTGAATAAGTGCCACCATGTTTTACTCCTAAATAGTCCACCTCTAATTTTAAGATCTTCCCTCTCATTTTGGATTACTGCACCAACCGCTGATGTTAAGACACACAGCAGCCATTTACCTAACCCTGCATTCATAAAGCCCTAGTTATTTGCAGCAAATATACAAGTGGTTTCCTAGACCACGTCAGAGTGTTCGGGTCAATCATGTTGGTGCAGGAATGCCTCTTAAATTCTTCTGCACAGTATTCCACCCAATCAATCATGCTCCATCCTCATGAAGTCAGTAATCAAGAATACCTGCAATGCACAACAATTGGTGTATGAAGTGGACGCTGATGCAGGTAGTGCCCATGTACCTCTTGAATAAAACGCAGCAGATTACTTTTACTGTCCGGCAAACCCCTAAAAAAAAAATAAAAAGCATCATTTCAGGCTTATTATTTCCATTGAAGTTTTGGATTTTACAAGATATGCGTCAAAGACAGAAAAAAAAAAGACTCTCAGTTCAGAATGTAACGTAGTATACCACACGCAAATTACTGCAGCTTAAAAGGGGTGCAATGCAGGTGAGGCCTGGTTTCATGGATGCCAGCAAACATTCAGTATATCACTCGTATTTCAAGACAAGGTAATGTGTATTGACAGTCCACTGATGGCACAGTTAAATGTAGCATTCCCAAGTGCACATTCTCCACCAGTACATGATTAAGTGCCACTTGACTTTACCAACCATTGTTCATGATGGGAGGGGTGTTATGGGTATCTGCAATCAATAAATGACTGCTCCAGCTATGGTCAAACAACTCAGCATTAATCAGCAGTGAAACAGGGAACTTTTCCAATTTGCATGATGGGGTGAACATGGTTCATCCTAGATATTTTAAACATTCAATTAATGTATGAACTATAAACAAATCGAACACTTACAGTTCAGGCCACGATGTAAACTGTAAGTGAATGATTGTTCGCTTCAGGCTCTGGTCTCTATATTGCAGACCAATCATCCGCTCCACGTGAGTCTGTGTTATTTTCTGTGTTGTCAGGGTCAAAGTGATAGGCCCATGTATTATTTGCTGGCCTCGCTCTGTTGGGAAGTAACGGATTACCTTTTGCTGTAACAGAAGGAGATAGAATAATATATCGTGAGACATGTCACTCAAAATCATTTTCTCCTCGTAAATTATATCTCTATTGATTTCATATGCAGGACCTTAATCCAAAAAGTTAATTCCAAGGGCTTCTCTGAAAAATATTTTAATGCAATGCACCTATACACTGCAGAGATTAGAGCTGGATCCAATTAGCTACCATGAGGTTCTGATTTGAAACATTCCATTGTAGTTGGATAGATAACCAAAAAAAGAATGAAGGCAGAGAACTTAATGACCCCAATTATTTTATCAAATAAGTTTCGAAGATCCTTTTCACACTGTGAAGATCTAAAAGCTGTTTGATCACAGCTAAATCCAATCCTCAGTTCATCTTGCATGTAGTATCAGCAATAAGTCATTAATTTAAAAACCAGGAGAAGGAACAAGGGTCCATCTCCTCTTCTCCAACCCAAAGACACAATGTCAATTTTAGAATCCATTAACACTGCCCAGCTAAAAGCAGCTAGGATTTTAGAGTGGGAATCAAACTTCTCAATTGTGTTAGGTTAATATGGTTCACCTAATCCATGATGTGGTGAGCCAGAAGGTGAACACCAAAGCGATATTTAATTTGCAGGACTCCACAGCACAATATTGCCCAAAATTTGCGTTTTCCAAACAGGCCACAAAATTGGTTAGTTTAAACAATACTACTTTGAACAGTAGTGGAGGAGACTTCTCTGAAAATTCCAATGTCTTTATTAATACTGAAAGGAGGTTTAGTGTCCTAGGAGCTAAGACTGTACTATTGGCCACAAATGATGATGGTGGTGAAAAAAACAAAGCAAACCAACCTTCTTATGCTGTTAATTATGCTCAGTGAAGCACTTTTGTTCTTGCAGTAGAACATAAGGTAAATGGCTCTTGGGAACTTGGATGTTGCAGCCTCCAGAGTTCATAATTAAACCCTTCATTAGTGCAAAAACAGCGTATTGGGAAGCTAGAGATGTCCACCCACAATTTCAACAGATCTTTTTGACAGCAGGACAAGGGACAATGCCTCTGACATAACTTGACAAGTGGAGGACATGAACAACTGAATGAGAATAAAAATACCTAGACATAAGAAAAGGATCTTTAACATTAGAGTGTCAGCCATACTTGATAGAATTCTTGCTTCAGAGTCATGAGGCTCTTGTTCAAAGTTCCACTCCAGAGCGAGAGCTCAAAAACCAAGGTTGACACTCCAATGCAGTACTAAGGGACTGCTGCACTAGAGGAGGTGCTCACTTTTGGATGAGACACTATAAACAGAGGCCCAATCTGCCTACTCAGTTGAATGCGTAGATGGTACGCCACTAGTTGAAGAATTGCGAGTGAGCAGAACCTGTAGAGTCCTGGCCAACATTTATTCCTCATCAGTGAAACAGTTTATTTGGTCATGATCATACAGCAAGCTTTGTTTTAACCAGCACCTTATGAACTGGCGGTCTCTAAACTGGCAAAACGTATATGCCTGAAATACCGGAAGTTTACGTATTATCATGATCTTCGCAATGTCCAAGTAGTCAGTTCAGGGTGTGAATAAGAAAGCTCTCTGCCGGTAAGTTTTAATTAAGGCAAAGCTGCATTATACAAGTGATTTATGTTCTAAATAAAGTGTAACAGTAATGTATATACCCTCTGCATTATGTTTCTATTACTTAATATGTATTTTTACATTGATTATGTGGACCTCTTGATCAATTGGTACATTCCTGGCCCCATCAGTGCCAGTCAATAAAAGGTTTGGTGTATTGCTGTTTGTTAGAATTTGCTGTGCACAAATTAGCTGCTGGTTCCTACAGTGCAACGACTGGCTATAAAACAAAGATTACCTGGTGGCCGTAGGAACACAAATCTTTCTTTTTCTTTCTCTATTACTTTAATCAGCATTATTAAAAAAAAACAATAATATCGAGAAGGGGTCCAATTTGAATCAAACTTGTCCATACAATTATGTTACTAGTGCTTAAGGAAACAATGAATCACAGCCAATTAAAACTTCAATGTATTTACAAGCTCTATTGTAATAAAATGAAGAATTTTACTGCTTAAGTGTGTAGTTCATCTACTTATGGATTATATTAAAACCCAAAGGATACTTATGATTGCGTGTTTAGATAGGTACGTGGGTAAATAAATTTGAGCACTTGCTCAGGCAAATAACTGGAAAGATTACCTAGCCTGAATTATCTTTATTCTTTGAAACAAGGACATTCTCCAGAGTTTTCAGGCATGTTAGTAAATACCCACTGCAACAGTATAGAAGGTGCAGAGGGCAAAATAACATTAGCAGTGAGAGCCTTAGTTATTTGGATGCAAACACCAGGCATAAAAAGCAGAAACAAAACACTCCTTTCCCCAAAGCAGGTTTTTTTTTCCCCTCAATCAGTACTAACTTACTCAATAATCTTGTTAAAAATCAAACCAAATATCCATCATTAGGACATACCTTTTCTACTTCCTGTTCAGAGACCAGCATAACCACGAGTGACACTTTTTGCTCATAAATCATTAGCCAGAAGTCTGCTGCAGTTCCCACCAATGGAGCCTGTGTAGCTATGATTCTTGGACAGTAAGAGGATAAGTCCTCAATCATACTAGCATTGATGTAGTCATCTTTTCCTGATTGGATTATAATCCTATTTTTGTCATAAGGCATGATATCCTGATGACGATTTTTCATGGTGTAACAGCGAGCAACAGCGATTGACAACTGTCTGACATCTTTTTCTTGAGCATCCTGCAAGTCCTTCCATTTACAATCCAATTCAGTCAAGGTTCCATATGAGGGCCTGTCCATGGAGTCAACAACAGTCTTAAAGCTTTCCAATTCCGTCAACAACTTTCTTACATGCTCTGGCTTCTCATATGGATCTTTCTCTATGATTTGAATTCCCTTTGGTTTCTGCCCTTCCTTCGAGTCGACTTTGGTAGGCAGGAGAAGAGGCTGAGTCACTGTAGTCTGGGGCCCTCCATGCTGGCTATCTGGACTGGATGACAAAAGATCGTCGGTTGAAGAGTTTTGCCTCTGAAAAGGTACTTCAGAAACAGGTGCTGTTGCTCCAGGTGTAAGAGATGGTGGTGGTCTCTGCTGTAAGACTGTAGATCCAGCCATTGCAGTGGGCAATAATGCAGCAGGAAGAGTACCAACCTGCCCTTGTGGAGGCTGTGGGGAAGGAGCTGGTGCAGGTGGCAGTGGGGATCCAGATACAATAGCACTGGCTGGCATTTGGCCAACTGTTGAACTTTGCACAGGCTGGATTGAACGTGCAGCATGATGACCGGTTGAGACAGGCTGAGGTCCTCCAACTTGATTTGGTAAAATTGCAGATTGTGGCCCAGCACGCAGATGAGGTGGTGGAGAGGAGAATGGCATGGACGAGACCCCTTGAGCTGAGGATCCAGGCAGCAATGTCATCGGTTGTGACTCTGAAGTAGATGCTACTGTATGACATTTTTGAGACTGTGGAACCACTGCAGCAGGAATGTTCTGGCCTGGTTGAAGGTTACTTGGATTGCTTGGAAAAACAACGTTGCCTGCATGAGGTAGAATCCCTGGTGCAGCAGTTTTATCTTGAGCAGGATGCTGATACAGATGAGGTCTTAAATGTGGTTGCATCTCAGACTGAGGCTGTGCTGAAAGTGGGACTGGACAATGGGGTGGAATCTGCGCAGTATTTTGAGGTCTTGGTTGAGGCTGCAACTGTGATCTTGCCTGTGGAAAAAACTGAGCTTGATAAGGTTGCTGAGTATGTATTTGAGGCCTAATGTGAAGTTCCTGGTTTGGGTGCACCTGATTTGGTTGCTGGAACATATGCTGTGGCCCGGGGGCAGTACAAGCAAATGATGATACATTCGTGAACTGGGACTGGGATGGCTGGCTGAATGGGTGGCCACCAGGATGATATGGATATTGACCAATTGCCCTCATTGCAGGTCCAGAAGGGACACCAGCCGCACCTGGTAAAGGCATACTGGGCTGCTGTCTCATTCTCACATCATAGATTGGCGGTCTATTAAGCTGTCCGCTCACTGACTGTGGATCTGGTGTAAAGCTTGAAATTGGAGTCTGTATACTATCCACTGTGGTGGTTGAAGTATTTGGTTGTGGTACAATATTTCCTCCTGGTATCTGACCACAGAATTGTCCAGGATACGCAAGTGTAGGCCCAACAGACGGAGGTGGTGTATGCAAACCAGTGTTAACCGGTACAGTTGAAGAAATTTGTTGACCCAATCCATAAGATGCAGTAGGACCAACAGCACTGGGATGACCCACTGAAGAGGGAACAGGCATGGAATTTGGCAAGTGCTGTGGTGAAGTCCCTCTTGGAGCTAAATGGCCAGCTATAAAACGGGGCTGAGCTGGAACGGGATCTCTAATCATGGTAACTGCAGGATAGGACGGAGGAGGTGGTGACGATGCAGAGATATGTCGAGGGAGTACTGGGCAGGACACAGATGGACCCATCCTTTGAGTAGGTAGACCAGATGTACCACTAACTGAAGGAGGCCCCGAATGACTGATTCCCATGTAAGGCCCTTGTGCAATCCCAGCAGCTGAACCTGGTGGTGGGACCACTCCCCCATGAAAATATGGATGTGCATGACGAGTTGTTGAAGCAGGGTCTGGAAACTGTTGAACATGTAACGGTGGCTGTTGCAGTGCACTAGTAGTCCTACAAGCTGCAAAAGCCTCTGGCTCCGAATGTCTCATTCTCGGAAAAACAACAGGCTCTGCGGGATATGCTCCAATGCTATCTACAGACATTCCATTTATGTGCGCTGCTAAAGTATTTGGTGGTAAGCTTTTTAATTCATTGGGAAGATCATTAAAAGTAAGAGCTGCATTAAAAGTTCGTATATCTATATCTTCGATACTGGATAAAGAATCAAGTTCTGCATCAGAAGTTTTCTGCAGAGGTTTTGGTGCTGTTGGTCTTGGTGGCGGCTTCTTTTTCATTTCCCTGAAACATAAATAAATTTGGTGACGTTTTACACCATTATAGTGAAATGTTGTGCTTTGTCCAAGTATATTATGCACATCATTTATCATTAATCTGTCTTCAGAGCAATCGGAGAAACTGCTAATGGAAAAACATTGCACCAAGAAACATTAGACTAGCCAAACTTCCCAACTCTATGGAGCAACAAAGTCTTGTATAAGCCTTCCTTGCCACACTGAAGAAATACCAAATACAAAATCCTACACTATAGAATTTGCTTCCGAGTTTACAGAACAAGAAATGCCAAGAATTCCATAGACTACTGACACTCAAAAAAAAATTTCTCCTCATTCCTTTCTTAAAAAGGAATCCTCATTTTTAATCTACAAGGACGAAGATGTCCTGGTACCCATTTTATCAACTCCCTTCAGGATCTTAGTGCATCAATAAAATCACTTTCACTCATCTAACATCTGTAAACCTTTTTCTCAGATAAAGCTAAATACATCGTACACAGTGCTCCAAGGACTCCAGATGTGGTCTTAAGATCCTGTAAAGCTTCAGTAAAACTTTTTTTTTCCCTGAAGAAGGGTCCCGACCCGAAACGTCAACTTTCCTGCTCCTCTGATGCTGCCTGGCCTGCTGTGTTCCTCCAGCTCCACACTGTTATCTCCGACTCCAGCATCTGCAGTTCTTACTATCTTCCAGTAAAACATTCCTACTTTCATATTCCATTCTTTTGCAACAAACACCAACATTCCATCTGCCTTCCTCATCACTTACTGTACCTACTTTTGCAATCATGAACCTGGACACTCCGATCCCTCTGTGCCACTGGCACTGCAATTTCTCTCCAATCAAACAGTATCCTGCTTTTCTATTCTTCCTCACAAGTGAATAACTTAAAATTTTTCCACATTATACTCATCTGCCAACTTTTGCCCACTCCTTTACCCTGGCTATATTCCTTTGTAGACCCTTCACCTCTTTTTGGCAACTTATCTTCCTACATAAACTTCCTTACATATGGTTCCCTTATTCAAATCATTGATATTAATTGTAAATAGTCGAGGCCCCATCACTCTGGCATTCCACCCGATATAGCTTGCCAACCTGAAAAAACCCATGTATCTCTATCCTCTGCTTCCTGCAGGCTAACAATTCCCTTATCCATGCTAACATATTAGCTCTTACACCATGTGCTCTAATCTTTCACAGAGACTCCACCTTTGACACCTTATCAAATGCCTTGTTAAAATTCAAGTACATCACATCCATTGGTTCCCATTTACCTACTTTACTTGCTATTTACTTCAAATAATGCTAATAAGTTACTTAAAGATGATTCTGCTTTCACAAAACCATGTTGACTCTGCCTGATAGAATGATTTTCTAAGCATCTTGCTACAAAAATATAGAAAATGGGAGATGGCCACTCAGCCCTTCAAGCCAGTTCCAACATTCAGTATGACCATGGCTGATCACCCAACTCAGTACCATTTTCCACTTCACCTCATACCCTTTGATCCCTTTAGCCTGAAGAAATATATCTAACCTAAGTGATTAAGGATTCCAGCCTGTTCTCTATGAAAGATGATAGGCTAATTAACCAATAGTTTTCTATTCTGTCTTCTTACTTGAATAAACTTATCACTTACAATATTTTAATGAGTGGAATTAATTTTTCCTCAATTTGCAGGACAGAGTCTACCTTCAGGAAGGAGGTATCACAAAAGAAATCCATCAACTGTAGACTCATTTCAAATTAGATGCTATCCTGTTTAGGTGAGTGTTAAATCTCTAACCATCTAATGTCAGGGTTGATATTTTGATATGTGGGTTTAATTGTTCGAAGATCTAACTAATGACCTATGAAGAAAATACTGAGAAATCTGACCTAAGAACTGTCAAACCAGTAACAAAGTGAAATGATAAAAGTTGGTCTGATAGGCAGTCTGAAAGCTGATCAGTTAGTCATAATAGTCATCATAAAATAGACCAAGAAGATTCTGCCCAACAAATCTGCTTCATGTTTTTGAAGATTTGAAACAGTAGGTTGCAACGCTATTGGAGAAAATAAATTGAGAGTAAATTTGCAAGTAAATTTTCCAAGTAAGACAGATATCAAGGGCTTATTAAAACCATAGTGAAGAGGAGCTCCTTCGAGCATGAGGGTGGGCAATTAATAATGGGGAAACCAGGAAACGGCACAGGAATTGAATAAATGCTTTACATCAGTCTTCATAGCAGAAGGCACTATTAGCATTCCAAAATTCCTAAATATTCAAGGGGCAAAAGAAGGAAAGGAAATAAATACAATAACTAATCACTGGAGATAAAGCACTAGGGAAACTAATGGGACTAAACACAAATAAAAACCCCAGATCCTGATGGGATGCATCCTAGGATATTAAAGAAAGTAGCTACACAGATAGTTGATGCACTGGTAGCAATTTCCCAGGAATCCTTAAGATTCTGAATAAGTCCCAGCGAATTGGAAAACTGCCACGTACCACCTTTATGTAATAAGGGAAATAGACAAAAAACAGGTAACTACAGGTCAGGTGGTTTTGTCAGTGTTACTGGGGAAATGTTAGGGTCTATTACAAAGGATGTAATAGCACAGCATTTAGAAATACATAATATGATAAAGCAGAGTCAGCATGGCTTTATAAAAGGGGAAGCATGCCAGAGAAATTAACAAAGGAATTAACAAGCAGGATTGATGAAGGGAAGCAGTAGATGCAAGAGATTTGAATTTTCAGAAGACGTTTGTAAGTCACCACATATTAGGCTACTTAATAAGATAAAAGCCCACGGTGTCGAAGGCAGTATATTAGCATGGATAAAGGATTGGGTAACCATAAGACGAAAGTGTGAGTTAGGGGGTCATTTTCAGGATGATAACCTATAACTAGTAATGTGCCACAAGGATCAATGCTGAGGCCAAAATCATTATATATATGAGAAAAATGAATGTAAAACTGAAAAGTGAATTTAGCCAGGTTTGCTGTTGACACAAAAATGTTTGCCTTTATTTCAAAGGGAATAGAATATAAAAGTAGGGAATATAGAAGTAAAAAACCCAAAGAACTACAGATCCTAGAAATCAGAAATGACAACAGAAATTGCTGGAAAAACCTCAACAGGTCTGGCAGCATCTTTGGAGAGAAAGCAGAGTTAATGTTTTGGATCTGGTGACCCTTCTTCACATGGGTCACCAGACTCGAAACGTTAACTTTGATAAAAGTGGGGAAGATTTGCTAAAAAGAAAAATAAGAAACTTAGTCAGATTACAACTTGAATGCTGTGAACAGTTTTCTTATCTACAGAAAGATACGCTGCAATGGAGATGAGCAGTTCCAAGAAGGTTCACTAGGCTGGTATCAGATATGGAATGACTGTCTTATGAGAAGACAGTGAGTAAATTGGGCCTGTACTTTATGAAATATAGAAGAATGACAGGCAACCTTATTGAAACATACAAGATATTTAAAGGGCTTAACAGGGTAGAGTGGAATTGTTGCTGCCCCTTGTGGCAGAGTCTAGGACCAGTGGACGTCATCTCAGAATATGGGGTTGTATATTTAAAACAGAGATGAGAAGAAATTTCTTCTCATCTCTAAGGGTTGTGAATTTGTGGAATTTTTCACTGCAGCGGGGGTTGAGGTTGGGTCAGTAAATAGATTCAAGCTGAGATAGCAAGGGTATAGGGTTATATGGAAAAGTCAGGAAAGTGGAGTTGAGGATTATCAGATCAGCCACGATCTTATTGAAGCAGACTTGATGGGCTGAATGGCTTACTTCTGTTCCTACATTTTATGGTCTAATGGACATCTAAGAAGCTTTGACAAATCTCATGGAAAGCTTACTAACTAAATATAAGCCACAGTGAATGCTGAGCAACATGGAATGGGATCAAACATTTGTCAAAAATTAGAATAGGAAGTACTTGCGACATATAGAACTTGAGAATACAGCAGAAAGCATGTTTAAATCAGATTAAATAAAACAAACAACCATTATGATGAAGGGTCTAGGCCCGAAACGTCAGCCTCTCTGCTCCTATGATGCTGCTTGGCCTGCTGTTTTTTGAAGCAGTACTAAGGAGCATTCAAGACCGAGAATCTCCAAGAATCTTACAAATTAAGGAAAATCTATTTGACAACAACAAGCCTCTGATAGCCTGAACTCCAGAATATTCAAAAGCCACACTGGCCAAGAACAACACAGAAGAAATATCCAAGACCCACAGACAGAATGCATCTACCTCTCTTCCTTCATGTGGGGAGCAAACAGAAAAACCAAAAACTTAAGGAATAATTCATGTATGAAAGGTCATGTCCACCCTGATCAACCAGGTAACAGAATGTCATCATTGCAGAAATCAAGAGAATTTTAAGTAGATAACCTAAAACTTTGTGATTGTTTGGTTACACTATATCTTATTCTGCCCATAGTACAGAAAAACATACAAATCAGGAGTAGGATATTCAGCCCTACCCAAAAGGATCTGCACATGCCAATCGATGTGTGGATGCATAAACCTCAGGCTCTCAAAGTTGACACTTTGCACAGACCTCAACTGCAGAAAAAACAAATAGGGAATATAGACTCCACCAATCAATAAGGAGATGGCTGATCTGATTCTTGCCTACCCTGATAACTTTTCAAATTCACTCAAGGGATGTGGGCTTTCACTAGCTGGGACTGCTAGATTTTTTAGCCATTCCTAGTTGCCCTTAAGAACATGATGGTAAGCTGCCCTCTTGAACCACGGAAATCCATTTGATGTAAGTACATCCACAATGCCATTAGGGAGTACCAGAATGTTGAAACAGCAACGCTGAAGGAACAGCAATATATTTCCATGTTAGGATGGTGAGTAGCTTTGAGGGCAACTTGCAGATGGTGGTGGTGGTTTCCATGTTTGCTGGCCTTGACCTTCTAAATGGTAATGGTCATGGGGGAGCAAAGTGCTTCTAAGGAGCTTCGGTGAATGTCTGCAGTGCACCTTGTAAACAGTGTAGTTTGCTGTTACTGAGGATTGGTGATGAAGGGAGTGAATGTTTGTAAATGTGGTGCCAACCAAGTGGCTGCTTTGTTCTGGATGGTATCAAGTTTCTTGTCTGCTGCTGGAACTGCACTGAACCAGGCGGTGGGGAGTTCCATCACACTCTTGATTTGTGCCTTGTAGATAGTAGACAGGCTCTGGTTAGTCAGATGGTGATTTATTCACTAGACTCTGACCTGTTCTTGTAGCCACAGCATTTACACAGCTAGTCCAGTTCAGTTTCTGTTTAATGTCAACAACCAGAATATCGATAGTGATGGTCATGACTACTGAATGTCAAGAGGTGATGATTAGATTTTCTCTTGTTGCAGATGGTCACTGGCACCACACAAGTGCTAGGTAACATTTGTTACCACTTGTCAGCCCAAACTTAGATAGTGTCCATGTCTTGCTGCATTTGATCATGGACTGCTTCAAGTCTGAGGAGTTGTGAATGGTGCTGAACATTGCACAATCAGCAGCAAGCATCTCTACTTCTGACACGATGCAAGGAAGGTCATTGATTAAATGGCTGAAGGTGGCTGGACCTAGGACCTTGCAAACAAGAATCTACTTCTACTTTAAAAATATTCAAGAACTCTGCTTCTACAACCTTTTCCGGTAGAGATTGCGAAACAGTGAGAGATAGAGACAAAAACAATCGTGATTGTCTGCATGTATGTTGGGATACAGGGGTGGGGGGCAGGAAGATGGCACATAGTTACAGCTGCATAGTCATAAATTAGAAACTCTAACTTTGGCAAGACAAATGAAAGGTGTTACAAGTAGTAGTTATTTTCTGTTACTGACAACATTTGATGTTAATTACTGGTGTCCTGAACTGCAGTCAATCAGACAAATTGGTCATTTTGGTGGTCAAATCAGGATTTTATACATTTACCCCTTTTATAACAACCTGTGGAACACTGCAGCATTATCATCAGTAAATTCTTTCCACTTAAATTGTGACAATATTTAAAACTCAGAGTGATAGGGTCAGTGCACCAGAGGCATGGGCTTTATGGATTTGAATGCTCTTTTCTCATCAGTTACTTGTCTTACATTCTTAGATTACAAGCTTGACAGTGTTTTAACAAATAGCATAATTAGTTCATTGTCACACTTAGCAACCAAAATCTACATTACATTCATCTAATTCCCACAAGATACCATGTTTTCCAATTCTGGAGTAACACGATTGTCAACATGGCTTTGTGTGCGGGCAATCGGGTCTCACTAACTTGATTGAATTTTTTGAAGAAGTGATAAAGAAGATTGAAGAAGGCAAAGTGGTGGATGTTGTCTCTATGGACTTCAGCAAGGTGTTTGACAATGTTCTGGCATGGTTAACTGGTTAACAAGGCTAAATCACAAGGAATCCAGGGAGGGGTAGCCATTTAGATTCAAAATTGGCTTGAAGGTTGGAGGCAGAGGGTGGTGGTGGAGGGTTGTTTTTCGGACTAGAGACCTGTGACTGGCAGTGTACCACAAGAAGCTGTGCTGGGTCCATTTCATTTTGTCATTTATATAAATGATTTGGATGTGAAATTTAGGAGATATGGTTAATAAGTTTGCAGATAACACCAAAATTGGGGGTGTAGTGGAAAGTGAAGAAGGTTATCTTAAAGTGCAATGGGACTTTGATCAGATGGGCCAATGGGTGACAGATGGAGTTTAATTTAGATAAATGTGAGGTATTGCATTTTGGTAAGGCAAATCAGGGCTAGACTTACACAGTTAATGTAGGGTCCTGGGGAGTGTTGCTGCACACTTCAGGTGCAGGTTCAATGCTCCTTGAAATTGGAGTCACAGGTAGACGGTATTGAGGGTGGTGTTTTGGTATACATGCCTTTATTGGTCAATGCACTGAGCACTGGAGTTGGGATGTCATGTTGCAACTATATAAGACATTGGTTAGGCCAATTTTGCAATATTGAATACAATTCTGGTCTCCCTGCTGATAGGAAAGATGCTGTGAAACTTGAAAGGGTTTGGAAAAGATTTACAAAGATGTTGCCGACGTTGGAGGAAGAGGCTGAACAGGCTGGGGCTATTTTCCCTGGAATGTCGGAGGCTGAGAGGTGACTTCAGAGGTTTGTAAAATCATGAGGGGCATGGACAGGGTGAATAGCTAAGCTCTTATTCCCAGGGTAAGGGAGTCCAAAACTGCAGCCTTAAACTTAAAGGCAAGAGGGAAAGATTTAAAAGGGACAAAGGGGCAACTTTTTCACACAAAGGGTGGTGTGTGTATGGAATAAGCTGCCAGAGGATGTGGTGAAGGCTGGTACAATTACAACATTTAAAAGGCGTCTGGATGGGTATATGAGTAGGAAGGGTTTAGGAGGGATATGGGCTAAATGCTGGCAAATGGGACTAAATGAATTTAGAATACCTGTTCGGCACAGACAGGTTGGTCTGAAGGAACTGTTTCCATGCTGTACAACTCTATGATTCTACGGTCAATGCACACGATACAGGATGAGAGATATTGCAACAGGCACAATAGTTTGCACACTATGGTTATATAGTTGTAAATAGTTTTGTGCTATATATTAGCCTGTTTTCTAGAATCTTCCCACATCCGTGACACAGTCAAAAGAGTTTACACAACTGAGAACATAAATGGAAAACAAAAATGTTAACAGATAACAGTGAAGAAGAAGGGATTATCGAAAAGTATTTAAAATAGTAAAGAGCATAGAAGAAAAGAAAGGTCCGAAGTATTGCTTGAAGTTAAATTAACAATAAGAGCAAAAACAAATGGTAGGCATGATGTAACCTCTCCTCCTTAATTAAGCTAGTCTTCTTGTCCTTTTCAAATCACCATACTGTTCATGTAATTACAGGGCTTTACTTTTTGATTCAGTTTCTCAATTACAGAAAAACATGCTTACTGCTCCAGTACAAGTTGCCTTTGGTCTTCCTGAGATTTGCAGATGTCTTTCATTTTATCCAATAGCCTTGTTACTTTGTTTTCTAGATCTGCATAGAACTCTTTTCCTTCTTGGGATTTCTTCATCAGGTCTTCGTAAGCTTCATACGATGCTACTAGCATCTGAATAGTAACGTTCCACCTAAAGAGCAACAGGAAGTGCCAATTTTAAACTTGTGCTGTTACTTTTAAAGCAATACAGTAATATCATTAAATGTCTTTTCTGCATTACTTTTACAAATCATAAATATGTCTATTAAAAAAATTAATGTCATGTCAGGATAGAAGAGATTTCTTTTTCTTCTTAACAGAATCTTAAGCAGCGTTAGCCAACATTTCAGAGAAGAGCAATCTAATGAAACTGAACAAGATAATAACAGGAAAAAGTCATTCACGTGAAATTTAACTTTCGCTCCACAGATGCTGCCTGACTTGCTGAATTTTTTCCAATATTTTTAATAGTTCTAATATTCACAATGTATTGCTTTTGTGTTCAAGATGAATACAGAAAGGGCCTGGAAATTCTCAGCTGATCAGGCTTTATCCGTGAAGAAACAGAAATATTTCAGGTTGAGAACTTTAATCAGTTCTGCCTGACCTACTAAGTATTCCCAACATCTGTTTTCACTTCTGATTACTACAGTTCTTTTCCTTTGTAGAAGGGTGACAGCACAACTTCAGGCTCAGTGCTAAGATTATTGTCCAAATGCACAATTAGTAGGTTGTTTTTGCACGGAGAAACTGCAGCATGATTATTTTACTAGATGTGTAAACACCTCAACTATTAATGGTGGCCAAAATTCAAATTCCAGTTTGGTGGCTGGAGGATTTAAATTCAGTTAATTAAATAAATCTGGAATAAAAACTTGATGATGATCATGAAACTACTGAATTGTCACAAAAATCCATCTAACTCAATATCCTTTATGGGAGGAAATTTGCTATCTTTATCCAGTCTGACCTATACGTGACTGCAAAAACACAGCAGTTTGGTTGACTCACTGCCCGGAGAATGGTCGAGGAAATCATACAGCGCATTCAATAAAGAGGCTCATCGCCACTGAGTCAAGGGAAATTAAGAACGAGTAATAAATGCTGACTTTGACAAGAATGTTCACATCCTTTAAATCAATAAAATAAAACCTGCAAACTACTGCTGTTCAGAGAATACGACAGTTATTCAACTGGTATCAGACTTGACAAATCTGGAAGAATACTCTGGGCCTTTAAAGGAATGGGTTATTGATTACTCAAATGTTAATTTTGGCTTTATCAAACACAGATACACAACAACATTCACCAAACAGTACTGAATAAAAACTGCTCAGAAAAGCAATACCTTAACAAAATTCCTTAGACATAACACAGACTCTGCAATACCAAAAATAGCCTGGCCTTATCCACTCAAATGGACATTATTTATGAAAGTAATAAGTAATTCTTCATTTCATTGAAATTGTAAGTACAAAGGTGTCTTTCATTTGTTGCTCTCCCAATCATCATTGGTTTTGAATGAATCTACATTGAATACCACCTTCATGTAGTATATGCCCTCTGGATTCTTTTCACCATCCACTAAGATGAGGAGAAATGTCTTCATACAATAAAGAGCCTGTGGAAATCATTACCACAGGAAATGGTTGAGGTCAAAGCATTGTGTTTTCAAGGAGGAAGTAGATGTAGCTATTGCAGCTAAAGGGATCAAGAGAGGTGCGGCAGCAGCTGGGGGTGGTGCAATATTCGAGTTTTGAGTTTCATGAACAGGCATAATCATAATGAATAGTAGAGCAGGCTTGGAGGGGTTGAATAGCATACTCCTCCTACTTTCTATATTTCTATATATCTGTGGCCCTCAATTCAATCAATTACTCCACCTCTATCTTTTTTACAGTTCATTTGTGCCATGGCTCCATTCCTATATTTCTCAATGGAATGAGTACATTTCCTCCAACAGTTTGCCAATCCTTCTCTGCGTGGTAATTATTATGTTGTCTCAAATTCAACAATTTTTGCTTTTTCTCATCTGAACACTATCATTACAAATCTGAGTCTGGTGCACAAATCTAATCTGAATCAGTGGAATCTCTCCATTAAGTGGCCCAAAGAGTTCTGGTTTTCGATATGAGACTTAGGTTCTTATCGAGAGATTATGGAAGTTTATTAATAACTATGTTCACGAATATGACAAATTTACAGATATAGTATTGTGCACTTACTAAGGTTTTTATTACATTGCAAACATAGTTGGCTGGCTGTCTAAATGACTAACTGTCTGCTTGCTAACTATATAGAGTAAGATATATCACATGCCACGAGATCATCTAGATGTCTTAAAGATTCAGTGCCTAAAATCTATGCACTTATACCACATGGTTGGCCTGCCTACCTTATTCCAAAGTCAACTCCCTCTAATGGGGCAGAAGCGCAACATTCAATATCCCTCATGAATTAAATCAGGATGTCAATTATTCTCACTGATAATGGAGTTCATAAATTGTTTTAATTCAACAGTTGATGAAACACAAAATCATGGAATATAATAAAGGACATTTTGCCAATCAGTTCAATTCACATTCAAGTAAATTATAAACATAAAAGACTGGTTGTTCCCTTCTTCATGTAAGCACAAGAACTTTCCCTGACAAAGGTAGAAATTCAAAAATTGCAAATGGCTGTCAATTTATATGGGCAATGGAGACGCTCAGATTAAGATACAAGGATTTCAATGACACTGATTATATCAGGAAATAGGCAAGTAAATTACAATATTCTTAATTAAGATTCCTGACTTTCCACAGATACTGCTTGAATAGAGTTTCTCCAGCAATTCATAACTTCAGATTTCTTGTATCTGTTATATTTTGCAATAATAATTATATGCTTTTAAGAATAATGTCTGTCAGCAAATCACACTTATTCTCACCTCCATTAGCTACATTTCTGTTATACATTGACAATGCAATAGGATTTTAAAGACAATTTCTCTAATGACAATTTGTGCATTTCTACAACGCCGTAGGGAGCCAATGGCCTAGTGGTATTATTGCTGGATTGTTAATCCAGAGACCCAGGTAATGCCCTGTGAACCTAGGTTCAAATCCCGCCATGGCAGATGGTGGAATTTGAATTCAATTAAAACGTGGAATTAAGAGTCTAATAATGACCACGAATCCATCGCTGATTGTTGGGAAAAACCCATCTGGGTCACTAATGCCCTTTAGGGAAGGAAACTGCCATCCTTACCTTGTCTGGCCTACATGTGACTCCAGACCCACAGCAATTTGGCTGAAACTTAACTGCCCTCTGGGCAATTAAGGGATGGCAATAAATGCTGCCTAGCCAGCAATGCCCTCATCCCTTGCATGAATGAAGGGGGGGAAAAAAAAAATCCAACTATTACTCTTCCAAGTCTAGTGTCCCCGCTCCTTACACTAATTCACCAACAGAAATCAGCAAGCATACCCATAACGTTCAGAACTTCTTTCCGAACTCTATTTCCCTCATCTTCAAATATCTTCTTAAATCCCATCCCTGACCTCAATCTTGATCTATCACATGCTCCCCTACAACCATCCTCAATAATTAGTCAATGTCCCCTCTGTAAAGCTCTTTTTTTCAGCATGTTAAAAGGTGTTTAACAATGATGTTAAAAGATGCAATTTATTAGCTTTCATAGCACTGAAAAATAAATAATTGTTCAGTGCAAATATCTGCAAAGTTATTTATTGAATTGTATCAGCCCATGTATTGATAACTATTAAGACTTATCTTCAGATGGTTGTTTTGAATTTCTTTGGTACCTCTTAATTGATAGTTTAATTTTGTCTTTCCTTTGTGTCTCTAATAAGCTCCCTAACTATCAGCTGTAATTTGCTTTAACTGAAAGCAATATTCAAACTGATCCAGTGTAGTGTAATAGACCTTTTTGATAGCAATCTCCATTGGCTCCCAGAGTACATTTCAGTTATAATTTAACGGAACTGTAAAACAGAACAACATATTTGTAGACTTGTATAGGCATTTTATACATAATCAAACTGGTTTTTTTTTAAATTCAAGCTAATTACAGTTGGGAAACATTGAGACACTTTTTTCATTGATTTTCTCATGCAAGTACATTTGTTGAACTATGGCTGCAAGACTTCTGAATATTTTAACTAAATGGGTAGTTCTACTTCAGCACAAAGCAACCACTGGAGGACTATTCAATTATGGTGAGGTTCACAGGTAAATTTGATCCTCTTCTCACCAACCGTCCACTTAAAAAAAGGGGTTACCAAATGATGATCAGGAACTGCAATTATTGTACTAGACCAGACACACATCATAACAAAGTTCATAACCATTGTTCAAATCAGGAATTAAACATAGGACTTTCCTGGTTTGTATAAAGCACCACATAGAACCAAGAAGCACCATAGAAAGCAAACTGACTGGATGCATAGAGATAGTAGGATGCATAACAGCCTGGACTGCTCTGTCCAGGACTACAGAAGGTTGTGCGCACAGGCCAGACCATCACAGAAGCCAGCCTCCCATTCATGGACTCCACTTACACTTCTCATTGCCGTGGAAAGACTGCCTACATCATCAAAGACCCATCCCACCCTGATAATGCTCTTCTACAACTTCTTCTGTCAGGCAGAAAATACAGAAGCTTGAACAAACGCACCAGCAGGTTGAAGAATAGCTTCTTCCCTGCTGTTATCAGATTGATGAACGGACTCTCTAACTTCAAATAACATTGATCTTGTTAATGTTGTTCTTGCTTCACACACATCCTGTGCAGTATAACCTGTATGCCTCACTCTAACCAAGTTTTTTTTACCCTATGATCTGTATGTCCTTGTTTACTATGATCTGCCTGTAACACTCACAAACAAAAAACTTTTCACTGTACTTAGGTAGACATGACAACAAATCAAATGAAACATGGAGTATTGTGCAAGCAAAGCGTTTCAATATGCATCAGACAGCCTTCTTTCAATTAGCTACTCACTTATGTTCTGCTTCAGCAAGAATTTTCCTAACTGTAGCATATTTGACATTAGCATCTGTCAAAGCCTTCAAGATGTTTTCTTGGGCAGCAAGATTTTGATCAATGTAAACTTTTAGTTGATCATATTTCTTCAGTTGTTCTTCAAAAAGTTTCTGCAATTACATAGTTATACATAAGAAAATCGTACAAATTGTACCGGATACATCACAATTTTACTTGTGTCTTTCCAGATGACCAAAAATAAATTAAATTATCTTCCCAACTGCAAACCAACTACTTGACAATAAGAAGTCTTCACACCACTGCGGAATAAGTTAGTGCGAGGGCCAAGAGCATGAGGGGAAATCATAAAAACACAATTGTGACAATAAGAAACACATGAACTAAATCTACAATAATTCATGTTGCTAATATGTAGCCCAAACTGCCACTGCACCATACACCATTTCAGTCTGGAGTTTTGGATCTGACAAGCAATTTGGACAAAGATTAGAACATAAGCTACAGGATCCAGCTAGCATTAGCTGCACTTGGGAACATCATTTATGACATTATTTTTGAATTATTTTAATGGCTTCAGTCATTACACGTAAATGTGGTGTAGTTGTTGATTCACCTTCATTTCTGAATGGTCTGTTGTAACGAGTGTTGTGGTAATGTCATCCTTCTGAATGGTATCTCTCAGCTGCTGTATGAGTGAGGAACGCTGGTCTCTCATTTCCTCAACTTTCAGTAAAATTCGCTTCATGTTCTGGAGAACGCCCTTTTCCTCTGTTAAAATGCAGAGCCAAAAACAGTGTGCATTACTGAACCTGAAGGTGAGGATGCCAAGAACCATCCAAGGCCACTGGTTATAGCCAGCAGACCCAACTAACAGCATGGAAAACTTAAATGTAGGAATGGAACGTTACAGGACAGGCCAAAGGTGCCCACGAAAGAGAGAAGAATGGAATCTCTTGTTTGAAAGCAGCTTTCCTGTTGAATGTTGAGTACTGCACTTGATACAAATAAAGATAGATACAGAGGGCAAATAACGTGTCTATGTGAAGTAAGCTTGCCACAGATACAGTGTAGATTGTTCTGTTGTGAATGGGTTGGTAAGAAAGGGTCAAGTAAATAGGAAGCTATGTTTAAAAATCAAAAGTAAATAAAGCAGGGCAAAATGTGTAGAATATTCCCCAAGTTTCTTACCAGTTTATGAATTACATATATTTGAGTTTCTAAAAAAAAAAGAAGAGTTGGAGGTATGAGGTACAGAGGATCCTCCAGTTGAATAGCCAACCTGCACTCCAGTGGAAGCGAGTACATTATAAACAACACTATGAAGTACAAGTTGAAGGGTACATGTAACAATAACTGAACAGTACAATTCCTCAAAGAGAAAAACATTACCAGATATAAATTATATTGGCAAATGTATAGAAAATACACGTCAATACCGTCAGAGACAGTGGGAGTTGGTAAAGCAGCGCGAAGATCTTCTAGGGGTCCACTTAAAAGCCGTAAGTTACTGATATGTAAATTCATTGCCTTATGCAGCTCAGTATTGGTGAAGCTGGCTTTCTCATGCACTTCCATGTACTTGGACCATTCCTTGCTGAGTTCAGATATTCCGCTTGTTGTGCCCCTTCTTCCAGTGGCCTCTTGTAATTTCTGCTCTGCAAGTTCATCCTGGTCCATAAGATCCTTAAACTCTCTCAGGGATGCCTCAACATCAGTGTATACTCCAGATAGAACTGGGGAAAAATTTTAACAATTGTTACCTTTTCCATCAATTTGTAGGGTTTGGCTGCAATGCACAACACAGAGATCAAGAAAGTGCAATCAACAGTTTGTGTTAAGTTGGCCAAGTAAAAGAAAGTTGTCAAATAAAAATTGTTAATGAGCTATACATGTGGCTATGGTGACATTATTGTCATTACATGCATTTTTGTTTTGTAAATTCATGCATCACACAAAGAAAATAGATCACAGAGTAAAATGTCATAGAAAATTAAAAATGAATCATAGAAACTTTGAGAACATTGAAATGTCAGAGAGCCAAAGAAGATAGCACATAAATAACTGAACTGGAGTTTATATTTGCATAAAACATACCTTGCATGGATTGAACCAAATTTTTCACAGTATCCGGGCGGACACTCAGTGCTGCACACTTTTCCATCAGGACTGGTGGGATATGATTATACATGTCTAAATTGTCTATTGACTCTGGGTCAATTCTCAAAGAATCCATGAACTGCCTGTTATAAAATGAAACAAGACAAAGCAGATTTAAAAATCAAATGAAATTCTCTGCTTCCCTTTAGACAATTTTCTCAAATCACAACAGTAAGATACATACTATCAAAAGACATACTTAAGCTTCTGTCAAGCATACTGAAATACAAAGAGAAATTGATTTTCTTTTTACACACTGACTCCTTTTAAGTCATAGAATTAATTTGGCTCCAAAATGGATGGTTAAAAGCATTTTTTTAAAAAATAGATCACAAAACTGTAAGGCAGCAACATAATTATTGTTTTAATCATTGTCACAAAAATCCAAAGCACAGAAAAAGGTTGTTCAGCCTCATGTCCATGCCAAGCTATTCTAATCTCATTTTCCAGTACTTGGCCCATGGCCTTGGCATCATAAGTACAAATTTAAATGCTTCTTAAAGCTAAGAAGGTTTTTTGCCTCAACACCCTTAAAGACAGCATTTGGTACACTTACCTTCATTGGTCAGTGCATCGAGTCTAGGAGTTTGAGAGGTTATGTTGCAGCTGTATAGGACATGTTAGGCCACTTTTGGAATATTGGTGCAATTCTAGTCTCTCTGCTATAGGAAGGATGTTATGAAACTTGAAAGGGTTCTGAAAAGATTTACAAAAGGACGTTGCCAGCGTTGTAGGGTTTGACCTATACAGAGAGGCTAAATAGGCTGGGGCTATTTTCTCTGATGTGTCAGAAGCTGAGGGGTGTCATTATAGAGGTTAATAAAATCATGAGGGGCATGGATAGGGTGAATAGCCAAGGTCTTTACCCCAGGGTAGGGGAGTTCAAAACTAGAGGGCATAGCTTTGAGGGGAAAGGAAAAAGATTTAAAAGAGACCTAAGGGGCAACATTTTCACGCAGTGGATGGTGCATGTATGGATCAAGCTGCCAGAGGAAGTGGAGGAGGCTGGTACAATTACAACATTTAAAATGCATCTGGATGGGTATATGAATAGTAAGGGTTTAGAGGGACATGGGCCGAATGCTGGCAAATGGGACTAGATTATTTTAGGATATCTGGTCAGCATGGATGAGTTGAACCAAAGAGTCTGTTTCCACGCTGTATAACTCTATGACTATGACATCTCAAATCATACCAAAAAATGGAGGGGTTACCCTGTGAAGCTACCGAATACATGCATGCCAAATAGCATAAGCAGCAAATGATATACGAGCTAAACGATTACGTAACTAAAGGATCAGATCGGGGGGGGCAGCGGGCAGCGGGCAGGGCAGTGGCACCAGCACATCCATTCATGAAGTGCTACAGCAGTTATAACCCATTTGGATCCCCAGCATCATAGATGGCAGCCTTCAGTCAATTCAATTTAATCCACATGATATCCAGAAATTGCTGCAAAGATGCTGGCCCTTGACAATATTCAGGCAATAGGACGAAAGACATGCTCTAAAACATGCCACACCCCTATCCAAGCTGTTCCAGTATACCTACAGCACCCAGCATTTAACAAATAATTTGAAAAATTGCTCAGGTATGTCTTGTGCAAATCAGGAAAATCCAACCCAGCCATTCACACTCCATCAGTCTACTTGCGATCAGTAGTAAAGTGACAGAAGGCATCAACAGTGTTATTAAACAGCACTTGCGTACTAATAATCTGCTCACAGACTCTCAGTTTCGGATGGTCACTCAGCTCCTGACAAATAGATGAACTTCAGAGGTGAGGTGATAATGGATGGCCTTGACATCAAGGCTGCATTTGACAAGTATGAAATCAAGGGGCCCCAGAATAACTGAAGTCAATGGGAATCGGGGCAAACTCTCTGCTGGTTAGGGTGATCATAGCTCGTCAAATAAAAAAAAATTGCAGAGTTTTTTTTAGCATATCTGAAAGGCAAGAGAGCAGGGCAAGAATGGACATCGGGCCATTGGAAAATGAACCTAGTAATGGCAAACAGAAATGGTGGAGGAATGGAATAGGTACTTTGCATCAGGTTGCACAGTAGAAGACACCAGCAGCATACTAGAAATTCGAGAGAGTCTGGGGGCAGAAGTGATTGCAGTGGCCATCACTAAGGATAAGGAGCTGGGGAAGCTGAAAGGCCTGAACATAGACAAGTCACCCAGACCAGATAGACTACACCGCAGAGTTCTGAAAGAGATAGGAGATTGTAGAGGCATTGGTGTTGACCTTTCAGGAATTAGTGGAGCCAGGGAGGATCCCTGAGGACTGAAAATTTGCAAATATAAAATGCCTGTTTAAGGAAGGAGGCAGGCAGGCAGAGGACAAGAAACTACAGGTTTGTTAGACTGACCTCAGTCGTTGGTAAGATTTTAAGAGTCCATTATTAAGGATGAGATTGAAGAGTACTTGGAAATGCATGGCAAAATAGGGCTGAGTCAGCACAACTTCTATCAAGGGACATCATGTCTGACAAGTCTGTTAGAATTCTTTGAGGGGATAATGAAAAAATTAGACAATGGACAGCCAGTAGACATGATCTATTTGGATTTCCAGAGGACATTTGACAAAGCGTTGCACAGAAGACTGCTAAGAAAGATGTTGATTGGGGCAAGATATGGCACAGAAGATTGGTTGACTGTCAGAAGGCAGAGAATAGGGATAAAGGGGTCTTTTCCAGGACGGCAGCCCGAGACTAGTGGACTCCCTCAGGAGTCGTGTTGCGATTACAACTATTCACGATTTACATTAACGATCTGGATGAAGAAACTGAGGGCATTGCTGTTAGGTTTGCAGATGACACAAAGATAGGTGGAGGGTAGGTAATGTTATGGAATTGGGGAGGGGGCAGAAGGACTTGGACAGACAAGAAGAGTGAGCAAAGAAGTGGCACATGCAATTCAATATGTGAAAGTGTGAGCTAATGCACTTTGGGATTTAGAATAGAAGCATAGACAGTCTTCTAAATCGGGAAAGGTGTCAGAAATCTGAAACACAAAGGGACTTAGGAGTCCTAGTTCAGGGTTCTCTTAAGGTTATCAAGCAGGTTTAGTTGGTAGTTAGGAAGGCAAAGTATTCATTTCAAGAGTGCTAGAAGCAGAGACGTTATGCTGAGGTTGTATAAGGCTCTGGTTAGACTGCATTTGGAATATTGTGAGCATTTTGAGCCCCGTACCTAAGGGCAGATATGATCATAGAATCATAGAAGCTCATAGAATCCCTACAGTGTGGAAACAGGCCCTTCGGCCCAACAAATCCACACCGACCCTTGGAGCATCTCACCCAGACCCATCCCCCTATAACCCCACTAAGCTACATAGCCCTGAACACTACGGGCAATTAAGCATGGCCAATCCACCTAGCCAGTACATTTTTGGACTGCGGGAGAAAACCGGAGCACCCGGAAGAAACCTACGCAAACACGGGGAGAATGTGCAAACTCCACACAGACAGTCGCCCGAAGGTGGCATCGAACCCGGGTCCCTGGCGCTGTGAGGCAGCAGAGCCAACCACTGAGCCGCCGTGCCGCCCCATTTGCTGGTCTTGGAGGGGGTCCAGAAGAGATTCACAAGAAGGATGCAGGCGATGAAGGGCAGTTGAGGACTCTGTATCTGTACAGAAGAGTTTAGAAGGATAACTTCCAGAATACTGAAAGCCCCCTAGGTAGAATAGGTTTCCACGAGCAGACTGGCACCCGAAGGCACAGCTTTAGAATTAAAGGACTACACCCTTTAGAACTGAGATGAGAAGGAATTTCTTCAACCTGAGGTTGATTAATCTCATTACCACAGAGGGCTGTGGAGGGCCGGTCACTGAGTGTATTTAAGACAGTAAGGGGATCAAGAGTTATGGGAGAAGGCAGAAGAATGGAGTTGAGAACATCAGCCGTCAGTCGTGTTCGAATGGCAAAGCAGACATGAAGGGGTGAATTGCCTAATTCTGTCCCTATACGTTGTGGTCTTATAATTGACACAAAAGAAGATGGCAGCATCTTGTTGGATGTCAGTCATCCCAGCTCCAGGACATCGCTGCAGGAATTCCTCATGACAGTATCCTAGCTGCTCCATTAATGACCTTTCCTCCATCAGATCGAGGACCAGGGATGCTTGCTAATGACTGCAAAATATTCAGCACCATTCACAATTTCTCAGACACTGAAATAATTCAGTCCAGATGCAGCAAGACGTCCATGTTTGGGCTGATTAATGGCAAGTATCATTTGTATTACACACGTGCCAGGTAATGACTATCTCCAACAAGAGACTCATCTTAATCATCCCTCGATATGCAATGGCATTACTGAGTCCCCCACTATCATTATCGTAGGGATTACCATTGATCAGAAATGGAAGTAAAGGAGCCATATAAGCAACAAAAACAAATTGCTGGAAAAACTCAGCAGGTCGGGCAACATCTGTGGAGAGAAATCAGTGTTAACATTTCAAATTGAGTCACTCTTCCTCAAAACAGAGATCAGTGTTCTGAGGAAGGGTGACTCGATCCGAAACGTTAACTCTGATTTCTCCCCACAGATGCTGCCAGACCTGCTGGGCTTTTCCAGCAATTTCTATTTTTGTTTCTGATTTGCAATATCCGCAGTTCTTTTGGTTTTATTTAGCCATACAAGCACTTTATCTATAAGAGTAAGTCAGAAATAGCAAATAACTCACTTCCTTGAAAGCTTGCCCACCATCTACAAAGCCCAAGTCAAGAATGCGATGGAGTACTCTCTACATGCCTAAATAAATGCAGCTCCAATATCATTCAAAAAGCCTGACACCACCCAAGACAAATCAGGCCAGATGACTGGTATCAAATCCAAATTCACCCCTTTCCCCACCCCCCACCCGACTACCAACTCAGATTGACAGTAGTCTGTACCATCTACAATATGCAGAGCAGAGATTCACCAAGAGTTCTTAGACAGCACCTTTCAAACCGATAACAACTTTATCTGGATAGACATGGATAGCAGGTAACTGGAACATCATGACCTGCATATATCACCACTTACTATCCTCATGTGAAAATATACTGTTGTTTCTTTTCTGTGGCTGGGTCAAAATCCTGGAATTCCCTTCCTAACAGCACAGTGGGTCTACGTACATGAAACTGCAGCAATTCAAGAAGGCAGTGCACCATCATCTTCTCAAGTGCAATTAAGGCAAGAAAATGCTAGCCTAGCCAGTGAAGTCTAGATTCCAAATGATTTAAAAAAAACAAAACTTTGTGAAAAAGTTCCAGCTTTTTATAAGCTGATCAGCATTTAGATTCAAGAACATTTTTAATAACAAGTTGAGTGATATTGCAATTTCTGAAAACTCTTTGCACAATGTAATTAGGTTCTGAACTATACCAGCTGTATGCGGGGCAAATACGTACTCTAATACTTCATTTTTGCTGTCTATTTTAGCCATCACCTCTCGTAACAACTTTGCCTTTTCTTCACTAGAAAAACAGAACGGGAGAAGGATAAGACATGGCACAGATACAGCTTCAAACATATAATGTTTCAAAATATTATACTCTTTACAACATTTTGTTTTTATAAACATAGAAGGTTGAACAAAACAGATCTGCAACTACTGTAGTCATTTTGCAATCTTTTTGTTCAAAATTTAGATCATAAATTATTAATTTAATGTATTGTAAAGGAAGCAACACACAAGCACTTTTGGACACCAATAACAGAATAGAGAGCAGTGAAAACCTGAATTTAAAAAAGTAAACAGTATGCACTGCAGGCTAATTTGTATCTAGGAAAAGACAAAGAAAGTTTAATACCCCATCAAGATGTTACCCAGACAAACTGTGAAATTCTGACTTGTCCTTTTCATGTTTTAAATGTACAGTGGCTGATCAAAAATTATTTGGCAAGCAATTTATTACAGTTTTGATCATACAATGGTTTTTCATGAAATGTGTTGGCAACCTCTCTATTCACCAAATTGAATTTTGAATACATTCATCCAAAATTCATATCAATTCTCTGACAACTCATTCAACAGCTTTCGCTGTGTAAAATAATTTCCCATGTTCCCATTTACCAGTTTCTATCTTCTAGCTCCTGCTACTTGATCCTTCAAGTCAGGATTTCAGGTTTGTCAATGCCACTGTCATCTCAAAGTCATACACCATCCTGGCTTTACCATGTTGTTCCCCTAATGGAAATAGAGCAAAAATCAAAGAAATCTCCAACATCATTGCGGGAGCACTTCCACCAGGCCAGTTTGAAATATTTCAAGGTAGCTACCACCTTCTCTCAGACAACTAGGGACAGATAATCAATATCAGCTTTGCCAGCAGAACACCTGTTTGAGGTTGAACAATGAAATTCTCAAAAGTCTTTTCCCTTGTAAATAGAGAATGGTTAAATTCCTAAAGCATCTATGACTTACATACATGCTTATAGAGAAATGGGTAGAGCTAATAAATTAGCTTTTTTTAAAAAACAAGCAAAAGAAACTCTTGTAATGGTGCAATAATTTTTAGAAGAACACGTTTCAAAGTTCCTGTGCTTAATTTTCAGTCATGTAGCTGTTCAGAAGCTGCAAGCCTCAGGCTCACCTGTACAGAGACGAGGCCTCATGGGCTTCCATAGGCACCAATTTTGCAAAAATGTCAGGACCAGTCACGTTTGGATCAGTTGGATTGACAGGAAGGGCTTTTACCAGAGATGCTCCTATTAAAAATAGGTTGCCACAAGAGTTAAAATAACTGCACCTCCTTCCAGAAATAAAATCGTATTTAATGCACTTGAACATGCACAAAAATGCTCTAAATTTTAATGTAAATTTTTAAAATTAAGCAGCTCAGTTCAAGGGCCAAAGTTCAGGGCAGGATGCATTAAGTTGTAATGAACAGAGGAGATGACATTAGGAAATACTGAGTTACAGAAAAAGATGGAAGAATCAAGATCTGCAGTGATTTGAATCTTGGAAACAAAGAATTAGGATATGAGTCAGTGTTTGTTGTAAGCAATAGCCTACACACAGACTAATCAATAAAAAATGTAAATTAGGCAATCAAAAAAACTAAAATATTTCAAGTGGTTTTAAATTTGAATGCGGTCAATAGAAAATAACCTGAGAACTTGCCTTTTACAGAGGTGAGTGAATCCAGGGGTGGTACAGCCTCATGATAGACAAAATCATTGTCCTTCTTGGCAGCATTATACCTAAGTGAAACAAAGAAGGTAGAGACTGTAGAAAAAAAAAACTCAATGTAAAAATATTTTTATGTGTTTCCCCCCCTCTTCTTACCCAAATGCCAAAATTTGTGAAAGCTGCTCATAATACAATGTCCATAAAGATTTTCAATTTATAACTGAAATAAACTAACGCCATCAGGAAATCTTTCACTGACAGGTAAAAGCCAAACATCACATATTACTGGTTCTCAAGAGTGGTACAGTCTGTTCTGCTTCAATTGATATAAAATGGAACACAAAATTGAAGGAAATAATTCAGTTGTACAGAATGCCTTAGTCAGATCCTCATAAGTATGGCTTTTAGCTTTTGGCATCAGACAAGGATATATTAGCGTTGGAAGGGGTGCAACACAGGTTCACCAGAATGACACCAAGGTTTAACTAATTACATTAAGACATTGCAGTCAGCTTGGATTCACTCAAGTTTATAATATTAGCCCTCAACCATTTAGAGGTAAACATGATGTGCAATGTGGTCCTTGGATTTCATAAGTGACAAAGATCATTGCCCATTCCAAATAAGACTTTAAATGCTAATTCTATTTGTTTGCACAGGTACTGCTGGATCTGGAGATTCTCCAGCATTATGTTTTGTTTCAAACCTCCAAAAGTATATGTAATATTTTGCTTTTAGATAGATGTGGCTGCCCCAGATGGCCAGAGCAACACGAGATCTCTAGAAGAATATCCTTACTAATAGAAGACAGTTTAGGATAATTTGAGAAAATCTTCCCCAATAAGCAATAAGCCTATAATTCCCACAAATTGATTTATAATGCTTCTTGAATAGTGAAACATTTGTGGCATTGATGAAATTAGGAGGTAGTCTTATTATTCCACAGATTTTGTGAAAAGGTTGAGAGTTCAAGTGAATGCTCATGACCACAAGCTTTATAGATCTTTGTAGGATAATAATGACCAGATCACATGCTTTGTCATTCTACTTAAATTTGATCTCTC
>NC_063335.1:92075673-92111172 GCF_021869965.1 Rhincodon typus
AAGTTGAAGGAATGCTTTGATTATTTTGGCAATACAGTTGACTCCCAAACAAAAACATTTCTGTAATACTTCTTCCAAAGGTCTCAGATGGCTGCATTATCTCTGAGAACAGTATTACAAATTTCAGCTCAAAAAAGGAGGAACCATTTGTTTTGACATAGTCTCAATGGGCTGAATGGCCGGCTTCCACACTAGGGATTCTACGATGCGTCAACACAAATAGAGAATATTATTAGATGACAACATCACATGATAAATAAGTTAGTGAAAATGAAAAAGAAACCTGAAAACCAAAAACGTCTTCAAAGTAAATTACATGCCTTGACCTATGAAGTAGACAACATCTTTGTTGAAGGATAGACCACATGATGTGATGCTTTTGGAGCACTGCTGAGCAATGCAACACCTACAAGTTTAACTATTTGTGTGGTGGTCAGTCATAGTGAGGTACAGACTTGAACTGCCTGTCTCCTAAGTTTGAGATCTCAGAAACAGTGTTAGGTGCAGCCAATCAAGTTCTCTCTCATAAAGGGAAGTAATAGGTGCTAAGGAACAGATGAGAAGACTACAGCATGCCCTGCAACAGCAAATAGACGATAGAGACTTACATTGAGTGTAAACAGAGATTAGGCTCCTTGCACTGCTCCTATGGAGTCAGAAGATGCACAACACAGGTAAGGACTTACTGACAAGGCAACGATAGAGACATTGGGAAAAGGAATCTATGCCTTTTAGAGAGCAGTAACATCAAAGAATGCTAAAAAGGAAAGCAGTGTGTGACATGTTGCATTTCTAAGCTCCTACTTATGTTCTTCAGCCTTCCATTAGCCTTCCATTAGATGATACTCATTAAAAGGAGAGTACATTAAAAGCAGAATATTTTCACCTTGGGGTGCTTCTTCTTTCATTCTAAAATCAATTAAAATGTGTTAGATGTCATAAAAGGTGCTTGATTATTGTACTCTCAGACTGGAATTGTGCACTATTGTAACATTTAAAAAGGCAAGTAGCATAAAAAGTTGTTCAAATAATAATTCAAATTATAAAATAAGGGAAAGGGGTGGTACATGCATTCAATTAGAATACTATTTTGTCAGATTTGCGACCTGGATTTCAATGCCAGTTGCAGAGCACACAAAAAATGCCTCAACTTGGCAGTTAGTGACATTAAACTAACATGCACCCTCAGAAGGCATGTGAATGACTAATATGTAAAATGGTAATGTCAGACAAAAATGAGTACTTCTGATATTGGAAGTAAGGTAAGTTGTGGTGTTACAATTGAGAGAACTATAATTGTTTTACTACTAACCTAGGAGTCTAGAACGCCAACATTTCCTTTAGGTACAGCTGCGCAGCTGCTCTGAGGATCAGCACACATTGACTGGTATGCCAACTCATTTCCCTGCATTGAGTCATGGTTTTGGAAGTGGCTGTCTCACACGATCAGACAACGTAGCTGAATGCTGGATGCTAGTTACTCAAAACGATGAAAATGGATATCTCGATACCACGTGCAATGTGTAAGACAACTAACACGGATGCTTTTAAGGGGAAGTTAAGCACTAGTGAGACAGGAATAGAAGGATGCAGTGTTGAGATGAGATGAAGTGGGCTCAGAAATAGCCTTTGTGGAGACACACGAAGCTACACAGAAAAGGCACCAGAGTGGGAGTGGATGCATTGCCCTTGTTGAGATTGAATGGCCTCTTTCAACACTGTAACCATTCTATGATTGTAAATCTCTTTAAATTACTTACTTTCCTCCAATTACATCCATAGTAAATCGTAGAGCTTCTTGAACAGTCTCAGGTTGGCCCTAAAACACAAAATGAGTCTACAGTTTGCTTTTGCACAGGATATTTCATACATTGCTAACAGAGTTGGCAATGTCTTCCCCTCCCATCTTCTGTGCTGTTGACGTATTTAGAGATTTTTTTTTGAGGAAAGCTCATATGGTACATATTTGGGAACCACTTGATGTAATATATCTGGATTTACAAAAGGCATTCAATAAGGTGCTACACAAAAGATTAATAAGCAGTAATGAAGGGCTTGTGAAGCCAGGTATTAAAGTATCCTGAGAAGAGGACTGTTAATGATAGGGAACAAAAAGTGGGTGTAAATGGGGCATTTTCAAGTTGACAGATTGTAACTAATGACACACCACAAGCATCAATGCTGGCGTCTCAGCTTTTTAAAATCTATATTAATGACTTTGATGAAGAAATGGAAAGCAACAGATCTTAGATCCTTCATCATACAGAGATAGCTGGAAAAGTGAAGAGGGATATACAGATTGGATAAAAACAAAAAGGGAGGCTATACTGTACGGTAACTGTATAAAACACTGGTTAGGCCAAAGCTAGAGTACTGCGTGCAGTTCTGAAATCTACATTATACGAGGGGTGTGACAGCACTAGAGGGTGCAGAGGAGATTTACCAGGATGTTGCTCGAGCTGGAGAGCTTGAACACACTGCGATTGTTTTCCTTAGATCAGAGGAGACTGAGATAGGACGTGATTGAAATGTATAAAATTATGAGGGGCATAGATAGGGTAGACAGGAACAAATGCTTCCCCTCAAATGGCTGGATCATTGACCAAGGACATAGCTTTAAGGCAAAGGACAGAAGGTTCAGTGGAGATGAGAGGAAAAACTTTTTCATCCAGAGGATGGTGAGAATCTGGAACACATTGCCTGTAAGGCTGGTAGAGGCAGAAACCCTCATAACATTTAAGTAGCACTTAGATGTGTACTTCTGATGTATAGACACATAAGGTTATGGGCTAATTGCAGGAAAATTATATCAAAATAGTTAGTTTCCTGTTTTGACCAGCACCAACTTGATGGGTGAAAGACATTTTTCTACGCTGTAGACTTCTGTGACTGCGTAACATACTTGAATAATTAGTTTCAAATATTTTTTCAACATTATGCAATTGCAACATTTTATACTCAAAAATTTATCTGCCAAAAAAAATGACTCAAAGCTCACCTTTGCATATTTCACTGCTTCATTCAACTTGTCCAATGAGCTTTGGAAGTAAGCAAGCTACAGTGAGAAAACAAAATCCACAATTTTAAGATCACACTACATCTAAACAGGTGGACAAATACATGAATTTAAATTCAACTGCAGATTCAGTTCACACTCTCAAAGGTCATATCAACAGTGAAAAATATTTCCTACTCACTCTTTCTCCATACTTCTGTTGTTCTTCTGATTGCTTACCCATATGAAGCTGGAATAAAAGTACAAAAAAAGTCTTAAGATTGGCAGGAGGAAATGGAAAACTCCAGCTACTATAAAGAGAGAATGATTGTCAGAACTGCTGTGACCGATAAAAATATCCTACTAATTACTTAACCTGATGCCTCCTTCTTGCTTGGGTATTTTTCAATCAGCTTCACAGCTGAAGTGCATAGTTTTTGTCAAAAGGAAACCTTAACTTGTCCAACATATAACTTACTGCAATGAGTCAGTCTTGTCACTAGTTTTACTATATTAGGTACTTCACATGTAAGAGGTAAATTCCATGACTTTGGAAGTAAATAAAAACATACAGATTAACTAGGGCCACATCGGACAGAGAAATTTAACAAGTAAGAGAAATGCACCTTCCCAATTTACAAATGTCCAAATTTCAAACGCTTGCACGCATGAATATAATCTCAGACTGGAGTGCAATTTTAATGATTCGATATACAACATTCTCCTGTACTTATGAACGGTTCCTTTACATTGTCTTTAATTGTGTTCTGACCTGATAAAAATCGATTAGCAAATGGACTCCAGAACGGAACCCATTTGCAACCCGGGGTCTGCCTGTAACACCTTAGAACTGAACCTAAAAGACTGATTATATAAATCAGTGTATATTTCACGATAAACTGCCCACATAAATGACACAATAGGCATCACTCATGCCTCAGAAACATTAAAGGCAAGATGTCAAAATCCAGGCTGATACTTCAGTACAGTAATAAGTTACTACTAAATAAAGGAAAATGCTGTCTTTTGGTTGCAATATACCTCAACTGCCCTCTCAGTTGGAAATAAAAGATACGGGGACATTTCAGAAGAGCAGAGGAGTCCCCCCCAGTGTCCTGCACAGTTTATGAACTCATTGTGTGTAAATGGCTTCCATGTTTCTCACATCATAACAGTGGTAACACTTCAGTGGCCAAGAAAGCATTGGAATGGTCAAATCAAAGACAACAAAGGCTTGGATACAGATTTCAGCAGTAGACGAGCTGATAAAATAAACCAGAATGACAAATTAAAAATTAATCTCAAGCTCAAAATAAGTCTTCAAATCAAACATTGTTTTAAAAGCCATCCATTTAAAACCGATTTGTATTGCATTTTTAATTAATATGTATATTCGATCTGGATGAAATGACCACCGAGTTGCTGATATAACACTGACAATTAAAGGACTGGTCAGTTTAGACAACAAATCTAATTAAAAAATACTCCATTGAACACAAAGATTCTAAATTAGTTGATAACTTCTGTAGAAAAAGATTGTTATGAAATGATCACAAACATCGAAATAGACAGGAAAGAACGCTTTGTTCACTGATTAGAAGCAGTCTTGAAGAAGTAGCTGCCTGAGAAGTAACTGTAGCAATTACAGCAGCCGATGGATAAAAAAACTTGGTAAACTGAGGAAGATATTGATAAAGAAGCAGTTTATCAAGATTTATTTCATACGGAATGGCATAAGGTTAGGCAAAATCATGTAATTTGTCACATAAAATTTGGAAAGCAGATATAAAAAATATGACTGTTGTCACACTTTGAAAATTAATGGAGGGTCTGAATAGCCAGGTACACAGAGTTCAGAACTATAATGTCTGGCTTTTCCAGTGAGAAGTTCACAAATTTTTGACCACCTGACACTGTTTAAAATATCAAGTTCTGAAGCAAGGTCACTGGGCCCAAAACATTAACTCTGATTTCTTGCCACATATGCTGCCAGTCCTGCTGAGCTTTTCCAGAAATTTCTGTTTTTGTTTTGGATTTCCAGCATCTGCAGTTCTTTCCATTTTTGTTTACTGTTCAGAATATGTTTATTTACTGGTAATTATTATTGCACCTTAAGTCTTTACCATCTGACAGCCATGATGTAAACCCCACCACTTTCTGGGGTAAAATACAGAAAAACTGAAAATAGGAACATGTACTGACCTATTGAGTCTACTCTGCCACTTAACAGGATAATAAATGATCACTTATGTCAATGATATACTCCTGCTCTCGCCATTCTAAATAAGAACACGCCAGCTTGAGCAGTAAGCTTGTTTACATTAGAACTGTTAATAAGACATAATATTCTTCATAATTAGTTCTATCAGATAGACTTCATCTAAATGCAGGTTGATCTTCATTCTGCATTCCCAAGCACAAAAATGATCCGTGCATTGACAAACAGCCAAGCAATATTAAATAGGGAAACCCCTTTTTCTTGAGGTAGGATGCTCATTTGAGCCCTTTAGGATGTGTAAGCCTCATTGAGAATTAAGCTCAGTACCCTTTAATCCAAAGTTAGGAACTTGACCGAATAAGCAGAAATGTGTCAGTTTTATGTTCAGTATATATCACTTAAAAGAATCTAGTGTACCTTTCTTTTCAGGACTTTTTTCTTAATTCCAAACTATATTCTTGCATCCTTCCTTTCCTGAAATCATCTTGCCCTTAACGTCTCTGCCCCATAACAACTTCTTCACATCCTGTTGGTAGCAGAAGTTGTCCCTCATCTAGTTGTCTGATCTTCATATTTTCTAAACTTAAGTTCCGGCAGCCTATTTGGTCATAGGAGCGAGAGGGGGCAGAGTGAAGTTTTATCTGGCTTTACTTAATATGTACACACTTATTGCCAGGATTTAGGAGACACCATCATTTTTAAAAGGTACTTAATAAGCCAGGTCTCTAGATAGCTCTTGTACCTCAATCTCAGCCATTTCTATAGGCATTGTTTTTACAGATAAATAGATTTCACGGAATCCCTACAGTGTGGAAACAGGCCCTTTGGTCCAACAAGTCCACACTGAACTCAGAGCATCCCACCCAGACCCATCCCCCTATAACCCACTAATAAAAGCTTTCTCATTTCTTTAGCATCAAAGCTACAGATTTATTTTCCCCTTTTGCAATGGGGTTGAGAAGGCAAAAAGACTTACAGCACCTAAATTTGATGAGATGCATCCTAAAAGTAGTTAGAGAGATAGCGGGTGCACCAGCATCAATTTTCCAAGAATCCAGAGGATCAGAAAACTGCCAATATACCGTCTTATTTTAAAAAAGGGTGACATCTACCATCACCCTTCGTCTTCCACCACTAAGCCAATTTTAGTTCCAACTTGAAAAGTTGCTTTATCAGTCTCCCATGTGGGACCTTATTAAAGGTTTTGATGAAATCCAAATAAACAACATCAACCGCACTCTAGACACTTGGTCACCTCCTTGAAGAATTCAAATCAATCAAACTTTTCAAACATGACCTCCTCTGACAAAGCCATGCTGACTATCCCTGTTCAAACCTTGCCTCTCTAAATGGAGATTAATTCTGTTCTTCAGAATTTTCTTCAATAGTTTCCCTACCACTGATGTGAGACTCTCTGCTCTGTAACTTTCTCATTTATCTTGACCACCCTTATTGAAAAAGAGAACCACATTAGCCATTCTCCAGTCCTCTGGCACCTCTCCTGATCCAGAGAAGAATTCAAAATTTGGGTCAGGGTCCCCATGATTTCCTCCTTTGTCTCCCACAGCAGCCTGGGATTTAACTCTTCCAGACCTGGGGGTGTGCTCACTTTTACACCAGCCAAAACCTCCAATACCTCCTCATTCTGTTGATTGATAAGTCTCTTGGCCCTGATGGAATGCATCCCAGGGTACTAAAAGAGATGGCGGGAGAAATAGCAGGTGCACTGGCAGTAATTTTCCAAAATTCGCTGGACTCTGGGGCAGTCCCAGCAGATTGGAAAACAGCAAATGTGACGCCACTGTTTAAAAAGCGAAGTAGACAAAAGATGGGGAATTACAGACCGGTTAGCTTAACCTCTGTAGTGGGGAAGATGCTCGAGTCTATTACCAAGGAAGAAATAGCAAGGCATCTTGACAGAAATTGTCCCGTTGGGCAGACGCAGCATGGGTTCATGAAGGGCAGGTCATGCTTGACAAATCTTTTGGAATTCTATGAAGACATTACGAGCGAGGTGGGCAATGGGAACCCAGTGGATGTGGTGTACCTAGACTTCCAAAAGGCCTTTGACAAGGTGTCGCACAAGAGGCTACTGCATAAGATAAGGTTGTAGGGCATTAAGGGTAAAGTATTAGCATGGATAGAGGATTGGTTGACTAACAGGAAGCAAAGAGTGGGGATAAATGAGTGCTATTCTAGCTGGCAGTCAGTGACTAGTGGTGTGCCTCAGGGATCGGTGTTGGGACCGCAATTATTTACAATTTATATAGATGATTTGGAGTTGGGGACCACGTGTGGGGTATCAAAGTTTGCAGATGACACTAAGATGAGTGGCAAAGCAAAGTGTGCAGAGGACTGTGAAACTTTGCAGAGGAACATAGATACATTGAGTGAGTGGGCAAAGGTCTGGCAGATGGAATACAATGTAAATAAATGTGAAGTCATACATTTTGGTAGGAGTAATAGTAAAAAGGATTATTACTTGAATGGTAAAAAGTGGCAGCATGCTGCTATGCAGAGGGACCTGGGTGTCCTTGTGCATGAATCACAGAAGGTAGGTCTGCAGATACAACAAGTAATTAAGAAGGCAAATGGAATTTTGTCCTTCATTGCTAAAGGGATTGAAATAAAAAGCAGAGAGGTTATGTTGCAGCTGTACAAGGTGCTGGTGAGGCCACACCTGGAGTACTGTGTGCAGTTTTCGGCTCCTTACTTGAGAAAGGATGTACTAGCACTGGAGGGGGTGCAAAGGAGGTTCACTAGGTTGATTCCGGAGTTGAGGGGGTTGGCTTATGAGGAGAGACTGAGTAGATTGGGATTATATTCATTGGAATTCAGAAGATTGAGGGGGGATCTTATAGAAACATATAAAATTATGAAGGGAATAGATAAGATAGAAGTAGAGAGGATGTTTCCACTGGCAGGTGAAGCTAGGACAAGAGGGCATAGCCTCAAGATTAGAGGGAGCAGATTTAGGACTGAACTGAGAAGGAATTTCTTCACCCAGAGGGTGGTTAATCTATGGAATTCCTTGCCCAGTGAAGTAGTTGACACTACTTCAGTAAATGCTTTTAAAAAAAAGGCAGTTTTTTTTGAACAATAAAGGAATTAAGGGATATGGTGAGAACGCGGGTAAGTGGATCTGAGTCCACGAAAGGATCAGCCATGATCTTATTGAATGGCGGAGCAGGCTCGAAGGGCCAGACGGCCTACTCCTGCTCCTAGTTCTTATGTTCTATTCTCTATATCAAACTGCCCACAGTTCACTTTCCTGAATTCCATAAGTTCATCCTCCTTCTCGTGAACGAAGGCAGATGTTTAACACTCTTTGAAACATTCTCAATATCCTCCGGTTTCACACTCAAGATTTTCCTTTTGGTCCCTAATAGATCTTACTCTGTCCCTGGTATTCTACCAGTAGAATATCTTGGGATTCCCCCTAATCTTGCTCGTCAGTCATTTTTCATGTCCCCTCTCTGCTCTCCAAATTGCTTTCTTAAATTTCACCTGCACCATACGCCACTGACATCTCCACTGATTTGCTAGCTTGTAGCTGCGTTTCCTTTCTATCCAGCCCTGAATATCCACAGACATCCATCCAGGGCTCTCCGAGCTTGTTGCTCCTACACTTCAGTGAATCAGGGACCTCTGTGCTGAAGGCAGCAACCCTATTCCAGTCTAAACTACTTACAATTTGCCATAAGCAAGTCTGGCTAATTTGTCTTGGGATTACCCTCCTGGACAGTTACTAACCAAGAGGCCAATTAAATTCCCAACCATCTCAACATCCTTTCATTCTTATTTAGGTCAGGATTTATGGCTCGTATAATCCATCAGGATGGATACTTTTTCCTAGCTAAATCAGTCATTCTTGCAAAATTGAAGCAATATTGGATGAACTGTATTGACTTAAAGGCAGTTTTGAGTTCTGAACGAAAGCCATTTTATAGTTGGAGTGAAATTGCACAAAACTAATTGCGTTAAGAAACCTGATAGTCATCAGAAAGATTAATTTGCAACAAATTAAGTTCAGGCTGAATTCAGTGAAGATAACCAAGCAACTTGCCATAACACCTAATGTACACTTTGTATCCCTGCCAAGAATAAAATTATAGCAGTTTCAATAAAATAGCAACTGTAATATAGGAACACAAGTTGCTTATTAGACATTTTATAGAAATTTGATGATATTCAGTCAAATTAATGTTTTTTTTGAGGTCAACCAATTGCCTTGTGGTTAAAGCACTAACAGTGCACATAGACTGAAAAGTTTCCGATACGTACATTCAAAAGCTGGGCTTGAACAAGATGTCCTTCATGATAGAATAGTTCAACAATATTCATGCCCAGGCTTATTCTTCAAGAAATGGTACTTATGCAAAGTGCAGAGTGATAGTCATCTACAAACATGAAGCAAGTCTTACAGAGAAACAAAAGGAGAAAACTTCGAGGAATGGTCAGAAGGAAAGTGTGCTGTTGGAGAACACCAGATCAAAATTCAAAGTTTTATACTTTCCACATGATGCTACTTACATGTGCGACTGCAGCATAGTAATAAATCTTCATCTGCACCAGCTTCTTCCAGTCTTTCTGAAATTTCCCAATAAGTGAAGCAGTCTCTGAGTTTTCCAGGGCACGACAAGCTTCCTTATAATAATCAACCACCTGGCAACAAGGCAAACTATAAAAAAAAAGTCTCTTCCAATCATCATTTTATCAATATGCATTTTTTCTCTGACTCATCAAATTTCAACCTAATGAAATTTCCAGAACAATAAAACCAAAAACAAACCAGGAGCAAATGCGACCAGGGACGTCATTTTCCCTGCCTTAAGTCTGCATGAAAAGGTGCTAGAAGCAGTCTTCAACTTAATCACAAAAGGATGTTGTGCAGAAAAACTGGCAAAAAAATTCAATATGGGAGAAGAGTAAAGGGCAGTTCTCTTGACATCTTTACTAAACATCTTCTCAAAACTACAATAAAAAGTTACATGCTTCTCATATTATCAGGGCATTATGAAGAATGATGTTAGTAAGATTAATTGGAGTTCTATTTATCTAGACTGCAACAGTCAGACAAAATATAATATCCAACATTTTGGTCACGTGTACAGTTTTGGTCATGTTTCCATATAAATGATTGAAGTTCAGAAAAGGGTGACACCAACAGCTGCAGCTCTCTATTACAAGGAATCAATCTACTGAATTCATTTTGACTGAAGACCAAAATAACATGATATGGTGATCAAAAGGTAGAAGCAGGCAGCTTATTTCATAGTTCAATTATAAAAGTAAAACATTTCAAATGAAAAGGTGCTAGAGGCAATTTACAATAGTTAGAAGAAAGACTGCAGATTAAAAGATGGAAAGAGATGACAATTTGCCTTAAGAGTCAAAGTCAGCTCCCTTTGAAACCAGATTAAAAGATTTCTTTGATCTATTCCCACAGAGATGCAGCACAGATTAATGGAAGATCTTAATTTCTAAGGTAATCAATCTTTAAAAAATAAATATGGTCAAAAAAGATTGAGAGCTAGATATACAAAGATTTAAAGTAGAGATTTTTGGTTGGGATGAGAAAGAAATTTAGGATTCAGGTGAGCAAATTTGGACACAAGAAGAGTGAAATTTTTGTTTCTAAAATCCTTTTTATTCATGGTTTTGTGTTCCCTGAACTCTTCGAATAAGGCAGAAATTTGCAACTTTCCTCATTTAAAATTTTTCGGGAAATACAAACACAGTCTTAACAAACTACAGATTATGAAATGCACAATGTTACATACACTCACCTGGGCACTGATTCTTGCTACTAAAAAACTTTTTCTGTTGTCCAGCATAGATTTTTCCAATAGACACTCCTGAGCCTGTCCCTAAAGTAATAAAACAGCAGACAAGTATGATCATTGTAATACAGAACATATATTTTTACAGAAAACATTGCTGGGGCCAACAACGACTTATTCAACTAAGAGCAAAGTCAATATAAAGTCTGTTATTTGGGAATGCAGATGATGTGATAATTTATTTAGTTAATGCCACGCCTCTTAAATAAGATGTATTGCAATAGCACAGACAGTGCATTTTCAAACACACTAGACAGGCATGCAATTGCTATCAACAGGGAAAGTCTCCTTATCAAACTTCATAGGTTGCTTTAGCCCCACTATTAACATATTACAAGAAAGAAATCTTCCATATCATTACATAATTCTGCCTCTAATGCCTTCCCTAGCCATTTAAGAGATTCACTAGGCTGATTCCTGGGCTGAAGTGGTTGAATGTCAAGATCAGGTTAGGCCTTTATTCTTTACAGTTTAGAAGAATGAGCATTGAGCTACTGAAACCTGCTCAATTCTGAGGGTTCTTGACAGGATAAATGTTAAGATGATGCTTCTACCAATAGTGGCATCACAAAGAGAACATAGTTAAAGGACAAAAAGGGATACTCATTTAAAACTGCACAGCAGAAGAATTTCCTTTCCCAGAGGATAGTGATTATCTGGAATTGCCTACCTGACAGCGCTGCAGAGGTTAAATCAAAATATTTAAAAATAAGGTTGACACATTTCTAAATTTAGGGAAGTTGAGGGCTACGAGGACTGACATCTGGGCTAGATCAGCCATGATTTTATTCAGGGGCAGGTAAAGCTCGAGGGGCTGAATAGTCTACTCCTATCCCTTATGTTCTTGTATAGAAACATCAGCTTATATTCAACATCCAAACAAGGATCAGCTCTGTATAGTCTCCATCATTAAGACTACTTACTTTCATCTCCATAACTAATTTCTCATCTTTGCCCCTCAATCACTGTGTTTCCATCACTCATTTTCTCTAATTTTCTCCAAAGGTATAACCTCAGACTCTGCTCTACATATTTCTAGTTCCTTCACCTGAACATTCCTGAATTCCACCTCTACCGCTCCACGTATCTTCTTCCCATATAAAATTATCTCTGAGTACTAAACTTCTGGACACCCATCTAATATCTCCTCCTTTGGGTCAGTTGACAGGAGTGAGCTTCACATGAGCAGTTAGGAGAAAGCAGAACCTGAGTGAGGCACAGCAATAATGACTGTGTGTTTTAGGGAATGTGGAGCACAGTGGGAATGTGACACAGGAGAGGTGCTTTTTGGGTTTTTTTGTAGTTTATAGCATTCTACAGTAGGGAGGACCTAGAGTAAAGGCCCTAAATGATTTGATGTGATTTGATATTAAGCTTCTTCAAAAGGTTAAATTTAAGGGGTAAGTCATGGTGGGGCGCTCCAAGTCATGATGTGCTCTTCCTGCTCTGACAGAAGTCCAGCATAGTTCCTGCATACGTGCTGGCCACGGCACTGGAAGTCTCTAGCTACAGTTCTTTTTGAAGCCCAGTTTTGAAACTGGAATGATAGCTGGGGACGCTATAGAGCATCATATATCATGTGTACTACAGGCTAAGACTCCATTGGTAGGAAGACAGTGTGTAACTACAAGACAAAGCAAGAGAACCTGGCAGGCAGTGGAGGAGTCTCTTGTACTACTTCCCTGCAAAATGGATATAATGTTTTGGATTCTGCTGAGGAAATCACGTCTCAAGGGCAAGCACCAACAAATTCATTGCACCATGGTTGGTTCTGCTGCACATAGGAGGTATTAAAAGTGTGGGAATGTAATAATTATAGGGGATTCAATTGTAAGGGGAATAGACAGGCTTTGCTGTGACAACAAACAAGACTCCAAAGATGGGTTCCCTGGTAGTAGGGTCAAGGATATCTTAGAGTGGCTACAATATTTACCGCAGAGAGAGGATGAACAGCCAGTGGTCATGGCACACATTGGCACAAATGACCTAGGTTTAAAACAAAAGGGGATGAAGTCCTAGAACCAGATTATAGAGAGTTAGGAAGTATAGTTGGGTTCTGATATAACTCGAGTTTCTTCAAAGCAAATTGGTTTTAACGTGACTGAAGGATTATAGAACTATTTGCAGAATGTCAGCTTTCCCTACCTGTAATGGCTAAAATGTAATTTCCTCCCCATCACTTTAAATGTCACAGTTATTGTGCGATTTTCTTATAAACGCAAGGTCGCACGAGAACGGAACTATCGCGTTATATCAGAATCAGCTGTAGGTTGAAAAGTAGTACCTTGAAGGTACTGACCTCAGGATTACTCCCAGGCCATATGCTAGTCAGAACAGAAATAGAAGGATATATCAGATGCACACATAGTTGAAGAGGTGACACAAGGAGAAGGGTTTCAGATTCCTGGAGCATTTGGACCAGTTCTAGGGGAATGGGGCCAGTACGAATTGGACAAGTTACACCCAAGCAGGACCAGGACTAATGTCCTTGGGGGACTATTTGCTACAGTGTATTGGGATGCTTTAAAATGGCAGAGTGATGGGACCCTGTGCAAGGAATCAAAGGAAGGGGAATCAAAGACAAGAACAAAAGATAAAGTGAAATTTAAAAAAAATGATTGGCAGAGAAATCAAGGGCCAGGATCAAACAGGGCCACAGTGAAAAGTAACAGAAATGGGACAAATAATCATAATAAAGAATAGCCTTAAGGCTTTGTGCCTTAATGCACAAAACAATGACAATAGAGGGGTGGTGTGGACTCGATGGGCTGAATGCCCTGCTTCCACACTGTAGGGATTCTATGTGTCTGTGATACCCGCTCCAATGCTGTGGAATCTGCACTGGTAGAGCTGAGAAACACCAACGGGGAAAGAAAAATATTAGTTGTATACAGGCCCACAAACTACAGACGTAATGATAATAAACAGGTAGTAAGAGATGCAGGTAGTGAAGGAACAATTATGGAAGACTTTAATTTGCCCACAGGTTGGGCAATTCAAATCAGCAACAATACCACAGAGGAGGAATTCCTGCAGTGTATACAGGATGATTTTCAGGACCAATACATTGAGGAAACAACTCAAAAACAGGCCATCCTAGACTGGGTACTGTGTAATGAGAAAAGAATAATTGGCAATCTAGTTGTGTGAGGTGTGTTGGGGGTGGGCGACCATAATATGATAGAATTTCTCATCAAGATGGAAGAATGATTCAGAAACTAAGTTCTTGAATCGAAATAGAGGAAATTACGATGGCATGAGTCAGGAGTTGACCAGGATAGATTGGGAATGCTGTTTCAAGAAATGACGATGGAAAGGTAATGACAAACATTCATGGGGTACATGAGTGGACTGCAATAACTGTATATTTCTATCTGTCGAAAAAGCAAAATGGGAAAGGTAGTTGAACCATGACTTACGAAGGAAATTAGAGATGGTATTAGATCCAAGGAAGAGGCATATAAAATGGCCATAAAAAAACAACAGGCCAGAGAGTGGGAGCAATTTAGAATTCAGTAAAGGAGTACAAAGGGATTGATTAAGAAAGGGAAAATACAGTGCGATAGTAAGCTTGGGGGAGAACATAACAATAGTTTCGCCAATATATTATGGGATAGCAATCGGAATCAAGAAAGCTAGCTGGATTTCTATCAGAGCCAACCAAGAGGAGTTAACACAACACAGAATAAGGAACAAGGTTCCCACTTCTGGACTGTATGGCTCAGTTGCGGTTTGTGTGAACAGTAAAACAATGGGGGCCACAGCAGAATACTTGTCTGTAAATCTTCTGATCTAATCTCGAGTCTTGTCCTTACCAGCATGAGGTTGATGTTAAGGTTGAGGATTTGGTGACTCATGTCTACACTGTAAGAGTGACTGAAATGATCCCGTAAGTAAGAAAAAGCTCCTGCTGAACATTGGAAGTGTGTACAGGAAACTTTCATACCCTAGAAAGAGGTAATGGAAATTCAATTACTGGGTATGTCTACAAACAAGGCATAATTAAAAGACAAAATCAATAAGCATTGCTCACTTTGCAGTTACTTGATTATATTTATTACCCACCTCCTCAGTCACTCTGTTATCCACAGCTCCAAGCATTGAGTGAAGGGCTCCTGGGAGAGAAACAAAATATCACAAGTTCAACATTCTATTATGCAAAGAACTGGCACTGCCGGTCCAACAAGAAATGAATCTAGTTGACCTCAATCCAGTGCTAGAGCTTATCTGCGACAAAAGTATAAAACTATCCGAATTCAGCATTAAGAAGCAATCCCATTAAGAAATCATTGAATGGCTCATGTTAGAATTTGTAAAGGGCTACATCAGGCTCAATGACAAAATACAATTAACGTTTCCCCAAAATAACAGGTTTGAATACGAAGACTCATCCAAGTTACTTGCTTTATGGAGGCTTAATTTTTTTAATTCTTTCATGGTATATGCATATTCTTGGCAAGATTACCCTTTACTGCTATTACTAATTTGCTTTTGTATGAGTTTCATGCTAAGCCATTTCACAGCCCAGTTAATAGTCAACTACATTGCTGTGGTCTGAAGTCACATGTCACTAGAGTAGATCAGGATATTCTTCCCTAAAGGACATTAATGAACCAGATATGTTTTGGTAACAATCAATGATAGTTGTTATGCTTGTTACTGAGCCTAGCTTTATATTCTAGGTTTATTTACCAAATTTAAATGCCATCAGCTATGGATTTAAAAGAGTTCCTACAGCCATGGTCTCCAATATGTAGATTATGATTGAGTAGTCAATCGCAGAGTCTCCAACAGTGGATTTTTAGCCCAGGCCATGTTTCCTCAGTGTGCATTTCTGACAGTTGATGTCACCACATTGACTCACCACATGCATGCTGTCATATGACTTTTGCTTCTGGAAGCTGCATGGCTATAGAAAAGTGCATACTGCTAACAGGTTTTATTAGCTTGTAGCATCATATTTCAGTTTGGTCCAGGACTATCATGGCAGGGTAAGGATAATGCAAACAACCAAATAAGGTATGTAATAAGAACAGATGTGTGAAGCCAGTATATTATAATACTAGAAACATAGGAGGCTAACCAACCCATGTGGACTCTCTACAAGAACAGCTCAGCTAATCCTATTCTTGTCTGCTGTGTGCAGACTTTAAGTTTTTATTTTCCTTCAGCTGCTTACCTAATAGACCCTGTTGCACCTCACACCCAATATTCCTTGTAACGCAAGCTGACCATGGGCCCTGGAAACAAATGCGATCTTCTCATGTTTCCACACTGTTAGGGGACCAGCAACATTCTGGATGTTCCACAGGCACAGATCCACAGGCCTACCTGCAGCGTGGCCAGCAGCAGTGTGACATCACAAACTACAAAGCAGTTATAGTGAGTGATGAATCTGGAACATCGGACAAGAAAACAAAAATGCACAACTTCCACGTGGAATAGGAGAATACCTCGTATGTCATAAAAGTATGTTGACAAGTCAAAAAGGCAGCTTGGTACAACACCACTCAATGACGCATGGTGATTTCAACATGCTTTGAACAAAGAAAGTTGACGAGCTGAAGGCTGTTTTGAAAGCTCAACAGTAAATTGCTTCTAAACCAGCAGCAAAAGATAAGACCTATTTTTTTTTTTGCTTGCCATCTTCTGGCAAAACACAAGAAATCATACACAGATGGATAAATAACTGAAGGCACAATGACGGTGGTCACTGACTATTCTTAAAGTCTTTGAATAAACAAAGAAGAAACAGTAACAACAATCCAGGAGATGTCACTTGGTACTTTCCACAGTAACAAGACTAATGGAATCTTTGGACCAAATGCATCTCTCAGCAGCTACAGCAGGACCTAAGGAGCTGAGCTTCTCACTGTTGATGGATTCATCGATCTACACGACGACATCGTCCAGCTGATTATTTTTGTGATAAGTTGCAAGGAACATTTGTCGGGCAATGACCATCTCCAATAAGGGACCGTCTAACCACCACCCCTTGACAGTCAATGGTATCACCATCACTGAAAACCCCACTACCATCATCCTGTAGGTCACTAATGACCAAAAACTCAACTGGACTCACCACATAAACACAGTAGTGACAAGAGCAAGAGGCTGGGAATGCTGTGGGAAGCAACTCACCTCCTGACTGCCTAAAGCTTATCCATTAACGACAAGGTACAAGCCAGGAGTGTGACGGAATACTTCCTATTTCCCTGGATGGCTACCGCTCCAACAACACTCAAGAAACTTGACATTAAGTGATCTTGTGCTTAAAAAAGTTGGAGACCCTGCACTAGAGCATCAGCCCAGGGCTCTAGATGACTAGTCCAGCAATATTACCACTATGCCACCACCTTTTTAATTTTTCTTAAAGATAAATCAGCATTAGTCATGTTCATCAGGATCAAAGATAAAGTAGATAGGATATACGGTGCAAAAACAGGCCATTCAACGCAATCAGTGCTGATGTTAATGTAACATTCCTGTTTAAGGGAGAGAGGCAGAAAGTGGGAATCTATAGGCTGGTTGGCTTGACCTCGATCATTGATAAGATTTTAGAGCCCATTATTAAAGATGAGATTACGGAGCATTCGAAAGTGCGTGGTGAAATAGGGCATAGTCAGCACAGCTTTGTCAAGGGGACATCATATACCTGACAAATCTGTTAAAAATTCTTTGAGGAAAACAAAAAGCAAGTTACATAAAGGAGAGCCAGTGGACATGATATATTTGCAGTTCCAGAAGGCCTGTGACAAGGTGCCACACAGGAGATTGCTAAATAAGATAAGATCCCATGGTGTTAGGGGCAAGATACTGGTATGGATAGAGTGAATTCTGCTGACTGGCAGAAGGGAGAGAGTGGGGATAAAGTGCCTTTTTCAGGATAGAATCCAGGAAGTAGTCAAATTCTCTAGCAGTGGGACCATATAGATATTCACATCATACATTAATGATCTGGATGAAGGAACTGAGGGCATTGTTGTTAAGTTTGCAGATAACACAAAGATACAGGGAGAGACCAGTAGTGTTGAGGAAGCAGGGAGGCTGCAGAAGGATTTACACAGGCTAGGGCAAAGAAGCAGCAGATGGAATAGTGTGGGCAAGTGAGATCAAGCATTTTCGTAGGATGGACAAAGGCAGATTATTTTCCAAATAGTGAAAGGCTTCAGAAATCTGAAGCACAAAGGGACCGTTAGGAAGGCTTATGCAATGTTAGCATTCGTTTCGATGGGGCTAGAAGCAGGACTGTAATGCTGAGGCTGTATAAGGCTCTGGTCAGACTGAATTTGGAATACTGTGAGCTGTTTTGAGCCCCGTACCCAAGGACGGATGTGCTGGCCTTGAAGCTGGTCCAGAGGAAGTCTGCAAGAACGATCCCAGGAATGAAGGGCCTGTCATATAAGCAGTTGAGAATTTCGGGTCTATTCTCAATGGAGTTTAGAAGGATGGTCGGGGGGGTGGGATTGCATTGAAACTTACAGAATCCTAGAAGGCCTGGATAGAGTGGACATGGAGATGTTTCTGAGGGCACAGCTTCAAAATGAAGGAACGACCCTTTCGAACTGAGATAAGGAAATTTCTTCAGCCGGAAGGTGGTGAATCAATGGAACTCATTGTGACGGCCAAGTCACTGAGTGTATTTAAGGCAGCAGAGATAGATAGGCTATTGAGTAGCAAGGGGATCAAAGGTTATGGGGAGAAGGCAGGAGAAAAGGATTCAGAAACAAATCAGCCATGACGGGATGGCAGAACAGACTCAATGGGCTTAACCCTAAATCTGCTCCTTTATCTTATAGTCTAACCAGTCTGTGCAGGTGTTTATGCATCTGCTTGAGTCCCCTCCCATCGTTCCTCAAACATTAAGAATAGATACAGTAACCTCCTATTTTACATACTAGATTACCAACCCACAGCTCACATTACTATTCAGCTCTTGCAGCATTTTGCTTAAATTACTAGAATAGGTTTGGGTCAGTAATTCAACAAACAGGACTTCAAATTTCCAATGGCACTTTGAAAACCCAAAAATCGGTTTCAAAAGAGTCAAGATTGCTTTTTAAAAAAAGGTATAACAAGAAAGAGATTACAGAGCTTTTGGATTGTCAAAAAACCCAAATTGCTTCTTTTTGTCTACCTGATAGGCAACTCACTGGGTTCACTCTTAAAACTGCCCTTTAATGTGGTATGCCACAGTATTATCAGACTATATCACCTTCTCAACGGAAACAAAGCAGGGGCAAGAAACCCAAGGTTGGCAGGTGATGTCAATATTCTGGGATTTTTAAAAAGTTGCACAAATTTTAAAATAACACCTTTATTCAAGTGAAAATAGAGACAAGAAAAACACTGTTGAGTGTGCTATTTCGAACCTTTTTTTTTTCAGATCCAAGAAGAAAATAGCAAAAGTTACTGCCCAAGTTCTAATATATTAAAAGGTTAGTTTTAAGGGTACACCAGAAAGTTGCACATCTCTGTGCAAAACTATAAATAAATGTCAACATCCTGGGGATTACTACTGACCTGAAACTGAAATGGACTCATCACAAATTCTGTGGGTACAAGAGCTGGGAATCCAGTAGTGAATAAGTTACCCCTTGATTCCCCAAAGCCTGTCCACCATCAACAAGACAAATTAGGAGTGTGATGGAATATTCCTCACTTTCCTGTGAGTTCAGCTCCAAATACACTCAAGAAGCTTGACATAACACAGAACAAAGCAGCACCGCATCCACAAACATTCACTCCCTCCACAACTGATGTTCAGTAGTAGCAGGGTGTACTATCTACAAGATACATGGCAGAAATTCATCAAGGCTCCTTATCTGGCACTCTCCCAAATCCATAACCACTACCATCTAGAAGGACAAAAGGAGCAGATATGAGGGAACATTAACATCTTCAAGTTCTCCTCTAAGCAACTCATCACTGATGGAAATACATTACCATTCCTTCACTGTCGGTGGGTCAAAGTCCTGGAACTCCCTCCTGACAGCATTGTGCATATACCCATAGCAATTCAAGAAGTTCAAGAAGACAACTCACCACTACCTTCTCAAAGGGAATGATGGATGGATAATAAATACTGGCCCAGCCAGCCAAGTTCATATCTATAAATGAACCAGAAAACACTACTTACCCAGATTATATAAAATGCAAGCCTGTTCATAGCAGATCTCATCAACAGTTACTGTCTTGCCAGAAAAGATTTCTGTCCTGTAATTTCAGCAAACACATCAGTTTGTCAGTATATACATCCTTTGAATTCCACTGGACTAAAATTGCACATTGTTCTGAAGCTCTGCATGAACTGAACAAACGTGAATAGTTATGCACAAATGGACTGCAATACACAAATCAACAAGAAGGCTTCAGATAAATTCACTTCCACAACAAAGAAAGTTCAGTAAGGAGAAAGCCATCCCTTAAGAATGGGCAGGATTGGTGAGGAGCTGCACCTTCAATCACAGACTGGTTCTTGCCCAGCTTTGCTGCTGATATCCTGTAGGCTTGTAGTAAGCCTTTTTTCTCAGGTGGGTGGAACATTGTGCTGTAATGGCGTAAGGAGTGAATTTTAAGCCTTTCAACAAGAGAAGTGTCATAACTGGGAGTAGGAAAACTAAGATAATGAATTCCTTGCCAATGGAGAGTCTCCAGCTTAAAGCTGCAGTGGTTTGGGTTATTAAGTGGGGGAAATTGTTGTGGATGTTAAATTAATGAAACTGTCAATTATATAAATTTAATATTGAGCAGCTTTATTTCTAAAGATTTTGACTTGTGTTTTATCACATCTCAAACTCTCTCTCTCACTATGAATTCCCTGGAGGTGCAATGACCATTAGGCACAAACATGCAACTATTTGGCTGTGAAAGTTCATTTAGAGTGACAGTGGTTTGTGTCTAGAAGTGTCAGTTTTTTTTAAGAAGAGAACATCTGTTGTTAAATATAAAAGGTTTTGTTATTAAGTAACAGCATCACCTAACCGAAGTTAGTGAGAATGAAAAAGGAGCCCTGTAAACCAAAACATAGCGGTCAAAATCTCCCAGTAAACATTCAAAAGCAGCAAAAAAATTCCCGACATACATTATGTGCTCAAATTGAAGGCCTATAACTTGGCCAGCCGGCAAGACCCATGTGAAAACACCTTATCACATGGGTTCCTGCTCCCATAAGGAGGATGAATGAACCCTTGCTCTGAAAATTCCTTTACTGCTACAGCAGACATCGTTTAAGAGTTTTAAACTTAATTAGAAAAATACAGCAACTCCCACAATAATTTTACTAAGCCACATTGATCATCTAGATTCTAAATTGGATTCATTTTTGTGCTATTTTAACAGATCCCCAAAAGAGCAATACTGTGTCAAATGTACATCAGTTAAAATTAATCAAGGAGGACTCCTTTTCTGAAGGTTATAAATGGGGCTAAGCAACCTCACAAACAATAGTTCAGATCAAAATTCTATTGTGTCTTTCCAGATCGAATCATGAAGGGTGTGAGCAGGTCAAATAACAGGAGGAGGATATCCAAGAATACTTTATTCATAATGTTGGTGGGGTTTTGCACTTCAGCGCTAAAGATGAGGCTGGAGTATTTTTTTCAAATATCTGCAACCAGAAGTGGTCCATGGAAAACCTACCTCAGCCTCCCAGTGATATTCACAGCTTTCAGCCAATTCAATTCATTGTGTGTGATATGAAGGACGGACTAGGGTCCTTAGCACATGGATAAACAAAGGCTACAAGCATTGACAATATCCCAACTGTAGAATTAAAGATATGCTCACAATTATCTGCGTCTTTTACCAAGCTGTTCCAATAACAACGACAACACTGGTATCTACTAGATGAAATGGAAAATTACACAAACAGAGCCTGTCCATAAAGCAAAAAAATCCAATCAGGCCAATAATCAATCTTCTCTCTCAATGATCCGCAAAGGTGTTGCTGATGAAACCAGCAAGCAGCACTAATTCATCAATAACCAGTTCATCAATGCTTAGCTCACATTCTTCGAGGACTACGTAATTCAGAAACGGACAAAGGAGAAGAATTCTAGAGGTGCAATAAGTCAGACGGCTCCTGACATCAAGGCAGCATTTGACCAAGTATGGTAGCAAGGAGTGCTAGTGAAAATGGTATTGATGGGAGTAAGTAGTGAACTAACCACTGGTTAGAGTCATATGTAGCAAAGAAGAAGAAAATCGATTTGGATTTTGGAGACCTAACCCATTTACCCCAAGACATCACTGCAGAATTTCCTCAGATGTAGTTGTTTTTGTCAAACTGTCCAGACATGTTATTACATATCTCCGGAGCAGGTTGGGCTTAAACCCAGGCCTCTTAGCTCAAAGGTAGGGACACTACCACTGCACCACAACAGCCAAATTTCTCAATGTAGATATTTCTAATCAACCTGTTGAGAGATGATATCACACAACTCTGGAGCAGCTGGGACTCAAACGTGGGCCTCCTGGCTCAGTGTTATAGGCTCAACTGCCTTCAGTTGGATCAATGATCTTCCCTACATTCTAAGTTCAGAAATATGGATGGTGGCTCACAATCTCAGTATTCAGCTGCATTTGTAACTCCTCAGACAATGAAGCCATTCATGCCCAAAAGTAACGAAGTCTGGACAACAGTCAGACTTGGGGTAAGGGTCAAGGAATGGCCACCTTCAAAATAATAAGAAATCTATCTACCCTTAACATTCAACAGATTACCATTTCAAATTCCCTAGCATCTTGAGGTTACCACTGATCAGAAACTCACATTGGCCGACCATATAAATATAACAGCTTACAAGAGCAGACCAGAGGTTGGAAACTCTAAGTATTTCAACTCCCAACTTTCCAAGAGTTATCTAGCAGCTAATAGGCATATGTCAGAAGTATGATGGAATATTCTCCACTTTTCTGAATGACTGAACTCCAAACCAGTCAAGCAGTTTGAGGACCGAATCTTTCACGTGACTGGAATCTCACTCACCATCTTAAACATTAGCTTCATACATCATAACCCTATGAAAGCAGTGTGCACCATTTACGAGATGCACCGCAGTAATTCAACAAAGCAGCATTTTCCAAAGCAGTGAGCTCATCATTCACAAGAACATGAGCAGCAAGTACCTGGGAAGACTACCGCCTGCACCCTTCCCTCCAAGTCGCACAACGTGCTTACAGAGAAATATATCACCATTCCTTCACTATTGAGTAAAAATCCTGGAACTCCTTCCCTAACGCAAGTGTGGATTTAATACAGACTGCAAGATTCAACTTAGACAGTCTGCTCTTGATATCAAGGTAGCATTCTACTGAGTGTAGCATCAAGAAGCCCTGGCTAAATTGAAGACAATGGGAACTAGGAGGGGAAATTCTCCAGTGGTTGGAATAATTTCTAACAAAGGACTAAAGTTGTGGTTATTGAAGGCTAATCATTTCAGCTCCAGTATATAGCTGGTCCTAAACCCAATACTTTAATTACCTTTCCAGCATACAGGGCAGAAGTGGGAATGTTCACTGATGATTGCACATAGAGTTCAGTGCCATTTGTGATTCCCCAGGTAGTAGCAAGAAATAAGTTTGAATTGATAAGTGGTAAGTGACTTAAGAACTAGCAATGACAGCCTGAACAAGAAAGAATATAACCATCTCAGTCTGAGCTCCATAGCATTATCATTGCTGAATCTTTCACCATTAGCATCCTATGGACTACCACTATCCACAGACCTAATTGGACCAGCTGTATTAATATTTGGGCTAAAAGACTGTCCAGAAGTCGAGAATTCTGCTGCTAGTAATTCCTCCCCTAACAGCATAAAGCCTGTTCATCATCTATAAGGTGCAAATTATGAACATGATAAAATAATCTACATTTGCCGGGGTTGCCTTGCTTTAACATCACAAGAAGCTCAACACCATTTAGGACAAACCAGGCTATATATCAGCATCCCATTCACTCCCTCAACCACTAGCTCACAACAACTGAAGTGAGCATCACTTACAAGCTGGACTGCAGCAAGTCAACAAGTCTCTGTTGACAGCACCCTCAAAAACAATGATCTCTACTAACTTGAAGGATAAGCAGACATTCATGGAATACCAAACTCTTACAAATTCTCTTTCCAAACACACAGCCTCTTGATTTGGGAACTCCATCAATATGCCTTCACTGCTGCCAGATAAAAATAAAACCTGGAACTCAAACCTAATCAGTACTGCATATGCATCTATAAATATACAACAATAGTTCAAGAAGACAGCTCATTACCATCTTCTTTGGGGCAATTAACAATAGGACATAAGTGCTGAACAAAAACAGAAGTTACTGGAAAAGCTCAGCAGGTCTGGCAGCATCTGTGAAGAAAAATCAGAGTTAACGTTTCTGGTCCAGTGACCCTTCTGCAGAACTGCTTTGTTTTGTTCCCGATTTACAGCTTCCACAGTTCTTTCAGTTTTTGTTTAGGACATCAGCGCTGGCCTTGCTAGAATCTCCACAACTAACATATACGCAAAAAAATGTGCTGACAGCAAATCTAAGAGCAGGGCAGAAGAGATGCCAAAATTAGCTACAGCATTTAAGAAGTGAGCCAGATTATCACTTCCAAAACCTATCCAGTCACCTTTACTTAAAAGTGCAACTGAATTTAAGGCTGGACATCGTCATATTAAACTGGAAAGGGTGCAGAAAAGATTTACAAGGATGTTACCAGGACTGGAGGGTTTGAGTCATAAGGAGAGGCTGGATAGGTTGTGATTTTTTCCATGGAGTGTAGGAGGCTGAGGGGTGGCCTTTTAGAGGTTTATAAAATCATGAGATGCATAGATAAAGGTGAATAGCAAAGGTACTTTCCATAGGGCAGAGGAATTCAGCGAACATATGTTTAAGGTGAGCGGGGAAAGATTTAAGAGGGACCTGAGGGGCAACTTTTTCACACAGACAACACTGCGTACATGGAATCAATCATCATCATCGTCGTCAGCAGTCCCTCACAGACAAGGATGGCTCTCTTCCACTCTCAGAGTGGGTCCGTACGTGGCTGTAGAGTCAGATGTGGCTTTCACAGGCTGTGCCACACTTGGGACATAATGTAGTGATAGGAAGAGGTGGGTGGGCTGTTGGTGCAACAGTACATTCCTTATGTTGTTTTCACCTGGCTTCCGCTTTTTCAGACTGCAAGACTCAAGGTGCTCAACGCCTTCCCAGATGCTCCTCTTCCACTTGGGATAGTCTTAGGCCAGTGATTCCCAGGTGTCAGTGGGAATGCCGCACTTTGCTGGTAAGGCCTTGAGGGTATCCCTGAAACATTTCCTCTGTCCACCTGAGGCTCACCTGCTGCTTTGTAGCCAGGAGTAGAGCGCTTGCTTGGGAGGTCTCCTGTCAATCACGTGGATGATGTGCCTGGCCCATTGCACCTGACCAAGAGTGGTCAGTGCTTCAATGCTGGCAATGTCCGCTTGGTCGAGGTCGCTGGTGTCAGGGCGTCCGATTTCCCAGTAGATATGCAGGATTTTGCGGAGGCAGCGTTGGCAGTCCTGCTCCAGTGCCTTAAGGCCCACGTCTCAGGAGGGCGGGAACCACCACAGCTCTATGTATCGTGACATAACCAACGTGCTCCACTTTTTCCAAAATTTTCAATTCCTTGGCCCCCAAACACCTCATCTTCACCATGAATGTACAGTCCCTTTACACCTGTATCCCTCATATGGATAGCCTAAAAGCCCTCCGCTTCTTCTTTTCTGTAGGTCCAACCAGTCCCCCCTCCACTGACACTCTCATTCGCTTGGCAGAACTGGTCCTCACCCTCAACAAATTTTCCTTTGATTCCTTCCATTTCCTACAAACCAAAGGGGGGATCATGGGCACTCTAATGGGCCCAAGCTATGCCTACGCCTTTGTAGGATTCGTAGAACAGTCCCTCTTCTACAACCACACCGGCATCATCCCTCACCTATTTCTCCACTGTATTGATGACTACATCAGTGCTACCTCATGCACCCAAAGAAGCTCGAGCAGTTTATCAACTTTGCCAACACCTTCCACCCTGCCCTCAAATTCACCTGGACCATTTCTGATACCTCCCTCCACTTCCTGGACCTCTCCGTCTCCATCTCGGTAAACTGACTCATCACTGACATTTGAAACCACTGCCTCCCACAACTAGCTCGACTATACTTCCTCTCACCTACCCTCCTGTAAAAATGCTATCCCACACTCTCATTTCCTCCGCCTCCATCGGGTCTGCTCCCAGGATGAGGCATTTTACTCCAGAACATCCCAGATGTCCTCCTACTTTAGGGACTGGTATCTTTCCTCCTCTTTAATTAAGGATGCCATCAACGGCATCTCCTCCGTTTTCCACATTTCTGCCCTCAAAACCCCTCCCCCCAGCAACAATAAGGATAGAATCCCCTTAGTCCTCACGTACCATCCCACCACCACCAAATCCATCGCATCATCCTCTGACATTTCCACCACCCACAATCAGACCCAACCCCAAAAAAAAAAGATATTTCCCTCCCCACCCCTGTCCACTTTCTGCAGGAACCATTCATTCCATGAATCCCTCATCATCTCTACACTCCCCACCAACATCTCCACCCCACCCGGTACCTTTCCCTGCAACAGCAAGAAGTGCAACACCTGCCCCTACACTTCCTCTCTCACTTCAGTCCAAAGCTCCAAACAATCGTTCCAGATCCAGCAGAGATTCACCTGCACTTCATCCAACCGAATCTATTGGATCCATTGCTCCCGATGTGGTCTCCCCTAACACAGGGTCAGGGATGGTTTGCACAGCATCTGCACTCCATATGCACCGACCAACCCGACCTTCTGGCTACCATCCATTTTAATTCCCCATCCCACTCATTTGGTGACATGTCCATCCTTGGCCTCCTCCACTGTCAGTGTGAGGCCAAACGTAAACTGGAGATACAACACCTCATATTTTGCCTTGGGAGCTTTCAGCCCAATGGTCTCAATACTGATTTCCCCAAATTCAAAATCCCTCCCACCCCCAGCCTTATCCATGCCCAGCTTTCCCCTTCCTCCTCAACTCCGTCATCTAACCTAACCACCTATTCCCTGCACCCTTCCCACTGACAAATCACAATAATCTCCTACCTGCATACACCTATCACCATCCCACCTACCCTTCCCCTGTGCCCACCCCCACCCCAAACCTGACAAAGGGTTTCAGCCTGAAACGTTGACTTTCCTGCTCCTCGGATGCTGTCTGATCTGCTGTGCTTTTCAGGTTTCACACCTATTGACTCTGGCTTCCAGCATCTGCAGTCCTTCCTGTCTTCACAGCTCTGGTTTGGAGGCAGCGGAGAATGAATAATTTCCTGCTGATTCTGTAGGTTAGTTTCACTCCAGTGGAATGAACTGCCAGAGGAAGTGTTAGAGGCAGTTAAAGTTACAACCTTTAAAAGATATTTGGACAGGTACATGAATAGGAAAGGTTTAAAGGGATATGAGCCAAATGCAGGTAAATGGTACTAGTTTAGTTTGGCAAACCTGATTGGTATGAACAAGTTGGACTGAAGAATCTGTTTCCGTAATGTATGACTATGACACAATCCAAAGATCTTTTGCTACCTCTTAAGTAAAAGTATTACTGGTCAACTGTATCGTACCTGAGATCAAGGCCTTCAGGATAAAAGAAAGTAGCAACAGAAAATAAAAAAAATACTGGGAGGAAAATGCTATTCTTACCACGTGACTGGGACAGCTGCCTCTTCTCCTAATCCCATAGGAATGCGACTCTGCAGATAGTGAAGCTGGCCAAAATATTTTCTTAACGTACTACATCCTTCAAAGTCTCTTGTAACATTCACGGCACACTGCAACAGGACAAAATTTTTTGATTACCACCTGACAACTATAACCAATCTAAAACTGTTTGTTTTTTGTTTTCCTACACCATTTGCTCTTCCTTTAAATCAAACAGCACCAAAAACGTTAGATCTGATAAGAAATGTTAAAATTACAAATTAGCTTTCATTATGAAGATCAACAGAAAACCAAAGGTCTAATTTTAACCTTTAAGTTAGCATTTCCAGTGAATTAAGATCAAGCCAAAAGAATGCCTGGCTGCAGTTTCACTTCCTTTCTTTTTAAAAGATTGTCACTTACATGACACATCTTGCTTTACACCATCACCTCTTCCTTTTAGTGCTATCACAATGGTTCCAGTTACTACTAGACAAGTCAGATCGCAGAACAACATCTTTTTTGATTCATCAAACTTTGATTTTTCTTTTAATATGTTGTCTTTCATTGAAGCACAAGCAGAGAAAGCTGCAGATTTAGTTTGAAAAATAAAACAGCAGTTTATTACAGAAATTTAATAAAAACAAGATAAATACAGTAGTAGTTTGTAAAATGATGTTGCTGGGGTGTAGATGGGTAGTGTTTTGCATATGTTTTGAAGTCTTTCAGTTAATCAAAATCCACAGAACGTTTCTTTCTGTATCAAACTTATAGTGTTATCTTAACTGCTTCTTCTCAGTTACTGTCCTGTGAACTGTCATTTGGTTTGATTTATTGTAGTCACATGTACCTAAGTACCGTGAAAAGCCTTGTTTTGTGAAAAGTACAGGCAGATCATTGCAAACACGGACATACAGATCATAGGATGCTTTGACAGAGTAAGGCATACAGGTTACAACTGCACAGGAGATGTGCAAAGCAAGATCAACATTATTTCAAGTTAGAGATTCCATTCATCAGTCTAATAACATTTGGGAAGAAGCTGTTCTTGAACCTGTTGGTGCATGTTCAACCTTCTACATCTTCTGCCTGACAGAAGAGGTTACAAGAGAGCATTACTGGGGTGGGAAGAGTCTGTGATGATGTTGGCACCCTTTCCGTAGCAAGTATAAATGGAGTCCATGGATGGGAGGTTGGAGTCTATGATGGCCTGGCCTGTGCACGCAACCTTCTGTAGTTTCTCAACAGTCCTGGGCACAACAGTTGCCATACCAGGCTGTTATGTGGTACGTTTAAGTTGGTGAGGGTCCTTATGGACATGCTGAATTTCCTAAGCCGCCTGAGGAAAAGAGGCATTGTTGTGCCTTCTTGACCACTGCATCTGTGTGGAAGATCCAGGACAGATTGTCAGTTATTGTCAATCCTCCTCCTTTCTACCTGAAGTCAATGATCAGTTCTTTTGTTTTTCTGATATTGAGAGAGGTTGTTGTCATTACACCACGACACCAAGCCCTCTATTTCCTTTCTGTACTCTGACTCATTGTTGCTTGATATCCATCCTACCATGTAGATTGTGTTCATTTGGAATTTGGCTATACGGTTGTGGGTGTATAGAGTATAGTAGGGAGCTGCCAATGCATCCTTGGGGGGCTCCAGTGTTGAGGGTCATTGTGGAGGAGGTGCAATTGTCTATCTTCACTGAGTGCAGTCTGTAGGTCAGGAAGCTGAGGATCCAGTTGCAGAGGGTAGAGCCGAGACACAAAGTCTTAGAGTTCTGAGATTAGTCTAGAGAGGATTATGGTGTTGAAGTCGATGGGTAGGAATATGAAGTAGGTGTCCTTGTTATCCAGATGTTCCAGGGATGAGTGTAGGGCTAGGGTAATGGTGTCCACTGTGGACCTGTTTTGTCAGTAGTCAAATTACAGGGGACCACGGCAAGGCTAGAGCTGATGAAGGCTCTGATTAATCTCTCAAAGCACTTCATGATTATGGAGGTCAGAGCCGCTAGGCGGTAGTCATTAAGGCATGTTGCATGTACTTTCTTTGGTACTGGGATGATGGTCGTCTTCTTGAAGCAGGTGGGGATTTTGGCTTGTAGGAGGGAGAGATTGAAGATGTCAGCGAATTCCTCCACCAGCTGATCCACACAGGATCTAAGTGCATGGCGGGGCCCGTCACTTTCAAATTTCATTCTACTAAACTCCAATGAGTATAGGCCCAAGCACCTCAACTTCCTTATCTGACAGTCCCTCCATACTCAGGATCAGCATAGTGAATGTTCACTAAACTGCCTCCAGGGCCAGTACATCTTTCTTTAAATAAGATTTAGCATTACTGTTCACTGCTCCACCTGTGGTCTCTCTAGTAGCTTCTATAATTTTAGCAAGACTTCCCTATTTAACTACTCCATTCCATTTGAAATAAAGACATCATTCTATTTTCCATCCCTATTAAACTTGTATGTTATCTTTTTGTGATTTATGCACAAGGACTCTTCTGTGCTATAGCTTTCTGCAGTCTTCTTGCACGTAAATAATATTCAACCCCTCTATTCTTTCTGCCAAATTGTATAACCTTACATTTTCCTACATTACATGCCAAGTTTTTGCCCATTCATTTATCTATTTCCCTGTCTGTAAACCTGGTTGTAGTACGTTCGTGTTTCTCAAATAAGTCATTAATATATACTGTAAATAACTGTAGCCCCAGAAATGATCCCTGTGGCACTCCAATATTAACGATGACCCCCTTATGCCAACTCTGTCTTCTATTAGTCAGCCAACTGTCAATCCATACTAATATACTACCTCCAAAAACATGCATTTTTATCGTATTAAGAAGCATAATACGTTGATACCTTATCAAACACCTTCTGGAAATCCACATATTATATCCACTGCTTCTCCTTTATCTGTCCTGTCTGTTGCTTCAAAGAATTTTAATAAATTTGTCAGAAATGATTTGCCCATCATGAAGCTGTGCGGACACTGCTTGATCATATTATGTATTTCTAAATGCTCTGATACTACATGCTTCAGAACAGACTCTAACATTTTCCCAATAACAGATGTTAAGCCAACTGGCCTACAGTTACCTGTTATTATCTCCTTTTCTTTATAAATAAAGGGGTTACATAGTCAGTTTGCCAATTCTGGCACTTTTCTGGAATATAATGATTTTTCGAAGATTACTACCAGTGCATCTATTCTCTTTAGCTACTTCCTTTAATATCCTAGAATGCATCCCAGCAGGGGCCTTATTGGTGTTCCCATTAGCTTACCTAGCATTTTCTCTCTAGTGATAGCTAGTCCATTTATTTCGTCTTCCCCCATTTGCCCTTGATTACTTTGTAATTTTGTACTGCTATTAGTGTTCTTTTAGAAGTAAGACTGATGCCAGCCAGTCGAAAGAGAAGGAAAACTGCAAAGAAAACTGTGCTAGGGAAGACAAGTGGCTACAAAAAGTACGGATTCATGGTTGTACTGTCACATATTTCTGACTGGACAAAGATTAACCGAATGGTGATCTTCAAGACAAAAAGCCTCATAAGACAGCAATTCCCAAAAGAAGCAGTCATCCACATTCACAATAAAAGATAAATGGATGAATGAAGGTGGTTTGAAAAATGGCCGAGGGAAGTTTAGAGTTTTTGACCAGGGGATTATGAAAAAAAAAAATCATCTTATCGGAGACATTTTCAGGTCACAGATCATCGATATAGTTATTGTTAAAGTTAGACTGCAAAACTGATTTCACAGTGATTCCCAGTGGTCCAACCAGACTTCAACAATTAAATGCTCTCTGAAAAAGTCTTTCAAGGACAACTTGAGGAAAAAGTGGAATAACTGAATGGCGGGAAGAAAGAAGTCATTCACAAAAGGAGGCATCAAACATGCTCTGATATCAGTAATCCTGTGTTAATGGACTGCCGAGGCCTGGGACAAAATTAGAACAGAGATTGTCACCAAATCTGGGATTCCACTGCACCTTGTGGAATGATATGTCTGAAAGAGGACATGATTACTAATGAAGATGATGTCGATGATCTACACAAAGAACAAGAAGATTAGGACACATTATTTAGTTGAGGACGAGGGCAATTTTTATGGATTTCATGTCATATTCAGTAATTACTTGCTGCTAAATAGTATTACTTTATTCAATATGAAAGAGTGAAATTGTAAATATACAATTTATGTTGTTGACGATGGTATTGATGGATTCAGTGTACAAAAATTAATGTTTGCCTCCATGGAGGTTATTATGTATAAGTAAAAATGTAATAATAAATATACAGTAGCTCCTTTCATGGGTACTTTTGGGGGCAGCAATGGCAGGAACTCTTACAACTGGCAACACTAATTATAAGGCAATGAGAGAGGGTGAATTTCAACCTCTCCAAAATATCACTTCAATAAAAAAAAAATCAACACCAATTTTTAATTAAAGATTTAGTCTTAGAAATTCAACTTTTATATGGTAACTCCTGGTTGGCATTTACTGTCATAGCATTCTAGAAAAGAAACATTATGTAAACAAAAGAAAATCTCGGAAACAGATGACTGTTGGATTGGAAGTAATGACCGAATTATCAGATTCATCTTAGTTGCTGAAAAAAGTGTAAACAAGAAATTTCAGGGTCATTCTGCCCAACAGTTGAAACCCAGCTCTGGCATAGGATAAGCTCAGATACATTATTCATTTCATAGGTAAATGAATAGGCAAGGTTCTGACCCCAAGGTAAGCGCAAGACACATAAAAAGAGATGAAAAACAACGTTTTTAATGCAATTTTTGGAATGCCAAGAAAATGCCACGAAGTGGCTAAATTGACTGCAGCATTCAAAATAGCACTGGATAGAATTAAAAGTAAAAATGAAAGCAAGAAGAAAAAATAATTGTACAAGATATGCAAAAACAAAAGTATGAAAATCAGACTACAGCAATTCTAAATTGAGTACAATTAAAAATGCCAAAAGCCTCGATCTGTACTAGAATGTTTTATTTTCCAGATCAGCCACTAATTTTCTCAAGTGCTTCCAAGTGAATTGCGTCACGCAAGTTCAAAAACAAAAAACTTGAACTCATGTTAAAATTCATTCAAAGAACATGCCAACATCGAGGAGTAGGACTCCAATGATGAATCTTGCTGATCTGAGACACAATTCATTTATATTACAGAATGCATTCAATAGTACTCTAACTAAAAAAAAGTTATTTCTACATTGTCATTCATCTTTGTTTCTCATTGCTTCACTTTCCAAATTGATTGATCAAGTACATATGCAGCCACTGGGTACAATATCCACTTCACTGACTTTTAACAGATGAGTTACCAATGCTACTGATTCTTCTTCCATCAGAACGGCCTTTCATAGGATTCTGGAAAAACACTTCCTTTAGTATGGGTCACAACTACTACAGGCAGCTATGTCAATTTGCTATTGCCTTGCACTAGAAGACTGACAGCATAAGTGAATCAATAAACTGCATCAGATACAAAACAGAATTTATTGCAATCTAATTTAGCATTGTTAAAATTTGAGAGTTAAAGTATGACTACATCATTTCTATTTTGTTTTGGCAAGGGACCTTGGGCATTTGAGGTTCTACTGTACCAGCAATGATGTGGGGTTAAAACTAAAGGTACAGTCACATGGGCAGGAACACATTACGCAGAAAATTTCCTGAATAAACATACATGGGGCTTAGAGCTCCACCAGTTAAAGGCAGCAGTCTAATGTTTCAGTAGCAATCTGTTATTAGGTACTTACCTGTCTGAGCTGATCAAGTTTCTTCAGCTCCTCACTGTAGTTGTCAGGATTTTCACCATAATGCTTCAAAATATACTGAAAAGATAATTGATAACATGTTTAGAGGACAATGTAATCTTTGTTCCACTTTTTCATTACGTAATTATGACAATGTTAGCTGTGGCGCACAAATGAAATGCAGACTTCTGCTTCCCCAAAGCTTGTCATTGCTCTCATATCCTAACTTTCAGAACCTCTGTCATCATATCTAATAATACAACTTATTTGCACACAGTAGATTAAAAGCAGAGGTAAAGGATAAATACATAGGATCATGAAGGATTACGCACCAGTCTATCGGTTTCAAATTGGTTCCTTTCCTGTCTGAGTGCAAACATATTTGCATGAAATGTGGCAACTAAACTTTTAACTGTACTCCTCCAAGCAGTAAAGCTTGTGACAGTACATGTGACAGTAAAGCTAATTCAATTCAATTGCAATCATGGCTTTTGTTTTCTTCTGCATTGTATCAGCTCCATAGTCACTCAAGAATCCAACTCTGGCCATACCTCCCCAAGTGAGATGAAGCCAACAAAGTGCATCTGTCTGAAGGTCTCATTGCAATTTTATCTGAATTCTAAATAACAAACAATGACTATTGTAATGATAGCCTCCAAAAGATTATATGGAGCTATTGTCAAGCATCAGCTCGGACTCAATGCTAGCTTGTAATTTTGTCTCAATGCTAAATTGGCAGATAAACATTGAGAGACTGACATGCCTAGTACTCAATATGCAACTGCTGCAGATTCTATAATGACTGACATTCTCTATTCTAACTACCTCTTTTAATGTCGATGGAACATGGCAAGATGTACTTGAAAGAAACCCAAGCCTGTATTTTTCAGAGCTTTGCACGAAGTGCAGAAATACCAGAAATATGGAAAGAAGTGCAATACCAGCAAAACAGCCAGAATCTAAAAGTTATACTTTGCAACACCTTTTATCCTTTCATCTAAAAAGAAGTGACCAGTACTGTACTTCTGGAATGTTATGTACGAGTACAGCTCAAACAAGCATGTAGCTTGACACCAGCCAAGATAAATCAGCCCCACGTGACTGACACCCTATCCACCAACTTGAAACATTCACTTCTTTTGCCAAAGCACAGTCACAACAGTGCATACTCAACGCAAGGTAAACTGCAACAACTCACCCAGACTCCTTCAAAAGCACCTTTCAAACCTGTGACCTTTACCAACTAGAAATATAGGGCAGCAGATTCATGGAAACACCACCAACTGCAAATTCTCCTCCAGGTCATACACCATCCTCACCTAGACCTTTCCCACTGTTCCTTCACTATCACCATATCAAATCCTGGAATTCCCTGCTTAACATTACTGTGGATGTACCTGAAACAAATAGGCTGAAGCAGATCAAGGTGGCAATGCTTGGGCAATTAGTGTTGAACAGCAAAAGCTAACATTGCCGACAATGCCCATATCCCATGAAAGTATTTTGAAAAATATAAATAATGGATTGCTCAATGTAACTAGCAATTCTATGTGCAAGGATATTATGCCTGTAAATGAGGTAATCTTATTGAATCACAGAAGGTAGGGGAACTGGGAATTTCATTCTCCATTTTTTTAAAAATCCATTCTTAGCTAGTCTCGAAAATTTTCCAATTTTCCAATCTTCCAGCTTAACTAAAAAAAAATTGTAAAGACAGAAATCACATGACATCAGGTTATAGTCCAACAGTTTTATTTTAAATCACAAGCTTTTGGAGAGCTGCTCTTTGTGAGGTGAAGTGACTTCACCTCACAAAGAGCAGCTCTCCAAATGCTTGTGATTCCAAATAAACCTGTTGGACATAACCTGGTGGTGTGTGATTTCTGTCTTTGTCCACCCCAGTCCAACATTGGCATCAAAAAAACCTGCAGCATTGTACATCTTTTCTTTCATTTT
>NC_063335.1:92121172-92142588 GCF_021869965.1 Rhincodon typus
CTTCACCACACAAAGAAGGGGCGAAAACAGAAGTTGCTGGAAAATCTTGGCGGGTCTGGCAGCATCTGTGAGGAGAATTAACGTCTCGAGTCCGGTGAGCCTTCAAAACTGATGGCGGCTCGGAAGATATCGGTTTATACGCAGAAGGTATCGCATTGTCTGCCGTTACACGCTACCTATTGTTAGAATGTGGAGGTGCCGGTGTTGCACTGGACTGGACAAAGTCGGAAGTCACAGGACACCAGGTTATTGTCTGAGATACCAAGGTGTAGAGCTGGATGAACACAGCAGGCCAAGCAACATCAGAGGAGCAGGAAGGCTGACGTTTCGGACCTAGACCCTTCTTCAGAAATGGGAGTTCCTACTATCTCTGAACCAGGTTATAGTCTAACAAGTTTATTTGAAAACACACAAGCTTTCGACGTGTAGCCCCTTCATCAGGTGAAGTGAGAGAAAAGCGCACAGAACTTATGGGCAGAGAGATCAAAAGACCACAGTGTCGAATAATAAGTCGTTGCAGGTCATCCAAACTGTTAGATGGTGTGAAGAAAGTGTCAACAGCTGAATAACGAGCAAAGGGATAATCTATAGTCTGATTAAATGAGGCAGAGAGATAATTACAAAAACTTTAAAAATAAGGTGGTATCGGAGACAAACCAAATGACTGGAATAACATGATAGGTATAACAGTCACATCCCGAGTCTCTAACCAAAGTCATAGTAATCCAAAACTGTATAAACTAATTAAGGTAGAGAGATCATAATAATTTATCCAGGTGATGGTGACAAAACAGGACAGTAACGAAGATTTTACAGATACAGAACAATGTGGTGGGGTCACATGTAACGTGATATGAACCCAAGATCACGGCTGAGGCTGCCTTCATGGGTACGGAGCTTAGCTGTCGGTTTCTGCTCGTGATTCTGTGTTGTTGTGTATCTCGAAGGCTGCCTTGGAGGACACTTACCCAAATATCGGAGGCTGAAAGTCCTTCACTGCTGAAGCCTCCCCTGACTGGGAGGGAGCATTCCTGTCTGGCAATTGTAGCGCGGTATCCATTCATCCATTTTTTTAGCGTCTGCATGGTCTCATCAATATACCATGCCTCAGGCCATCCTTGCCTGCAGCGTATGAGTTAGATGACATTGGCCAAGTCACATGAGTATCTGCCATATACATGGAGGGTGGTGTTCCCACGTCTGATGGCAGTATCCATGTTGATGACCTAGCATGTCTTATAGCGGTTTCTGTGGCAGGGTTGTGTGGTGTTGTAGTCAATGTTCCCCTGATGGCTGGGTAGTTTGCTGCAAACGATGGTCTGTTTAAGGTTTTTCGGTTGTTTGAAAGGGAGAAGTAGAGGTATAGGGTTGATCTTGGCGAGATACTCATCATCATCGATGACATGTTGAAGGCTGCGAGGAACATGGCGTAGCCTCTCCGCTCCGGGGAAGTATTGTATGATGAAGGGTACTCTATTGGTCGAATCCTGTGTCAGTCTTCTGAGGAGGTTGTTGCGGTTTTTCGCTGTGGCACGTCAGAACTTGCGATCGATGAATTGAGTATCATATCCCATTCTTATGAGGATATCCTTCAAAATCTTTGGATAAACGTCGTGTTCCTCCTCATCTCAGCAGATCCTGTGTGTTTGCAGGGCTTATCCATACAGCATGGCTTCTTTAACATTTTTAGGGTGGAAGGTAGAGAAGTGCAGCATCGTGAGGTTATCTGTGAGGTATTTAGGTGTCCATCCTTGATGCAGATGCATGTGTCCAAGAATGAGACTGATTCTGAAGAGTAGTCCATGGTAAGTCTGATGGTAGGATGAAACTTGTTGATATCGCTGTGTAATTGTTTCAGTGATTTCTTGCCGTGAGTCCAAAGGAAGAAAATGCCGTTGATGTTTCTGGCATACAGCGTTGGTCGGAGGTCCTGCACAGTGAAGAAGTCTTGCTTGAACTTGTGCATGAAAATGTTGGCATATTGGGGTGCAAATCATGGCTGTTCCGTATGTTTGGATAAAGAACTGGTTGTCAAAGGTGAAGACGTTGTCGTCGAGGATGAAGCGGATGAGTTGTACGATGGTGTCTGGAAGTTTACAGTTGTTGATATTGAGTACTGCGGCTGTTGCAGTTATGCTGTCGTCGTAGGGTATGCTGGTATAGGGTGCCGAAATATCCATTATGATGAGGAATGGTCCATGGGTGCTGAGTCTCTGTAAGAAATCTGTAGTGTCACAATGAAAGCTGAGGGTTCCTTGTACAATGGGTTTCAAAGTGCCCTAGACATAGCCAAAGAGGTTCTCACACAGAGTCCCATTGCCTGATACAACGGAACATCCAGGTGTGTTGGCTTTGTGTGTCTTTGGAAGGCAGTAGAAATCTCCTATGTGAGAAGTACGGCGGATGAAAGTTCATGGGATACTCTGAAGGCTGGATCAAAGGTCTTGATCAGTTGACAGATGTGTTCTTTGATCAGATTGGTAGGTAGTTGATGGTAGTATTCCTAGTTGTTCAGTTGTCAGTATGCTTCTTTGCAGTAGTACATTCTGTTCCATATGACAATGGATCTTGCTTTGTCTGCTGGTTTGACAATGTTGCAATTAGTCTTAAGAGCATGGATGGCATTGTGTTGTGCTTGGGTGACGTTTTGTGCTATCTTTTAAGCACAGCTGATGAATCTGGCGTTAATGCATGTCCTGATAGCTTGAACATGCATGTTGAGCCTAGGGCAGTGGCCTTCTGGAGGAGTCCAATTCAACACTTTCTTCTTTGGTCGCTGCACCATGTATCTCTCTGTCAACTGTTCCAGTTCGTAGGTTGTCTCATTGGGCTTGCTGCTGACATCTTGAGTTTGTGGAAGAATTCCCGGAGCCTCATTCACCTGATGAATTCCTCTGTGTCTGCCGCCAAACCACTGTGGTCCATTTTGGTAGTGCTGCAGAAATTGAGTCCTCGGTTGAGAACTTCAATTTTGTCCGATGAAGGATGCGTCAGACAAGTTGATGATGGATTTCCATGTGATGGTACCAGTTTCAATTGTGGTTCCAGGGGAAGCTTGGACTGCTGGTGGTGATGCCAAGTTTCTCCAGTTTCTTGTTCTTGGTGTGTATGTAGGTGGTGTAGTTCCGTTACTTCATCTGCTTGGCAGTATCTCGTAGCTGGTCCGCTGAATCCTGAGCGCAAGCTGAGAATGTGGACTCTACCGCGATTTCAACGTTGCAGCAGCTGCTGTGGAGTTGGTGTACAAGATGATTGAGGAGTGTGCAAGAGGCGTGACAGCAGAGTCTCTCGGCATAGTCTGTGTTGTAATTCAACTTTGGTCCAAATAACACTGCTCAACAATCGCCAGACAGTGCTGTTCCCTCCCAGTCAGGGAACACTTCGACAGTCGAGGACATTAAGCCTCTGATCTTTGGCTAAGTGTCCTCCGAGGCAACCTTTGAGATACACAATATGCAGAATCGCAATGCAGAAACTGATAACCAAGTTCCGTGCCCATGAAGATAGCCTCAACCGTGATCTTGGGTTCGTGTCATGCTACATATGACCCCACCACACTGTCCTGTATTTGTAAAATCTTTCTTACTGTCTTGTTTTATCTCCATCACCTGGATAAATTATTATGATCTCTACCTTAGTTTGTACTGTCTTGGATTACTATGACTTTGGTTAGAGACTCGTCATGTGACTCTTATACCGATCATGTTATTCCAGTCATTTGGTTTGTCTCCAGCACCACCTTACTTTTAATTTTTTGTAATTATCTCTCTGCCTCATTTAATCAGATTATGGGTCATCCCTTTGCTTGTTATTCAACTGTCAATACTTTACTTACACCATCTAACACTTCGTATCATCTGCAGGGCCTCATTATTTGGCACTCCACTCACACCATTGTATGGTCTTTTGACCTGCCTGTCCTTGATCTCTCTCTGCCTACAAGTTGTGTTCTGTGTGCTTTTCTGTCACTTAACCTGACGAAGGGGCTACACTTAGAAAGCTTGTGATTTCAAATAAACCTGTTGGATGATAAGCTGGAGTCGTGTGACTTCTGACTTTACCTGTTGTTAGCCACTAACAGTCTCTACTCTCCTAGCCAGTTCGTTATCCACTCCTTTATCTAACTGTTCTTCTCTCTCTTTGGGCTCAATCCTCACCTATTGTTTACTTCTTACCTCCTCCCCCACCATATCTTCTGCATTTAAACCAACCTTTTCCTAGCTACCATCAGTTCTGAGGAAGGGTCACCAGACTCAAAGCGTTAACTCTGATTTCTCTTCACAGATGCTGCCAGACCTGTTGAGCTTTTCCAGCAACATTTTTTTTTAACAGCATCTGCAGTTCTTTCGGTTTTTGCTCAAAGTAGGGGAGTTGTTACTCTAATGAAGTGTTAAATTGAAATTGAACATAAGTGACAGTCATGCCGAATTGAATCCTCTCATTAACAAAAAGAGAAACTTAAAAATCAAGAGATTTGCCACAAAAGTCATAAATTGCAACTTTTAAAAAATAATTTTGCTTGACATCCGAGTTATAATCATCTTCAGTAGTTTATTTAATCTCTAACATGTCACAGTTCTTTGCAAACATTTTATCAATTTATCTGAAAAGCTTTACAAAAAGTTTTTTAAAAATCTGAAGCAGGTCAGGCAGCACATATGGTGAGAAACAAAGTTAATGTACAGGCGAGATGACCTTTCTTGATAACAAAGTGCTGGAGAAACTGCACACCTGGCAGCATCTGTAGGGAGAAAAAAAATCAATATTTCAGGCCCAGTGACTCAATCGCAACATTTTGCTTTTCTTTTAAACAATCCTACCTGATATCCTCATACATATTAAACAAGGACCTACTTCCACCACAGCAAAATGATACAGCGTAGAAGAAGGCATTCTACCCAATGTGTCTGTGCAAGATCTTTGCAGAGATTTCTTTTTCCCTTCAAGTTTTTATTCATTTCCATTTTACTATATTGATTTGTTACATCTGCTTCCAACTATCTACAGTAAAATACATTCAGAATCAGAACCATGATCCATGATGGAGAATAAAAGTACATGAAAGGATTAGATGAAATAAGATGGCATCAGTTTGATCTAACCAGGAAATGGCACATTGGATCTGTGGTGATTGTAATGAGGTCAGCCAGGCAAACCTCATAGAATACGAGTTCCCTGATTGGACCAGATATACAGCCCCAGTCAGGGAGCCCTGACTGACAGATATAAACAGGAATGTCAGAAGTTCTTTTCACGCTGAGAGCTGGCCCTGAGAGACCTGCATCAGTGTCAAGGATTCTCCACCTGGAAATACAGGGTGATTGTGGTGATGGAATACTGGCCTCTGTTAGAGTTATTTCAGTGGCAAAGCGAGTAAAGCACACTCCTGAAGAAATTCTTGCTGGACTCCAACCCTTAAGTTTGTGCAGGGCCTCGGCTAGACTGAGAAACTACACCCACGAACATTTACATATTAAGGGTACAACTTCAGTTCCGGTCTCTTATGAGAAGAAGCTAGTTCAGTTACCACTGATTGGAGTAAAGAGCTCAAGCCCAAGCTTGATGGGACAAAATTAGTTGAGAAAGATTCACCTAGATTAGCTCAATGTTTTCCAATTAGAAAATGGCTGCCCGAGTGAAGTCAATAAGTTTTTCAGGCAGGTCTAGGGAATATCAAAGGAGCTAAGGCCACCTTGCATGTTGACCATGGAGTAATTCCAGGTTTCTGCACGACCCACCCAGTGCCATTTCCCTTATGGGCAAACATAGAGGCAGAAAATAGAAGGCTGGAAAGCGAAGGAGTCATCAAACCAGTTCAGTTTGCAGAATGGACAGCACCGATTATGAATCCCGACGGGCCAGTTTGCCATTGTGGGGACTTTAAACAAATTGTAATCTGCTATTTGCAGCTGGATAAATACCCCCTCTTAGAGATTTATAGGCAAAGCTGGCTGGTGTATTGTTCTTCAAATAGCTGGACATGAGCCATGCGTACTTGCAATTGAGGTTAGATGAGGATTCCCAGAATTTGCAATACTTAATCCCCATTGGATGTGTACCAATATATGACACTGCTATTTGGGGTATTGTCAGTCTGTTCTATTTTTCAGCAAATGATAGAGAACATTTTACCAAGTTTACCCCAGGTCCCCATTTATATGGTGCTAATAACAGGCAAGACCAATAAGGAGCACTTAGGGAACTTGGACATAGTCCTTAGATGTTTCTCCCAGGCAGGCGTATGCCTTAGAGGGGAAAATTGTGTGTTCTAGGCACTCCAAGTGATCTACGTAGGCTACAGAGTCAACATGACTGGTTTCACCCTTTGGAAGATAAAATGAGGGCAATCAAAGGTGCCCTTGATCCCATATCTGTACTGGGGCTTAGGGCTTTTCTTGGGCTGCGAACTATTACAGATGGTTCATAAATAACTTGGCCTCCTCCTGGCACCTTTTCATCAACTCCTAAACAAAGGTCATCCTTGGAAATGATCACATAGCCAAGCCATAGCCTTCAGGGAAGTGAAGTAACAGCTATTATCCTCTAAGCTGTTGGCGCATTATGATATCCAGCAAGATCTGGTACAGACATGTGATGCCTCCCTGTATGGCATCGGGATGGTATTAGCTCATAGGTGGCCCAATGGAGAGGAATGCCCAATAGCGTATGCATAGCATAAATATGCCCAGATAGAGAAGCAAGAATTGGCAGTTATATTTGGAATCAGGAAGTTTCAACAAAACCTTAATGGACATAAATTTGTAAAAATAACCAAACACAAATCCGTGCTAGGTCTACTTAATGAGGACAAGGCAGTGCCTCCCATATCTTCAGGCTGAATTCAGCGGTGGACTTGAATACTAAGTGTATATAATTACAAGTTTGAACACCGTCTGGGAGATCAAGTAGTAAATGCATTGAGCTGCAATGGTAGATATACCACTGGTGTTACCACCACTGGAAGGGTCTGTAATGGTTTTAAGTTTTCTGGACACACTTCCAGCCACAGCTGACAATGTCAGACTTTGGATGCAGAAAGATCCAGTCCAGGCAAAACTGAAACAGTTGGTGGTGATGGGGGAAACCAAAGGGCTGTCACAACCAGAACTGATACCTTTTAGACTCGGGGAGACTAGATGACAGTAGAGCATGGCATATTATTAAGGGGAATAAGAGTGATTGTCCTGAGCAAAGGTAGCCACCAGATACTGGCTGAATTCCACCAGGGTTGTTACAAAATGAAGATGTTGGCCAGAAGTTATGTCGGGTGACCAGGATTGGATGCAGACATAGTTGCATTGGTGAAGCAGTGCCCAGAGTGCCAAAAAGGACAGAAATATCCACCAGCAAGTTCCCAGCATTTGTGGGAATGGCCAGGTAGACCCTGGACTTGGTTACACATTGTCTATGCAGGCCCTTTCATGGCTTAATATTCTTAGTCATTGTGGATGCCAACTCAAAATGGCTGGACGTGCATAGAGTTCATTCATCAAACACAGGGATGATGATTGAAAAACTGCACACATCTTTTACAATGTATGGACTCCTCGAAGTGTTGGTCACAGATAATGGTCCATCGTACCCACAGGGAATTTGAGTATTTCCCAAAGTCGAATGGTATTTGTCATATAAGGATAGTTCCTTACTATCTATCATTCAATGCTCTGGGAGAAACAGCAAGTTCAAACTTTGAGGGCATGCTTGAAAAAGCAGCCTAAGACTTCACTAGATACCAAACTGTCCTGGTTTCTATTTGATTATAGGAACACCCATCATACAACAGTAGGGATAGCTCCAGCAGTGTTGCTAATGGGGAGAAGTTAAATCTGATCTGGCCACACCTGAGAGGTGGGTGAAATGACCACCAATGCTGAACACAAGATTCTGCTGAGCGAGAGAGACTGTTTATTTCAGGGAAAGTTTGGTATAGTAACCACTGGAGTGGCCCTGCATGGGTAAGAAGCATGGTCAACACAAGGTCAGGTTCAGTGATGTATAAAGTTTGCATAGGTGCAATGGTCCTGAACAGACACATGGACCATATGAAAGCTGCAAACTCGCAAACGGTGCAGGAGTAAAACATGCCTGGCTGCTCGACTGCCTTTCCGACTGTTAGGAACCTGTCTGGTCTCCCTCTCTGACAAGCAATGAAGAAACCCCAGAGTCTGAGATGGACATGGCGGATGTCACTTCCTTGATGGCTTTATCCCTCGATGATGAGAATAAATTTCTTCCAAGAGATGGCCTGGGTGTAAGAGGCGAGGTACTGTGCGTTACATGTCACCCATATAAGAGGCAGAGTTGGAGGAACCTGACCCAGTGCTAAAATGCCCCAGGAGGAGCTACAAAAAAAAACAGCCTTAAATGGACTTCGAGGGGGAGGATGTAGTGTTTGTAACGAGGTCAGCCAGGTGGACTTCATAGAATATGAATTCCCTGATTAGGACAGTTAAACTGGTCCAATCAGGGAACCCTTGCTGGCAAACATAAACAGGAGTGTCAGAATGTCTGCTTGCTCTGAGGGAGCAGAATCAGTGTCAAGGATTCTCCACATGTAAATAAAGGGTGATTTGGTGATGGGTACTGGCCTCTGTGAATTATTTTAGGATCCAAATTTGGCTGAGATGCCAGAAGATGGTGGTAGAGGGATGTTCTTGGATTGTTGTCTGTTTACACAGGTCTTAGTGCTGGGGCCCTTGTTCTTTATGATGTACATTCATGGTTTGAACTTAAATACAGAAAGTATGACCAGGAAAATGCATATGTTACAGAAGTTGGTAAGATAATAACTTGTGAGGAGAATAGCTGTAAACTGCAGGAGGATATCAACGGACTGGTCCAATGGGCAGAACTGTGGCAAATGGAGTTCAACCTAGAAACTATGAGGTAACAAACTTTGGAAGGACCAAAAAGATGAGGAATTACACTAAGAATGGTAGGATCATGGAAGGGACTGTAGATCAGTGGAACCTTGATGTGCATATTCGCAGATCCCTGAAAGTAAGAGGACAGGTAGATAAGGTGGTTTAAAAGGTGTATGGAATATTTGCCACTCTGAACCAAGACACAGAATAGAAGAGGAGAGGAGAGAAGTTCTGCTGGAACTGCATAAAAACACTAGTTAGATCACCATTGGCACACCGTGTATAGTCTGATCACACTTATAGAAAGGATGTGATTGTACTAGAGAGGGTGCAGACAAATCTTTCCAGGAGGCTGAGATATGAGGAATAAATTGAATAAACTGTTGTTGTTTTCCTTGGAACAGTGAAAGTTAAGAGGAGACCTGTCTGAGATAATTTAGATTCTATAGGGTATAGTTAGTGCAGATAGGGAGGCATTTTTTTTTCCATTTGTAGAAGAGGGCTCAATAACCAGGAAAAATAAATATGAAGTAAGAGACTCGGAGGAAAGATGAGGAGAATTTTGTTTCATTCAGAGGATGGTGGGAATCTGAAATGGTGGTTGAATCAGAATCTCTTGTTTCATAAGAGCATTATTGCATTCAGATCTTGTGCGGACCAGCTGGCGGGAATACTCGGTGACATCTTTAACCTCTCTTTACTTTGATCTGAAGTCCCCTCCTGCATTAAGAAGACTGTCATCATCCTGGTGCCAAAGAAAAATCATGCAGTGTTCATCAATGACTACCACCCAATGGTTCTGATCTCCATAATTATGAGGTGCTTTGAGAGGTTAGTCATGGCTCACATCGACTCCAACCTACCAGATTGCCTTGATCCTTTGCAATTCGCATACCGGTAGAACTCGTCCATGGCAGATGCCATCTCCCTGGCTCTATACTCAAATCTGGAACATCTGGATAACAAGGACACCTACGTCAGGCTCCTACTTATTGACTACAGCCTTTAACAGAATAATTGCAAAAAAACTCATCTTCAGACTTTGAGACCTATGTCTCTGGTCCCCTCTCTGTTACTAGATTTTGGACTTTCTGACCCTTGGGCCGCAATCAATAAGAATAGACAACAACACTTCCTCCACGATAATCCTCAAAAATTGTGCCCTGCAAGGCTGCTTACTCAACCCCATACTTGTACCCCTTATGCACTCATGACTGTGTGGCCGAATTCAATCTCCATTCCATTTACAAGTTTGCTGATCACACTGCCGTTGTAGGTCAGATCTCAAACAACAACATTCAGAAAAGATTTACAAGGATATTGCCAGGGTTGGAGGATTTAAGCTCTCGGGAAAGGCTGAATATGCTGGGGCTATTTTCCCTGGAGCACTAGAAGCTGAGGGGTGATCTATAGGAGTTATAAAATCATGAAGGGCATGGATCGGGTGATAGTCAAAGTCTTTTCCCTAGGGTAGGGAATTCCAAAACTAGAGGGCCTAGGTTTAAGGTGAGAGGGGAAAGATACAAAAGGGACCTAAAGGGCAACTTTTTCATGTAGAGGGAGGTGCGTGTATGGAATGAACTGCCAGAGGAAATGGTGGAGGCTGATACAGTTACAACATTTAAAAGGCATCTGGTTGGGTACATGAATAGGAAGGGTTTCGAGGGATATGAGCCAAATGCTGGCAAATGGGATTAGATTAATTTAAGATATCTAGTCAGCATGGATGAGTTGGACCAAAGGGTCTGTTTCTGTGCTGTACATTTCTATCACTCTATGATGAGACAGAATACAGGAAAGAGTCTGGATGGAATGATCTTCAGAAGATCTGTGTGGACCCAATGGGCCAAATGGCTGCTTCCACACTGCATGGATTCTATGATTTTAAGTCTTATAAACTCTGGTTTTGATTGCATTCAGCCCTTTATAAAACTGTGAACTGCCTTTGACCTAGGTTGGACAGTAACTACAACTTAAATTTTTATGGTACCTTTAAGAAAGAAAATTAGGCCTAAGAAACTTTGTCTATTGTTTGGTACTTGCTTTCCAATCACAAAGATATAGGTTGGAAATCTTAGCTGAATCTTTAGGTTTTGAGAAGATTTGTAAGATGGAAAGATGATTTAGAGAGAGAGAATTCCCGAGAGTTGAGCTGACCATTGTGACTCTGCTATGAATTAGTTTTTCTCGTCTCAGCTACCAGCATCTTTTCTGGCCTTTCAGCATTGTTACAACATCCTGGCCATACTTGGTCAATGGGATACAGCAGTTACCTAAAAATGAATATGTTTTGAAAAAAAAACAGATTTCTGAGCCCTCCTGAGAGATTATGAGAAGGGCCTAATTTTATATAGAAATAATATCATTGAGATATCTACTTCTCAATTAAAATCACAATTAACAGATTATTTAGTTATAAATACGTTGCTGCTGGAAGGAGCTTATTGCGTGTAGGTTACCTTCTCTGTCTCCTATATTAAAACAGTATCTACACTGCAAAAAAAGCGTTGCACTGCTCTGGGGTGTTTTGTATGTTTATTTGTGTTACCCCAACATTCCATTGCATGTTGCGGGGGAAATGTCATAAGGCATTGAAATAACAGTGCTATTTTTTATTTTTTAGAACTTTAATTCATTATTTATCAAAGTATTAGAGATATGAATATAGGCTGTTTGACAGAGCAGGTTCTTATTTTATTCTTTCATAAGATGTGGACTTTGCAGGCAGAGACAGCATTTATTGCCTATCCCTAATTGCCCTTGAACTGAAAGTCTTTCTGAGCCTTTTCTGAGGTTAGGAAAGAGTCACATCTATGCCAAACCAGGTATAAAAAACACATTTTCACCACCATGGAAGATTAGTGAACCACATGAGTTTTTATGATAACTGATAGTATTATGACAACCAATACTGCGACTAACTTTCAAATCCAGAATTTATGAATTGAATTTTACCTCAACCAGCTATTTTGGTGAACCATCAGAGCATTAAACTGGGTCTCTTCATCGATTAACCTAGTCACATTACCAGCAATGTAGTCCAACAGGGAATACACGCAAGCAAGTCTATTAAGGGAGTCAGTGATACCAATTAAGCCAAATGTACATGAACAACTAGCCCTGCTGACTGGCTGTTTGGCTTCAGTTATAGCAAAAATAAAATTCAGATCCAATCAAGAGCTTTAAGGGAAGTACTTTAAAGCCAATTGAAGTGCTTCCAGATAATTTGGAGGCAGTCAATGATTATAGCCTAGAGAGATTTTTTTTTCCATGGGTTGCCATTTTAAACAGCGTGTATGATTAGTGAGAGCAGTATGAGATGTTTGTCTTAGCAGCTTATAACTTTCCACTTGCAGCTTTTAGGGCAACAAAGAATCAAACATCCTTTGTTGGCTCCATCTATCTTTTGTCCCTTCCATCAAGCCACTGCGCCTCCAGAGTATCTTCCAGATCCCAACCATGCTTGCTTCTCTATTCTACCAATGTCTTATGTTTCCCATGTACATATTGCAATATAGAACCATATGAGGCCCATACTCTTTCTCCCATTATCGGCCGTTATGCCCACAGCCCTTTTCAGGTGAAATCTTACTGCACACTCCCTTTCTCTTACCACCAACCAGTCTAGTCATCAAGAGTTCTTTACTGCTTTGTGAATTCTACACACAGAAATCCTGCCAACTACGCCAAGCTATTATGCGGATGGAAGAATAATCCAGTCTAGTCTGGCTGCTCAAGGTTTCTTTTTACCACTCTCCTTTATTCAAGAACATAGCAAGATCTCTCTTCTGACTCCCAGAACAACGTTGTATTCTATGAATTCAAAGTGCTATAGATTACAGTGTTTGCATGATCTATCAATTACGCAAGACATCACATCCAAACTTGACAATCAAATGGATACAATATCTTTTTTCTTTTGACCACATACTTCTTTTATTTGCCTGCTTGTCCAACCTGTTGGTCAAAGCTTCGCACTCCTTGTGCTTGCCCAGACATGTTTGTGCTATACTAACCCTTTCACCTCCCTACTTTGTACACTAAAGTTATCCCAATTGACATTTGGGGAGGTAAAAATCCTCTACTCTTACTGTCATCTTATTCTTTCACTTCCTGAAACTTGATTACATACTTCAGCCTTTATTTCTCCCTTTTTGGGTGCTTGTAGCACGCAACCAATAGCATATATGTCCCTTTTGTGTCTTTTACTTCTACCCTTTATGGCCTTGCTTGATGACCCTTCCAAGATATCAACCCTCCTCACAGCTGTAATTGATTCCTTGATCAATATTATGACCCTCCTCCTCTTCTATCCCCCTCTCTATCTTGTCTGAATATCCTAAATATTGAGCTGCCAATCCTACCCATATTTCAACCAAGTCTTGGTCATAGCTATGGTATCATACTCCCATTTGCTTATTAATGCCCTCAGCTCGTCTATCTTATTCCTTGCATTAAAATACATCCATTTAGCCTTGCTAAACTCACTTCTTTCTGCCATCTAGACTCACTTGCTCGTGTTTTAAATTCTAAATCCACATCAGCTTCGTTTCTATCTGAACTATGTCAGAATCCCATTCCCCCTGCTAATCTATTTTAAATCTGCACCAATGGCATCAGCAAATCTTCCCTTGAGGATGTTGGTCCCGTTTCTGTTGAGATGTAAGCCATCCACTTACACAGTACCCACCTAACCCCAGAAATGGTCCCAATGCCTCAGGAATCTAAAACTCTCCCTCCTGCTACCATACTCCAACCACACTTGCTTGATCCTTCTGTTCCGAGTCACTGCTGTGTGGCACCGACAGTGACCCAGGGATGACTACTTTAGAATTCCTGCTTGTCAATTTTCTATGTTGAATTTATTGCCTTTATTGTGGCCTAAGTTGCTGTTTGTGATAGAATCCTGGAACTTTGGTATCTACACCCTGCATAACAGTTCACATCTCATTACCCAATCTGCCCTAATGAAAAACCTGACAGCATGTCAAACAGCAACCAAAATGATCCGTGAAGGCTGCATTCACTGGTATAAGCCAGGAAATGGTATTAATATTGAAATGGAATATGAACAACAGTATAAGAATCAAAAATTTTGAGCTTGATTTTAGACCCTTCTTGAACTCGGCTCCAGTTGGACCAGTGTTTTAAAAAGCCCTATGGTTGGTTAGCTGGTTCCCCAGCTAGAGCCCAAACTGGGCCATCTTTGTGGAGAAGGTAAATGGGTGGTTGACAGGAGTACCAGCCTGCATGTGGCAGGTAGCCAACATAGTTTGTTATTGGCCACTCAAGACCAACTAAAGGAGGATGACCAGAATTTTCCAGTTCCTGTCCAGGTTCTCACAGTTGGGGAAACTCCGTTTTATGTCTCCCTTGGTGTTGCAGTGGCTGAAGTGTCCGTTATAGAGCTCTCCTGGCTTTTAAACCTATTATTTCATTTTAAATTTTTATAATTTGAGACAGGGCATTACCATGTCACAGACTCATACAGCGTGGAAACAGACCCTTCAGTCCAGCCAGTCCATGCTGAACATAAACTAGTCCCACCTGCCAGCTCCTGGCCCATATCTCTTCAAACCTTTCCTTCCTGTTTGATGAATAAATGTAGCAGAAATGCTGTCAGGCTTAATTGGCTACCGTCATCAACTCTCCTTTCCAAGCTGGAAGTTCTCTTAATGACCCCAACCATAATTGACTGTACTGAGGTAAATCACAATGATTGCTTCTTTTCCACAAAAAGAGAGCTTCTCCTGACATTCCAGGCCAATGGTACTGCTCTAAAGTTCACATGGACTACAAAGCTACTTTTTGCCTTTTGGCTGTGACTCCACTCTTGTGACTGAACTGCTGCATTGCGAAGAGTTAAGATGAATGCAAGGGAGATGGGTTGGGCAACGAGTGCCAGCTTTGCTAAAACCCAAGATTGAATTAAAAATAATATCCTTGAAACAAACCGATTTTTACATCAAGATAATGGGTTATTTTTTCAATTTGAGACATTCCCTTCAACTGTTTGAAGTTGATTTCATTGAGAATTTTGCACTTGCTGCTACTTCTGTCAAAATCAAGTTTGTTATTGTAATGTCTGATTAAAACAGTACAGTATGCTGCCACCTCCCACTTCCCTCCCCAATGTTTAAGATACTGCCCAGTATGACAGTGAGGCCCATCAAAGGACCTAAAAAACTTTGGTTTGGTTTGCATTCTGCACTAGTTTACGCGGTTGGTGTCAGTACAGGCATAAGTCAGTACAGCTTACCGGCATAAGACATGTCTGCTTGATCCTGGGACACAGTGGCCACGTTACCTGTGGCGAAGTATTTTCTCCCAATAGCATTGCTGGAAGGTTAGAATTTAGAATTGGAAATGCTAGAATTTTTTATTCTATTTATTATCACACAAGTTAATCACCTGATGGCAAAAGAAAACATGAAACGGGTGCAGGTTAAATCAGGCCCATTTTTATCGGTTAAGTCACAGTAGGTGAATATTTCTGCTTGACCTCATTCCATTGATGATACTTCGGAATTATCTTACATTCCACCGTTTTGTTGCATGGTCTGAAAGAAAGGAAACAAATGTACAATGATTTATTAGGATAATTTGATTGTATGTCTGGTCTCGGCTGCTCTCAGGTTAGAAAGTGCCTTTATTGATGTTAAAAGAAGACATACTGACTCAGCTGTGATTTAAAAAAAATGACAACCTGTCATTTTAATTTAATTACATTTAAGGGCCTTAAAGTATTTGACATGAATCCAGTCAGACAAAAACTGACATGGAGCCAAACAAGAAGACATTAGGATGGGTGACCAAAAGCTAAGCCAAAAAGAGATCCGTGTTGAGGAATTTCTTAATACAGGAAAGGGGTAAAGAGACAATGAAGTTTAGGCAAGGAAATCCATAACCTAAGATGCACACAGTTGCAGACATGGGCACCAATGGTGTGATGAAGAAGACAACACACAGATATCAAAATTAGTCAAACACAGAGTTCCTCGAGGCTTTTATTATTGAAGGATGCTGCAGAGATAACGGAATGAAGCTGTGGACTTCATTTGAACACAGATTAAGTTTTTAGAATCCAGGTGTTTGTGGATCAACAGAGGAGGCAGATAGCAAGTATTGACTTGATGGTTAGATAGAAATTAATGTGATCGAGGCAGGGAAGTTCAAGGTGAGCCCTGGCTTTTTTCAAGGTACAAGAGAGGACAGTGAGGTGGTCACACTGATGGTTGAGTTGGCCAATGACACTCTCTCTTTTGGCTTAATTATGAAGATTGATGATGGGCAAAATACAGACGCACTTAACAGGGAAATCCAGGTGCATATGTGGTTTGGGGAAGCTAGTTCTCATTGAAGATCTGTGCTTATGTCTGTGAAATGGGTTCTGGAATGCAGCTTCAAAGTTCAGGGGCATAGACTAGGACAGGAGGATGATTTATTAGACCAGGAACGATCAGCAAAAGTTAGATCAGATCAGCAAAAGTGAAGAACTGTAATCCCTTGTGAAGTTTCACAAGATTTAGAACATAGAACAGTACAGCACAGTACAGGCCTTTCGGCCCATGATGTTCTGCCAACCTATTATCCTACTAAGATCAATCTACGCTGCATACCCTACATTTTACTATCCTCTAAGAATCACTTAAAAATCTCTAAAGTATCTGACTCCACTACCACTGCCGGCAGCGCATTCTACACACCCACCACTCTCTGTGTGAAGAACCCACCTCTGACATCTCCCCTATACCTTCCTCCAATCACACTAAAATTATGCCCCCTCGTAATAGTCATTTCCGCCCTGTGAAAAAGTCTCTGGCTATCCACTCGATCTATGCCTCACGTCATTTTGGTTACCTCTATCAAGTCACCTCTCATCCTTCTTCGCTCCAATGTAAAAAGCCCTAGCTCCCTCAACCTTTCCTCATAAGACCTGCCCTCCAGTTCAGGCAGCATCTCCTCTGCACCCTCTCTAAAGCCTCCATATCTTTCCAATAATGAGGTGACCAAAACTGAACACAATATTCCAAGTGTGGTCTAACCAGAGTTTTATAGAGCTGCAGCATAACCTCACAGCTCTTAAACTCAATTCCCCTGCCAATGAAAGCCAACACACCATACACCTTCTTTACAACCCTATCAACTTGGGTAGCAATTTTCATAGAATCCCTACAGTGTGGAAACAGGCCCTTCGGCCCAACAAGTCAACACCGACCCACAGACCATCCCACCCAGACCCATTCCCCTACCCTTTCCCTGTAACCCACCTAATTAACACATCTCTGAACACTATGGATAGTTTAGCTTACCCAATCCATCTAGCCTGCCCATCGTTGGGCTGTGGAAGGAAACCAGAGCACCCGGAGGAAACCCACGCAGACACGGGGAGAATGCGCAAACTCCACACAGACAGTTGCCCGAGGTTGGAATCGAACCCGGGTCCCTGGCACTGTGAGGCAGCAGTGCTAACCACTGAGCCACCGTCCCACTTGGGGGATCTATGGACGTGGATCCCGAGATCCCTCTGTTCCTCCACACTGCTGAGAATCCTGCCATTAACCCTGTATTCTGCATTCAAATTCAACCTTCCAAAATGAATCACTTCACACTTTTCTGGGTTGAATTCCATCTGACACTTCTTTGCCCAGCTCTGCATCCTGTCAATGTCCCGTTGCAACCTACAACAGCCCTCCACGCTGTCCACAACTCCGCCAACCTTCATATCATTGGCAAACTTACTAACCCACCTTTCCAGTTCCTCATCCAAGTCATTTATAAAGATCTCAAAGAGCAGCGGTCTCAGAATGGATCCCTGCTGAACGCCACTGGTCACCGAGCTCCAGGCTGAGTATTTTCCATCTACTACCACCCTCTGTCTTTTATTGGACAGCCAGTTTTGTATCCAAACAGACAAATTTCCCTGAATCCCATGCCTCCTTACTTTCTGAATGAGCCTACCATGTGGAACCTTATCGAATGCCTTGCTAAAATCCATATAACACCACATCCACTGCTCTACCTTCATCAATGTGTTTTGTCACATCTTCAAAGAATTCACTAATGCTTGTGAGGCATGACCTGCCCCTCACAAAGCCATGCTGACTATTTCTAATCAAACTGTGCTTTTCCAAATAATCATAAATACTATTTCCCAGAATCCTCTCCAATAATTTGCCCAACACAGAAGTAAGACTGACAGAAGTAAGATTTGATGACCCCATATGTCATTAATGTTTGAGGGGTAGTTGCTGAGAAATCTGTGAAATCTGACTTGATTGCATTTATTATTGATTTGTGCTGTGGGTATTTGATAATTGTATTCTGGGTGTTGAAAATAATCTGTAACAAATATAATGTAGATTATATTACTGTCAAATGTGTATAGGAAGGTAATGTTGCTTGTTCTAAACTGTGGCATCTTTTGGCTTTATTCTCTTAGTAAGTCCCCTGCATCTCATCTTTTACCTACTTTAAAAATAAATATTGTTGGTTCCGAGGCCAGGTTGCAAACATAATTTTAGTGATCACTTCCAGAACCATAACTTGTTGGCAGTCTGGTTTGGGGTCATAACATGTATATTTAAATAAAGGAGACTTGTAACATTTTATTTCATTGAGTAGATTCTTCAGATACGCATTTCAAATAAGTCCTTTCCAAAGTTCCTTCAAGGCTTCATTCCTTATCCTTTCTGAGAGATCATCTTTATTGATCAACATCCTATTCACTCCTGTATCACTCAGTTAATGTTTCCAACATTTCTTTCTCAAGACAGATCTTTCTTGGAATGTACCATCGTCCTTTAGAATGTTTCCCACAATCATTTTCCCTTACCAGCTTCTCCAAGCTGAAAGTCAACAACCTCTCTCTAGTCTTCCCTATAATTTCCCCCCTATCCTTTCCCCTGCTATTCTGCTCTATAAAGTGCCCTAGAATATTTTCCTTTAAGTGAAAAGCCATGTAGTACTTGAATACAAAGGTGTTGTGTATCGTGGTCTACAAAGGAACAGGTAATATAGTATTGAAGCAAAATACTGCAGATACTGAAAACTTTAAATTAAATACAGGAAATACTGAAAAATCAGTGAGTCAATCATTGTCAGTGACAAGAGAAAAAGTGTTAACTTTCAGAGCAGTGATCTTAGGTCAGGGTATATACAACTGAGGAGGCCTACCTGCATTATCCAGTCAATGAAAGCTGATACTCGAGTAAAAACTGTAGGATACCTCTCCATAACACAGGAGACTGGTCCAAAGCTTACAACACCATGGACAGTCCAAACTCCATCATTACCCTGACAGTTCAGAGGGCCACCAGAATCTCCCTGTCACAACAAAATGAGTACGAAGTGATGAGATGAACTCATTTAGTTTATTACTTTCACTAATTACATAACATAACATTGACTCAAGGGCCCACTGATTGCAACCATTCATGTGATATAAACCCCGCTTTAATTAGACTTTTGAATGGACCTCTCAAATTATAAATTTCATGATCTAGCTCTCTGATCACCCTCTCTTTAGCCGTAATATTGTATTCTGTACTATTACCCTATGTACTTTTTATGGCATGATCTGATTGTACCGCATGCAAGCAAAACTTTTCACTGTACTTAAGTACATGTGACAATAATAAATCAAATCAAATTAAAAACAAAAACAGAAATTTCTGGAAAGGCTCAGCAGGTCTGGCAGCATCTGTGGAGAGAAATCAGAGTTAACATTTCGGATTGAGTGACCCTTCCTCACAACTCAGAGTTAACTCTGATTTCTCTCCACAGATGCTGCCAGCAATTTCTGTTTTTGTTTCTGATTTACAGCTTCCGCAATTCTTGCAGATTTTACAGATCAAATCAAATGCAGCATTGCATCATAATGACATTATAAATTAATAGAAGTCATTACCTGACATCCAGAAGTCACACCATCACCCCCAGCACAGATCATATCTTCAGTGACTGTGTTTGACCACCAGTACGGAGATGAGCATGTCTTGTAGTCCACCACTTGGAGCAGAGCTTGCTGCAGTGTGGGAGATGGAACACCGAAAGCTGAAAAAGTGTATCAATGTAATTTTATTTTTAGTGGCTTAGATAGTCCCATCAAACCTACATTGTCAGTTTTCCAGTCCAGTAACAAACTTGTGTATTTAATGAGTTGTTATTTGTGTCATGATTACCGGATTACTTTATGCCACTATGTTGTAGAATGGTGCTTACAGGTACACCTGAATCAATATCTGCCCTAAAACATCTCAGGCATGCTTTGAAGACATAATGAAGGATATAGTGACATCTAATGGCTAAATGTCCATGGTGCAAATTTAGTTTTAAGAAGTGAGATTTTCTCTAGTTACCATACATGTCAAAGCATCTGCATGGTGGCCAATGGGGAGTCTTAAGCTGAAACTGCATTAATCTCACACTTAACAGAAGCTGCTAAGGAGATAAACTTTAAGTGTGCTCAAACAAACTGCAAGGAGGATTGTTAAGAACCGATTGCTCAATACAGTTGCCTTCCAGCACTTGCTAAGGAAGCTGTATGGTATTTTAGTGTCAGGCAATTGAGCAAACACTGTCTCCTAACAATGACTTTGATGGGGAGTAAATATGTTGCTGCAAAAAATTCTGACCACTGCATCACTTCTACATCACTTTTTACTGCTCAGTTGCTGCTGGAGATTTGAAGACAACTTTTGAAACACTTCAAGAAAGCAGAAGGAACACTTTATCAAGATTTCAACAGCACTCCATCAAAATTATTCTATAGGAAGACCTCATCAAAACAGCCTAACTGCTGTGCCATTCCATGCTATTGAACAACAAATAGGAGTCATCAGGGACAAGACTGTGCTGGTCATCAATATCTTGTTCAGGATTGCTAACGATCTCTAATGGGAAAAGCAGGAATACAAAATGCAAGACAGAGCAGCTGCAGGACAGTGACAGGAAAACACACTGTTCTATCTCTGCCACTGTCAGTAGGGGACATGCTCTTTCACTGAAACTCCTTCTTTAGGACCTTGCCACATTGTATGCCCTTTCTCACTCAATCCCTAAACCAATCTGAAATAGGATGTTCTTTATCAGCCTGTACACTCCACACATTCACTGAGGTGGGCTTATGGAGCCAATATATCATATTACTAGAAACATTGTGTCCAATTAGCGCTAAAACCAGATTGTCGAACAGGGTAAGTCTTGGCATAGCATCTATTCAACTGCAGTGTTCACATTATTTTGACCAAATAAGCACCAAGTTGTCCATCTTCACATTATGAATCCTTTCCATAATGCGTATTTGCACTGTTAATAATTTCAGGCATATCTAAGGGAATTCAACAATGGACGCTGCAGAAGTCCAAATTGAACTTTTTAATGACACCACATAAAATCTGCAATACCAAAACAGGCCATTCAGTTCAACTGCTCTATACTGGAGTTTACACAGTGACTCTATTTTAATTTAGTTACTCTCCTTGCCCTGAGTTCCATATTCATCTATTCCCTTCCACCTCTTCTTAAATGTACTATGACTTTCTAGCACAA
>NC_063335.1:92152588-92228943 GCF_021869965.1 Rhincodon typus
AAGTTAAAGTCCCCCATAACAACTACCCTGTTACTTTCGCTCCTATCCAGAATCATCTTTGCAATCTTTTCCTCTACATCTCTGGAACTTTTCGGAGGCCTATAGAAAACTCCCAACAGGGTGACCTCTCCTTTCCTGGTTCTAGAGCAATTTGAACAGATGGATTTTCAGTTCAACATAAAGGGATGCGGAAGGAGGGAGAGCCAACACAATGGAGCATTTAAAGAATTTTAGAAAGAACATGAAATAAATAATTTACCATTACCCTCATTGCACTAGAGAAATATGTCTTAAAATAAGTTGTTCAGGAATTATTTGATTAAGAATAGTTCCATGTGGATGAACTGGTAAATTTTAAAATGTCAATCTGAATTACCCATTTGCAAGAGAATTGGGATTCCATTGAGGATGCGTGATGATCAATTGAACATGTCTCAAATATTCATTGCCTTTGTTCTCCAGGTCATGTTCTCCAAGAACAACAGCAAATCTTCCTGGTGTGCTGAAAGAAAAGTAAAGAACAATTCCTCTAAGGTTATTCCAAAGCATTTTACAGATAATTAAGGACTTTGGAAGTCTAGTTACTTTCGTAATGTAGAAAATGCAGCAGTCAAAATGTGTGTAGCAACCTGCTACAACCAGCAGTAAGACAAGGACCAGATAACCAGTTTAGTGAGATTGGTTGGGGGTAAGTATTGAAAAATCACACCAGAGATAATTACTCTGCTTTAATTTAAAATAATAAGATATATTACACCCATCTAAGGAGGCAGACAAAGTCTTGGTTTAATGTCTTCCTTGACAAAAGGAAATAAAATCCGCACTTGCAAGAGAATGTGGGGGAAACTCATTTCTTTGAAGTGGAAGAGGGAGGTAAATCTTCCGCTTGCCTCTTAGACACTGCCCTAAATCCAACCCAATTTCCTGAGTCCAGGTTCATTTTTCAAGCAAAATAGATGCCTAATGGGCATCAAAAAAAAATCCTCTCAAGAGAATACTTCCAATGCTGGAAAAGAGTGAGGCTTGTTGCAGGGGGATTTGTTGTTACATGCGCGAAGACAGGTCCTTTAAAACACTGAGAAGCCATAAAAACAAAACAAATAACCTGAATTTGTATGTTTTGACCAAAAACCGTGATGAAAAAAAGTCAATTACTTCATAATACGTATATATTAAGACATATGTCAAGTTATCGTCAATGTTACAATAAATAAAGTATCTGACAAGTTCCCGTAATTTGCTAGAATATTTCAGCTTCTATTTAAATAAACCAAGTTCAAAACTTTTCAATAAGCTTTTGGTCAAACTATCAAACTGGCAATACTGGTTCAAATGGAAATTAGATTTATTTCAGAAAATGACATTTTACAGTGAAGTTAATGAGTAATTTGAAACTCAAAACAATGAGCACAGTGAGCATTGAAGGAATATGACATTGGACCAATACTTTACAAAGCTTTCCACCATCAGATTTTCTTTGTGTCATTTTTGGTGATTGTAGATTAATTGATAATGAGTGAATGCTATAATTAGTCAACAATTTCTTTATCATTATATTACGTAACTATTAGGATAATAGAAGGCAATGTTGATAGTCATTTTGGTTAGCAATTCCTATATCTATCTAATATATTGCATAGGTTATAATTCTGATTTGTGTAAGTATAAAGGAATGTCTCCAATGTAAAAATGATTGCACAAACTGCTTGTTGCATATCTTGAAGCAATGTACTTACGTGATAATACAATGTGCAGCAGTCATGACCCAATTTGCAGAAATGAGGGTTCCACCACACATATGTTGGAAGAAGTCAGGGTCAAGTTCATAAGCAAACTGCAGAGAGGCCTAGAATCAGAAATATATGTTGTATTACTTTTTTTCAGGCATTAAAATTACTCTAAGGCTTCAAAACCTAAGGACATCTTGAACATACAAAGGTTCAAAACAATGCATTGAGCATCCTGTATGGAGACAGAGGTGTGTTTGTTCTCAGTAAGCACCAAAAATGTAACCCTGTAAGTTGATGTCAAAGACCTACAAGGACTGCTGATGTGAAGTATAGAAATAACATTCCAATGCAGTAGTGTTGGTTACTATAATAAATCAAGCATTATCACTGAGGTTAGAGGGATGCACTGCTTCCTTTCTAGTTCCATTCCTCCACTAGTCACATAAAATTTTATACTTAATCAGCATGATGATATTGCCAATTACTTTAGGTCTCAGACTGTATCTGGTTTGGTATTAAAAATAAATCACCCAGGACTCTTCAGTCAACAATGAATAATTATTTTATTATAAAATAAAACTTAACCAAACATGCAAAGATTAGTTAGAAAAAAGGATTTTGATGGTGAAAAGATAGACATATCTTATATTCTAGCATCTTAAAATTAACATGAGACACATATGGGTAGCAGACAAACTATGGCAAATGCCCTACAGAACACATCAATTAGCAAACACAACATGACAGATCTCATGGAATTCTCCCCAAATATTATCTACATGTGAGTCACCAAGTCTTACTAAAAGTTCACAAGAAGTTCCAATTGTAATCTTTTAATGATGTGGTATGGAAGCTCCTTCAATGGTTGCTCTGTCATAGACCGCCGCAGCAACTGTTCATGTACTGGTGATTCTTTTTTCGTTCCTGGGACTATGATCCCTGGAATCTGGATTCTGGAAACTGTACTCCAACACTTACTCATAGGCATTGCTGCATATGTTCACAAACAATGAACTTCAGTAAGCCAATTCTGCTGCTTTTTTTTTATTTTCCTGAGCTCTATTCTTTCTCAGTTGCATAAGGCAAATACTGCTTCTGCATTTCCAGCATGCTGGCTCACAACTGCACTGAACTTCATGACACATTGCTTCATCCAGACCTATGTACCTATTCTGATGTATCTTTGCTTTATCATTTTTATTTTCAAATCCAATATTGATAGGATGCTGAGCTGGGCTGAGAAGTGGCAGATGGAGTTTAACCCTGAAAAGTGTGAGGTGATTCATTTTGGAACGACAAACGTGAAAGCAGAATAAGGGTTAACGGAAAGACTCTTGGCAGTGTCTTGGCAGAGGAGCAGAGGGATCTTGGGGTTCATGTCCACAGTTCCCTGAAAGCTGCCACCCAGGTGGATAGAGTTGTTAAGAAGGCATATGGCATGTTAGCTTTCATTAATAGAGGGATTGAGTTCAAGAGCCGTGAAGTTATGCTCCAGCTATTCAAAACCCTGGTTCGGCCACATCTGGAGTATTGTGTCCAGTTCTGGCCGCCTCATTACAGGAAAGATGTGGAAGTGTTGGAAAAGGTGCAGAGGAGATCTACCCAGATGTTGCCTGGAATGGAGGGAAGGTCTTATGAGGAAAGGTTGAGAGAGCTAGGGCTTTTCTCTTTAGAATGACGAAGGATGAGAGGGGACTTGATAGAGGTGTACAAAATGATCTGAGGTATAGATAGGGTGGACAGCCAGAGACTTTTTCCTAGGGTGGAGGTAGCTATTACAAGGGGGCATAGTTTTAAAGTGAGTGGAGGTAGATATAGGGGTGATGGCAGAGGTAGGTTCTTTATTCTAAGAGAGTGGTAGGGGCGTGGAATGCATTGCCGGAGAGGGTAGTGGAGTCGGCCTCAGTAGGGGCATTTAAGTGGCAATTAGATGGGCATATGGATGATAATATAAGGTAGGGGTGGAGGTTAGATAGACCTTAGGTTTAGGGGAAAAGTTCGGCACAACATCATGGGCCAAAGGGCCTGTACTGTGCTGTACTGTTCTATGTTCAGCATTTCATGCAATGCATCAATCACTTTCTTCAAAGCCACCTGGAGGTTTCCTGTTTTTTACTTCTCATGGGCTTTCAACAATCCTTCAAGTTTATAATGGAAAACACGTTATTCTGATTGACATTCAACTTCAAATTATCTTCCTTAATAATTTTTTTCCATAATAGGTTTTGTTGTTTCATTGTTTGATTCACCCCAAATGAATAAATCTGCACTGTGGGTTTTTGCTCTCTTTAGCTGCTTTTAAAGTCTTCTAAACTTTAAGTTCTTCCCTTAAATTCCTGAGTAACTTCTCATTCTTATTCTCCAGGTTGCATCTGAATATAAGCCTTTCACTATTTCTTTTTACTATGAATCTCCAGTAGTTTGTCAGTCTTGGTTTTTAATTCTGCACTCAACCAACTTTTCTGATACGTCAATAATTTATTTTACTGCTCTAAGTTTTTCTCATGGTACTTCATAGAGACTTTTGAAACTTATCTTTATCAAGATTACACTGAAGATGTACCATTGTTGAATTCATTTCTATAAGTGTTATAACTCTGCTTTCTCTCCACAGATGCAACCGAGTTTTTCCAGGATTTCCCATTTTTGTTATTGCTAGAGCTAATTTGTCTACTCCCAGTTCTACTCTTCCCTCTGGCTTTCCCAATTCATTACGTGGATTGTTGACCACTGGTTTCAGAATTTCTTGTTTCTTAGCTTTTGATCTAAATCCTATCTTCAACTTTCCAGTCATACTTCTTCATTTATCAGTGGGTAATGCCTTTAAAATACTAAAGTTTATCCCACTCTGCTCAAAACTAGACATTTCACTTCTTCTCATTTTCCCCTAGTGCACAAGAAATCTGGCATTTTTAACTAACTATCTAACTAACTCTTGACTCCCCTGTTAGCTAAAATTTTATTTAACTCAGCCTTGAAGATATTTAATCACCAAACCTGGACTATTCTCTGGGGAAGAGAATTCCAAAGTCCAATTGACACTTAAAGAAATAAATCCTCCTCATCTCCTTCTTAAATGGGAGACCCCTTATTTTTAAATTGTGTCCCCTAGTTCTAGACATCCCCACAGGAGAAACATCCTCCCAGAATTAATATCCTGTCAGAATCATATATATCTCAAAAAGTTTAATTCACATTCTTCTAAACTCCAATGAGTGTACGCCAAGTTCCTGATCCTTTCATCATAAGAAAGAATGGTAATCAGATGAGTGAATCTTCTCTTAACTTCTTCCAATGCAGCTTATCCTCCCTTAAGTAATGGGACTGTATACTGTATTCCAGATGTGGTTTTACTAAGTCCTTATACAGCTATAGCAACAGTTCCCTACCTTTATGCTCCATTCCTGTAGCAATTAAGATTAACTCACCTTCTCAATCATTTGCTGTAACTGCATTCTTACTGTTTCTGGTTTGTGTACTAGGATATCACATCCCTTTGTACCACAGATTTGATACGTACGCTGCTTTAGATTCTTCCTGCCAAAGTGACCACGTTCCCACTTTCTCAGATTATATTCCATTTACCAAATATGTGCCCACACGCCTAATCCACTTCTATCCTTAACTTTATCTGTAATTTAAGGAATTGAAATCTGGTAGACTTAAAGTTCAAACTTGAAAGATGTAACAGTGTTCCCGTGTTCTGACTGTCTGGTAGTCTGCAGTCAGCGAGATCTCCTTACCTGCCATGGCCAGCTGTGTGGTTTGGCTTCCTGTCCAGCAATAACACGGCCGGTTAATGGGCTTGCAGCGATAGGCCCAACTACATAGCAAGACAAATGCAAAATAGGAAAGAAACAAAGAAAAGAATTAGCATTTGGTAAACAAAATTGACATTTTTTCAGCTAATGCATTCTAAGCTAATGAGAAGAAGCAAACAATTTCAAGTTCTGGCCAATGCTTACTGAAGAATAGAGTCAACAATATGTGCTGCAACATATTGAAATTGGAAATGAGCTCAATTGTCAACCACTTTCTTATAAATATGTACTTTTTGGCATGTCTCACTAGATAAACTCTCTTTCGTGTAAACATGATAATTTTTCAGAGGAAAATATTTTATTTGGAAACTATGCCAAACTGTTTGTGAAACTCTCCAGGTTAATTGAAAATCAGCAATTGAATAAATAACTTACCAGTCATGGTTTGCAGTATTGCCAACCTCTTGTCCACACTGCCAAAATCCTCCAGAACACCATATTACATGAGACAGAAAGGCACCAACATAACCCTATTCACAAAGGTAGCCAGTGGCAATTCAAAGGGCATCAGCAACACTGCAGAGAAGGCAGGAATGGAAGTAGAAATCAATGTAAGTAATAAGAATCAGCCTCATGAGTTGTCCTTTAAATGGCTATTTAAGGTTCATTCCTAACATTTGCAGTCATTACTATGGATTAACCTATATAAAACCTGCATAAAGGACTAGTGATCTGCCCTGGCAACAATTTAGGTATTTTGTGTATCTTGGGTGATAGCACAAAACGATTGATGGCAAACTAATAGCCTGCGTTATACCTCAACTAAAGTTTTTCCCATTGAAACCAATTCAATCAACTGTTTGTATCACCAAGTGCGAATTTATTTTCTTTTTCTCTAATGTTCTCCCTTGTGGTGATTGCTGATCCTATTAGCAAATCTAGCCCTTACATTTCAAAGTGGAAATATAGCATCCCTAATATTTTACACCCTTTACTAACTTTCATCCTTACTGTCCATAAGAAATAGGAACAGGAGCAATACCATTCAGCTCCTCAAGCCTGCTCTGATGTTCAATAGGGTCATGGCTGATCTGATATTTCTCACATCCTCTTTCCTGCATTTTCCCAGTAGCCCTTGATTCCCTTACTGATCAAGGATCTATCTATCTTAGTGTTTTGCCCCACAGCTCTCTGTGGCAAGGAGTTGCAAATACTCATAACCCTCAGAAGAAATTCCCTCAAGTTGGCGCCCCTTTATTCTGAGACCATACCCTTGGGTCCTAGACTTTCTCATGAGGAGAAACAGTCTCAGCATTTGCCCTGTCAAGCCCTTTAAGAATCCTGTAGGTTTTAATGAGATCATCTCTCATTTTTCTAAACATTAGTGAATAGAGTCCCAACCTGTTTAGTCTTCGCTCATAAGACATTCCCTCCATACGAGGGATCATCCAAGTGAATCATCTCTGAAACAGCCTATGTGATGTCGCCATTCAAAAAAAGGGAGGAGGAAAAAGTGGTTAACTATTGGCTGATTAGCCAAACATCTGATCTTGAAAAATAGTTGAATCAATTAATAAGAAAGTAATAACAGAACATTTGGAAAATCATAATCTAATCAAAGGAGAGTCAGCATGGCTTCATGAAAGGGAAATAGTGCCTTTTCTGTGAAAAAGAACAGTGATTACATATTTGAAGGGATTAATCAGAGTGTCATCAGACATACATTTTCCAGCAGACGATTACTAGGTGATGATGACGAATAGGAGCCATGGTCTATTCATTGCATCCTATAAGCTAGGGCTGATTCTGGTTCTCCTACTTGTAACCATGATGAAACAAAAACAGAAATTGCTGGAAAAGCTCTGCAGGTCTGGCAGCATCCGTGGAGAGAAACCAGAGTTAATGTTTCAAGTCAAGGGACCCTTCCTCAGAACTGGTGAGATCATGATGAGATCATTTAACTTAGCAAAGGCCTACCGTTGGACCTGATCCCTATTTGGCTTATGTGATACAGTGCGGATGATTTCTCTGGATTTGAATACCTGTAGAGTGATCGTGTTGGGGAATAGATAAGATTTTGTTTTGCTGTGTTTTAAGATCTTTCAAACGGTGTTTTAAAGTTAGATAGCTTGTTTTATTTTTGTCTTTTGTGAAATAAAGTTCTGCAAACAAAATTTGCAACCTTGTGTGCCTATTTTTCAGGGAATAACCTCCATGTTAAATAACAATATGTCGTCTATCAAGCTAAATTTCATTCTGTGATCTGACTTCTCCAATAGTAACATCAGCTGAGATCATAATAATACCGCAGAATTGTCTAATTGTCTAAAGTCAAAGGTATCTCCATTGTGGCAATGTTAAAATTTAAATTCAGTTAAAAATAATCTAGAAATAAGTAACTGGTATCAGTTAAAGTGATCAGGAGGCTCTCAAATTAGTCTAAATTCTCAATTGGTTCACTAATGTCCTTTAATGACAAAAGCACAACACCCTTACTAATTGTGGCCTGTATGTGACTCCAAAATTGATTCTTATCTGCCCTTTGAAGTGGCCTGAGATAGCAGGAACTGCAGATGCTGGAGAATCTGAGATAACAAGGTGTAGAGCTGGATGAACACAGCAGGCCAAGCAGCATCAGAGGAGCAGGAAGGCTGACGTTTCAGGCAGATATGAATTTGTAATTAACCATTACCAATGGTTCAAAAAAACCCTCTACCACCTTATCAGAGCAATTGGGAATAGGTACTAAATACCATCCTCATCAACATCAATGTCCTGAGAATAAATGAATTAACAAGCAGATGCTGTCTGACAATTTCCCAATTTGGCAGACCTGTCTTGGTTTAAACTAAGTAGGAGCAAATTACTGCAGATGCTGGAATCTGTACTGAAAGCAACAGATGCTGGAGAGCACAGTAGGTCAGGCAACACCCGTGGAATGAGATAAAACTAATGTTTCGAATTTGGATGACTCTTCATCAGAGCCGAGGTGAAGTGTGAAGGGGACAGCATTTATGCTATAGTTTGAGGTTTGGTGGAGGGAGGTGTGGTGATGTGTGTGGGTGTGATGGAGTGTAAGGTGCTGGTGGAGAAAAGAGGTTGATAGTTTAGATTAAGTGACTGGAATGTGAGAATTGCAGAACAATGGTGAAGACAGTCCCACTGGGTTGGGGGGATGGCAGAGAGGACATGGTGACAGCTAATGTAACAACTAAAGCTAAAAGAAAGGGAAGAAGTGTGAGTTGGTTCACAATTTGAAGGTGTCGAACTCAATATTAGGTCCAGAAGGCTATAAAGTGCCTAAGGTCCCCTCCCCTCCCTTGTCCGCCTTCCACAGGGACCGTTCCCTCCAGGACACCCTGGTCCATACTTCCTTCACCACCAACACCTCCCCACAGCCCTACGGCACCTTCCTCTGTAACCAGCGAAGGTGCAACACCTGCGCATTTACCTCCTCCCTCCCCAGTATCCAAGGGCCCAAACTTCCCTTCCAGGTGAAGCAACACTTCACCTGCACTTCCAAGAATCTGGTCTACTGCAATCGCTGCTCACAATGTGGTCACCTCTACACTGGGAAACGAAGCGTAGACTTGGCGACCGCTTCGCAGAACATCTACGTTCTGCTCGCAAAAAGGACCCTGAACTACCTGTTGCCTGCCACTTCAATGCACCACCTTGCTCCCTGGCCAACATCTCTGTCTCCGGCTTGCTACAGTGTTCCAGTGAAGCCCCATGCAAGCTGGAGGAACAACACCTCATTTTCCGCTTGGGGACCCCACAGCCCTCCGGGCTCAATATTGAGTTCAATAATTTTAGGGCCTAAACTCTTCCATGTCCCAGCCCCCTACCCAACACACCGGGCCTTGTTATCACATAGCCTGCAATTACGCACCCCCTGTTGTTAGTCACTACCAGTCCCCATTAGCAACTATTCACCCTCCCAGCCTGATCGTTAGCAACTCCTTTGTCTGTCCAACTGTCTTTCTCTCTCTTCGGGCTCTATCCTATCGTTTACTCCCTACCCCACCCACCTCCCTATTTTCTGCATATAAACTGACGTTTTCCCAGCCACCATCAGTTCTGAGGAAGGGTCACCCGACCCGCAATGTTAACTCTGTTTTCTCCTCCACAGATGCTGCCAGACCTGCTGAGCTTTTCCGGCAACTTTGTTTTTGTTCCTGATTTACAGCATCCGCAGTTCTTTTGGTTTTTATTTAGATTTTTCGAGGTTGCAGTGGAAACATGAAGCAGCACTGAGCAGTCATCAATGTACTGAGAAAAGAGTTGTGGGAGGGGACCAGTATAGGACTGGAACAAGGATTGTTCCACATACCCCATAAAGAGGCAGGCATAACTGAGACCCATGTGGGTGCCCATAGCCACTCCTTTGATTTGGCAGAAGTGAGATGAATTAAAAGGAAAAATTGTTCAGTGAGACAATAAGTTCAGCCAGGCAGAGGAGAGTGGTGGTGAATGGAGATTGTTCAGCCCTCTGGTTGAGGAAAAAGCTGACACCTCTCAGACCATCCTGGTGGGGAATGGAGATATAGTGGGATTGGACATCCATGATGAAGAGGAGGCAGTTAGGGCCAGGGAACTGGAAATTGTCAATATGTTGGAGGGCATCAGAGGAATTGTGGATGTAGGTGGGCAGGGTCTGGACAAGTGGAGAGAGGAAGGAGTCAAGGCAGGAGGAAATGAGCTTGGTGGGGCAGGAACAGGCTAAACTGGCTTGTGGTTTAAGCTGATTTTTGTTCCAGATAGGTAGGAGTGGAATGCCACCCACCCTGTAGGACACACCAACTTTTGATGCAGATCTCTAGGACTTCATTGTAGTTATTTTAGAAGCTGTAGGGCTGTCATCCTTCACACCCACTCACACCCCATTCACTGCCCTTCATCACTTCATGGCACCTCATGTCCCCACCTCCATGTTACCTCACACCCCATGGTCTCCATGCCAATGCATGTCTCCACCCACTCCCCATGCCCCTTCATATCTTCATGCCACCTACATGATACCTTATACCCACATCATTCCCACTAACTCAATATTTACAAAGGCAGACCTCAGGATCCCTGTGGAGATGAAGAAGAAAAACTTCTAACAATCTCAAGGAGCTCTCAATCATACATGCTTGATATAGAAGAAGAAAATCTCAAACCTGAAACCCAGTCTAGTATTTTAAATTCTCTCAAGGATACATCTGTTACAAACAAACAAACAAACAAACTTCATTCAGCAACTGCATTAAAGACAGTTAATTGTTTCCAATTATACTTCAACCAGAACAGGAAAAAGACATGCACTGGTATCATTATTCAGAACTACATGATAGCCATCTAGCCAAATGAGTTAATTGGTTCTGTAATCTCTTCATAGCCTCTTTAAATTATCAATAAAAATCTGAGGTTAGCCCAATCTTTCTTTTAACTGTTAAAACTCACCCAAGCATTCATAATGTTGTCAGCTACAATTCAAGCTCTTGGAAAATGGCAACAATTGACTGCATTGGAATTGCAAGAACAGATGGTATTTTGTTTTCCAACCTGCACCCAACAATCTGTCAATCAAGGGTTTCTAGAAACCAGTGATTCATTTTCAAATCCTCCGTGTGATTTATGCCATACCTCCTTCACCTGCGGTAAAATTGGAATGGCAGAAGTTTAGGCTTTTATACCCTCTTTCCTTTGTTCATCAGGCTTACTCTGGATGTCAATAATCCAAAGCAATTCTAACAACAGAATGTACCCAATGTTCTTTATTAAAAGAAAATATAGTACAAAAATACTGCAAAAAAACTTTCCTGTACAATGCTTACAATTACAAATGAGCCCTTTTACATGGACAAGTCCACAAATTAGACCAGATCAGAAGATCAGCCCAGTCCATTTCAACTTCTAGTCATTGATCAATTGACTTCCTTGAGCTAACTACATTTTTGCTGTGAGCTAAGCTGTCTTATACCATTTCCATACAAAGAAGCTGTAGATCCAAAGTCTTGAACAATACAGTCTCCAGCAAATGATAAGTTTGACCACTGGCAAACGTCACAAATGTATGATGTTTTCCAAACTGGTTTGATCAATTAACTCAGTAAGACTTGCTTGTGGCTCCTTGAAAAGGCTTATCTCTTGCCTTTTATGAACTTTGACTGTGGCTTGCACTGGCTGTTCACCACTTTTACTTTATCCACTTAACTGTATGGTATTTACACAGCACAATTCCAGAGTATTCGCATATTCAGCTGATAAATAGTTCATGTGATCGCACCTGATTCACTGTATCTGTTTTAAAACTTTAGCTTTACTATGTCAGTTCAGTCCATTACTGCTGGGTTACAAGGCTTGATGTAAGTAAACACACACATGGGTTTGGGGATGCCACCACCAGGCCTGATTAGGTTGCCATCTACCTCCAGGTCCACTGCCTGCACGACTGGAGCATTCCATCCCAAAGCTGATACTGTACAAAGTCTATAAGACCATGAGATGTAGGAGCAAAAGTAGACCATTCAGATCATCAATCCACTCAATGTGATCAGATAACCTTCAACTCCCACTATCCTGCCTTTTCCCCAGAACGCTTGATTCCCTTACTGATTAAACATCTGACTAACTCAGTCTAAAACCTACTTAACAACCCAGCCTCGGCAGCTCTCTGCAGTAAAGAATTCCATAGATTTACCACCCACTGAAAGAAGAAATCCCTCCTCTTTTCTGGCCTCACGAGGCAATCTGTTTTTCTGAGATAATGCCCTCAGGTCCAAGACTCTCCCAACAAATTGTCTGCATTTACCCTCTCAAGCCCCCTAAGAATCCTTACAATTTAGACGAGACCATTTGACCCATCATAGAACATAGAACATTACAGCGCAGTACAGGCCCTTCGGCCCTCGATGTTGCGCCGACCTGTGAAACCAATCTGAAGCCCATCTAACCTAAACTATTCCATTATCATCCATATGTTTATCCAATGACCATTTAAATGCCCTTAAAGTGGGCGAGTCTACTATTTTTGCAGGCAGGGCATTCCACGCCCTTACTACTCTCTGAGTAAAGAACCTACCTCTGACATCTGTCCTATATCTATCACCCCTCAATTTAAAGCTATGTCCCCTCGTGCTAGCCATCACCATCCGAGGAAAAAGGCTCCCACTGTCCACCCTATCTAATCCTCTGATCATCAAGTCTGCACTGACCCTCCAAAGAGCATTCCACCCAGACACGCCGCCCCCCCATCCTATCAGATGTATTTTACATGAAGTTTATGTTCCCTCAAACCACACAGGAGTGCCTCTGAAGTCCTTGAAGTCAGCAGTGACTACATGATCACCTGACTCAGGTTAAAGCCAAGACTCTTGTTTGGGTGAAGTTTCAGCTCATACCAGCATGTTTTGTTTAAAATGAATACTGATAATTTGAGCAAATCTACAGCAACATCTTAAAGTTGTTGAAAAGCTCCCAAGCTGTTGTTTTCTTTCTTTATCAAGTACATTGGTAATAAAATACATTTGATAATTTCGACTGCACAGCTGTAATGGCAATAAAATATTCTCACAATTATAATTTTCCATTTTTGTTGAATCAGTACTGTTTGAATCAAACTTTAAGGCATGGTGTGTGGTAATTTCATGGAACTACTAATTCAGGAGCTTGGTTTAGTGTTCTGGGGAAATGGGTTCAAATCAGTCACTGTAGTTAGTGGGATTCAATTAGTTAAAAGGCAAAATATGAAAGTTAGTTTCAATAATAATGCCAGGAAATTATAATTGTTGTAAGGAGACATTCAGTTTTCTGCTGTCCATTGGAGAAGGAAATCTGCTACCCTTACCTGTTCCAACCTACATTTGACTGTAGGCTCACAGCACCACAGTTGACTCTCAGCTGCCTCTCAGTTCAACGGCAGTTATAGATAGGGAACAAATGCCAGCCTTGCCAACAATGCCACATCCTGGGAAAGAAAATGAATAAGTTAAAGCTTAAATATTTATATTTGAGCATTTTTGCAGGAGTCTGATCTCAATTCTGACAATGGCCTATGTGCTGAGCCTGGGTGCAAGTACAGAAATTGGGATGCTGGTGCTATTTTTGAATATTGAATATTCTTTATTGTCACATACATTAAAAAAATGCAGTGAAAATTGTGTACTGATGCTTCTATGTAGGCACCATTCACAGAACAAAATAAAAAAAGATAACTTAAAGAGAATCCAACTTTCTTCTTTGCTGCTGTACCACCACTAGCGTCCTGATGTGGGCTGTCCTGCCTATGCTATGTCACCGAGAGTGTCCTGCTCCAGGCTACACCAGTCTGCGCCATGCCTTTGTCAGGGTCCTACTCCATGTGGAAAACGGGAGCCCCGCTCCAGGCCTCACAGGCCAACTGACTGACTCAGCCTCTGAAAATGCCACCGCCGCTACGGAGCCCATCCCTGATCCAAGCACACTGGCCTAATCCTTGGCCTGAGCACAACAACAGCCACACCAGTCCCCCAGAGCTCCATTTATTGAGCCCTGACTGCCACCAGTGCACCCCACTGTCCTGGGCTCTGACTGCACTAGCTTTCATTGTGATTCTGAAAGATGGTCTTTATTATTTATTCATAATATGTGAGCATTGATACCCAGATCAGCATTTGTTGCCCAAGACGCATTTGATATAGGGACATCACTTTGTCAAAGGTTCTAATAATTCTTGCTAATTCTTTCTTTATTATTGATAGAGAGCCCTACTGTGTGACTCTTGGTAAGCACTGCCTAGATTAGGGTTACATTGGTAACATTATCATGCATGAACATGGGAAAAAGAACAAATCTCACTAATCAACAATTTGCCTGTCAGCTTAAAGGATTTTGTTATCTATAATTTAAGCTTTCAAACACTCTTTATTCTTTACATAAGGGTACATGTCCAGACAATTGTATTGCCATGGCCTTTTCAAGGACATGATGCATTTCATTTCTTTTAATTTTGTTTCCAGAGACGCTTTTAAGCACCTCCGAATGGGCAGGTGGAGTCTTATCAACGGACAGAAAATCCCAGTCAGCTTCCTTAATTGTCCTTAAGTCGCTTTTAACAAAGCAAATTAGCTACCAGCATGTCCCAACCACGTCTCTGGAAAAATAGCCTGGTGTTAGAATGAAATGACCACCCAGGGGTATGATATTTAGTCTCCATTCATAGCCCTGGTGGTAACAAGATCCTGCCTCTCTTGTCTTTTCTTCTACACTTTCCAGTTCTAGGTCTTGCAATTGGCTGTTTGCTTAGTGTCCTGTCTTCATCTGATTGAATCTACACTCTACCAGGCTTATACATTTCTTCCATTCCGTTTGAATGCTGCATATGACATGGTCAGATAGGAATAGTGCGACAACGACAGCTTAGACCATAAGACATAGGAGCAGAAATTAGGCCATTCGGCCCATCAAGTCTCCTCCGCCATTCAATCATGGCTGATAAGTTCCTCAAACCCATTTTCCTGCTTTCTCCCCGTAACCCTTGATAATCAAGAACCTATCTATCGCAGTCTTAAATGTATTCAATGACCTGGCCTCCACAGCCTTTTGTGGCAGTGAATTCCATAAATTCATCACTCTCTGGCTGAAGAAGTTTCTCCTTATCTCCATTTAAAAAGGTCTTCCCTTTACTCTAAGGCTGTGCCCTCAGGTCCTAGTCTCTCCTACCAATGGAAGAATCTTCCCAACATCCATTTTGTCCAGGCCATTCAGTATTCTGAAAGTTTCAAATAGATCCCCCCTCATCCTTCTAAACGCCAATGAGTATAGTCCCAGAGTCCTCAAACATTCCTCATATGTTAAGCTTTTCATTCCTGGGACCATTCTCATGAACCTCTTCTGAACCTGCTCCAGGGCCAGTGGATCCTTCCTGAGATACAGGGCCCAAAACTGCACACAATAACTTGTATCCATAAAGTGCCTTTAATGTTGTCAAGAATGATATAAAGCCAAATTTGGTGCAATGATGTTTAGCCTAGTTTTTGGGCACTTATTCCAAAAGTGCATTAAAAGGGAATAAAGATATAGAGAGCTGGCAAAGTGTAGAGAAGGAATTCCAGAGCTTTGAGCCTTTTGAGGGCAACTGAAGTCTTGTACAATTAGATGAATGCAAATATCTCAGACAGTTGTAGAACTGAAGAAGATCATGGAGATAGGGAGGGAAAAGGCCATGAAAAAAATTTAAAACAAGAATAAGATTTTTAAAATTAGGGTGTTATCTAATTGTGTATCAATATAGATCAATGAGAATGCGTTTAGCGGATTTGATGCAAGTAAGAATGCGGACAGTAAAATTTTAGATGGCCTCAAGTTTACAAGGAATAAAATGTTTGATACTAGCCAAGAGTATGTTGAAGTAGTAAAATCTGGAGCTAACAAATTGAGATTTCAGTGCAAAATAAGCTGAGGCAGAGACAGAGACAGAGTCTGGCAATTTTAGAGAAGTGGAAATGAGGAGTTTTCGTGATGCTGTGGTTCTGAAGTTGGAGGGCTATCTTGGGATTAAATATGATGTTGTAAACAGTAAATTCAGCCTTGAATCAATGGTGTTCAACAGACATTATTGAATTAATCAACTTTTACACATCAACACTGTTTTTCCTTCCCATTCTAAAATCAATGCAAGGAAAATTGGAAATTGTATATAATAAGTGGCAATCTAATTTCACACAATTGACAGTTGCCAATAGTTAAAATTATCCCTAATAATGATGTTTTGCGCCCTACCAATGGAACAAGGCTCACTTCATATGATTGAAATATTAGGATTTAAGCTTTATACAGCCAAGCACAATTTGCAAACAAATATTTTCTCATTATTGTATAGTTACCTTTAATACAGCTCCATCAGTTGTAAAAGGGAGGCAGAAAGAGACATCAGAGCTGAAAGATGAAGTCAGTGATTTCCGTTGTTCTTTAGTACTACTGGATAAGTACTTTCCCAGGTAGCTTGTCCCCATTTACAAGCATCCATGTAAGTCATCCATTATGTAATTGCACTGCAATAGATGCCTTATCATTAAGACAAAAGAAATTTGAGCAAAATAGACATTAAGTATTGCTGAAAAAAAGATACATTTTATTGGAGCTTTCTACCTTCCACTTGGCAGAATATTTCACAAAGGCAAAACCAACATTGATACTGCATTTATAACTAGCATTGAAAGGCTCTAACAGAAACATTTTGTATGCAAGAACTTGCAGGGCATCCATCTATAAGAGCAAAGTGCTAAGTGGTTAGCAAGTGGACTTCGATTGGTAGAGACATTGACCTGCACCTGTTAATGCTGATTGACAGTTAGGCTTTGTTAAATGTTAAAAAGGTTGGCTTTGATTGGTTAAGCCATTGCCCTGAGAGATGAACCAGCAAATGACCGTCACCAATTATGTAAGTTAAAACAGGCACAATGCGTGCATGTGTTTCTGTAAAGAACAGGCCCTTTCTATTAATGTATATAGCTTCAAAAGTACACATACGTGGGGTCAACTGACAATCTTAACTTGATTGCCAACATAATTCTTCTGTCTTTTTTCCAATAAAACTATCAAACAGAGTTTATCTATGTCAGTAAAATCTGTTCTGAAGTGTATCTGCTGTCATCCAATTTTCTTGCTTTTTCAAAAATAAGATCGAAAATTGCTGGATAACCTCAGTAGGTTAGGCAGCATCTGAGGAGAAAGAAACTGAGCTAACAGGCAGAATCTGGTAAGGTCTAAGGCTTGTGGGTTGTGGTGAGATTTGTGGCAGAATCAGGTGAGAAGTCCAACAAGGCTATCTCCCCCTCCCACTCCCCTGGTGACATGTCTATCCTTGACGTCCTCCACTGCCAGAGTGAGGCCAAATGCAAACTGGAGGAACAACTCGTCATATTTCATCAGGGGAACTTACAGCCAAATGACCTGAATATTGACTTCACCAGCTTTAAAATCTCTCCTCCCACAACCTGTCCATCTTCTGACTCACCAACTGCTCCACACTTCCCACTGACCAGCCACAATAATAATCCCCTACCTGCATCCACTGATCTCCATCTCACCTACCCTGCCCCCCCAGCACCGCTCCCCCCACCCCCGCTATTTATTTCTGGGCTTCCCTCGCCTTCCCTAGTCCTGAAGAAGGGTTCCGACCCGAAACATTGACTTTCCTGCTCCTCAGATGCTGTCTGACCTGCTGTGCTTTTCCAGCTCCACGTTTTTTGATGCTAGCTTCCAGCACCTGCAGCCGTTTCTGTCTCCAAGGGCTATCTCAATGTCAGGAGCACCTCACATCAACTTTTATGTTTTTGCCAAGTATCTCATTAGCCAGCAGTGAGTTACAATCATTGTATCACAGAATCCCCACAATGTGGAAGCAGGCCATTTGGCCCATCGAATCCATACTGACTCTCTGAAGAGCATTTCATCCAGACTCACCGTGTCCCTGCAACCCTACATTTCCTAATCCACCTAACCTGCATATCCTGGGTGCTATGGGCAATTTAGCACGGCCAATCCACCTAACCTGCATATTTTTGGACTGTGGAAAGAAACTGGAATATCCGGACAAAACCCACGCAGACACAGGGAGAATGTGCAAACTCCTCACACACAGTTGCCTGAAGGTGGAATTGAACCTGGGTCCCCAGTGCTGTGAGACAGCAGTGCTACCCATGGAGCCGCCCTGAGTTGTCAACTAAGTGAGATTATAGCTTGGTAATGGCCCAACTCACCTCATTAATATTCATAGCTTGCCAAATATCCAAAACAAACTACATATCGAGAAATCCCAGTTTGGAAAATTAGAGCAGGTAACTGACAGATTCAGTGAGGTACTTGTTCTGAAGGACTTCCATATTGCTTGGAACCAAACAGCACCTCAGGGCCCAATCCATTGGTTTTAGCTGCATACATCCCTCATCCATGGACATTTGTCAATGCCTCACCATCATAATGGCATCACTCAAATTCAGCTCGCAGTCTGCTTAGGAACCAGAGATTTACAATGCAGGGTGCGCAGCAACTAGTATTGAAAGGCTGCAGTGAGGACACTTTGTGACAGAGAGAGACAAGCTTTCAGCTCATGGATTGGACCAGCCTGCATCTCAGGGCTATTTGCTTGATCTTTTAGTGCTCACTTATTTAACATCTACCTACATGCTCACACCATCAGTGCCTTGCCTTGTCTGGTCTTGCCTGCTGTGTCTTGGCGGTAGGCTCGTTGGCACTTCAGCCAGAGCCAAAGGCTATCAGTAGTGCTGTATTGATGAGCTCAGCCTGGGAGGAGGAGTGGGTAGGTAGTAGAGACAGTTGTTGGTGAGGGGAGCATCTTGACATACAGCTTAGAAAGGGGTCAGTTTAACACCTACAGCATCTGCCAGCTGCTTGTGTGGAAAACATACTGCATATGTATTCAATCAAATTACCACATCAGTCCAGTCAATGAGGAACCATTCTCCCCTCCCTGCCCCTACACCCCCAACTAAAGCATGAATGCTGCCCCCTCCACACTTAAGCTCTGATGAAAAGCCATCTAGACTCAATACGTTAGCTTGCCCTCTCTCTATGGATGCTGCCTGATTTGCTGTGATCTCCAGCGTTTGTTGTTTTGAATGAGGAACCACTGTTGGTCAGGATTTTCTGGTATTATCAGATATGAGCACAGTCTGCACACAGTCCAGAGTTTGGCCATGCAGTCATCAGGTTGGGATGTTCAGCATCAAGGGCTTTGCCTGATTGCAGTCTGGGGCAAGGGCAAAGAACAGTCCTGCAGGGCCAGGGAGCTACATATACAGCAGTCAGGGGAATGGTCAGCCAGGTCTAGGTGCTGCCTGTTGATGTCGGTCTAAGATCTGAGACGAACATATTTCTGTCCATCCATTGGTAAGGAGAATGCAAGGGGAACATGTAAGGGCAGTGGTGAGGGAGGGATCACTGCCAGACGGGGTGGGGGAGTCAAGGCTTTGGGGAGAGCAGAGATAGTAATGGTGGGAAATTTAAGGTGCATGGGGGTATGCAGAACATCATGAGAAACCTGGTAGGATATGGGAGCAGAGTTACTGGCAGTGACTACCACAGGAGGAACATAAAGGAGTAGCATGTTCATCTTTCGGGATAATGTCAGATTTGTAGGCAGAGAGGACAGTTGATGGTAGGGAGGACAGTTGAAGGTGATGTTTAATGCATGACATCTCCACATGGTGGACAATGTATGGTGTGAGAAAAAAAACTTCAGGACTTTAATAACTGTTCATGAATTGAAAGAATCAGCAATAAATCTTTCTGGAATAAACTGTTTTCTGAGATAGAGGAACAAGGAATTAAAAGCAACATGCTAACTAGCCATCCCCTGGAAAAGAAAGAGTCGAAGTTACATAAACAAACTGTTTTAACAACCACTCGATAAATGTCCTTTGCTACAGGGATAAATGAATACCTTGCAGAAGAATTTAGGGAATTAACGAAAGGACAATCTGAGTTTCGAATGACAGTTAACACAGAAAGTAACAAGGAACAGAGAAGCTAGGCTCAGAGCAGCTGGCTTTCACTCCTGATAAGAAAGCAAGCTACAGACTTGGTGATTTCAGAAGTGTCATAAACAATGTCACAGCACAAACATAACAAGACAGAAAATTTGATAAGAATTCAACTTCGGGATTCTTCAGCAGCAGAACTCTGGAGAAGTACACTGTACAAGAATCGAACCCCAATCATATCCAGAAACAGATGCTGTTGGTTGGAATAGTAGCTAAATTCCACCATTAATTGGATAATAGCTAAATCAGATTGTGAGGTTTAACTTGCTCACATGAGGAGTCTTATTTTAGTTGCTAAATGCAATATGGTTTAAATAATTATTTCAGTACTTTATTGTCTGTGCGACTTTTTAATAAGTAGCTTGTGGTTACTTTTTACACAGTGGGCATGGGCTGTTGAGGTAGTGTGAGGCAAAAGATGACATGGAGGTTCTGGGGAGGGAGTAGAATAAGTAGGTGAGCCGCTGGTCGCAGTATCCAACACAAGCTGTGATTCCTGATGTTCTCGAGATGTGAAATGCTGCTTAAAAACGGCTAGGAAAATGCCCAGCCTAGGTAGAATCAGTGTTACTTCGATAGATGAAAGCATGGGATCCACATCTGCTGGATGTTAGGACATTGTGTTCACAAACTGCAGCCATATTTCATTTGTAAGCATGTCTTTGCACATCTACAATATATGCAGAATGAATGTGCCTCTGTATCAAATGCTGGCCAAAGGTAGATTGAGCCATGCCATTGGTGCTGGCTAAACTAACATTGTCATCTCAGAGATGTGGGAGTTTGAGGCAGTGATTTAAAGGGAGGTGAATGCCCATTGAATGCCCATCACTTCTGGAACTTCCAAAGTTGAGGCATCATGTGCCTTTTAAGTATGAAGACAAATACATTAGAAAGTGGAATGGTTGAAGTGGGTCTGGAATGGGAAAGAGGCCTGAGCCCTGCAGGCACTCCCTTTTAGATGTTATGCATTGGTCACTCAGCTGGGATTGCACCTTCACTAAGTTGGTACACATACTACCACCAGGCCATGGTACACTAGATGATAGGGCTGCTAAATTCTGCAATTCAGAGTGGTTTGGGACTGGAGTTGGGGCGGGCTCCAGTATAGACTGGACAGAGCATGCTGTACCATCCTGGCTCTGCACAACTGGAACAGGCAACGAGGTGTTATGACAGATAGCTGAGGAACCAAGGACCAGGAGCAGTGCCTGAGGAGAAGGATGAGGATAATGAGCTGGAGGAAGCTCTCCTTGTGAATGACAGAGCGTAGCTGTGTTGTGCTGTACAAGGCAGACAGGACCTGACTGACACCCTGTTCCAATGGATACAAGCTGGGTGTGGAGGACCATCATGGACTGTCAAGGTAAAGATGCCAGCATTTGTTTCACATTGTGGGTGCAATCTGAAACTGGTATTTGTATCCTTGGCTTTCCTCTTTGCTGGCTTATAATAAAAACTCACGTTTGGGCTTGTTTGAATTCTTGCCGTTGTATTTTGAACTCTTATTTCTCTATTTTTCTCATCTATTGCTGGACTTTTTATTTCTTTATTTTTTCTAATTTTTCCCTAAGAATTTGTACTTAAGAATCTGTACCTAGGCACCTTGGTACCTAAGATGGTGCCATAAGTGGTAATTTGTAAACTTTTTGCTGCATTCATGTGAGTACATGTGGCAATAAAGCTAATTCTAATTCTATGTGATGTTCCCTTGCCGGGCAATGAACAAAGGCAGTTAACCAGTGGGTACTGGGCAAAGAATATCAGGGAGTCAGAGAGCGTCTTCAGGCAGCATGCAGCTAATAACAGTTAAAGCTAGTGGCCTGGTGCTTAAATAACGCTGAGGGTTAGAGATTGGGATTGTATTTGCGAGGGAATGTCAACTATGCCGGTTCTGCATTATGACCACATGGCTTTGTGGCTGCTTTGCCATTATGTTACTGATGAGAGGCAGATTGAAAACTCTCGTCTGAGTGCACAAAGACCTCTCAAAGTTGATGCCGCATAAGGGATACTGGCCTTTTGACAGAGACCCACGAGAGGTGGCATTACATCAGCGTGACTGCATCTTGGTGAGACAATGAAAGATCCCAGAGAAGACCAATTCAGGAAAACAAGAAAAGGTATAAAGAACACATAGAACAAGATTCTGTGGTATCACACATAGGCTGTGCGTGGAGACAAGGATTTCTAGTTGAGCCCAAAACTGAATACAATAAGACTGAATTAGTTTTATTGTCACGTACTCACATGAGTACAGTGAAAAGTTTACAAGATGCTGTTTATGGCACCACCTTAGGTACAAAGGTACCTTGGTACAGATTCTGGAGTGCAAATTCTCAGGAAAAAAACACAGAAAAATAAAGAAATAAAATGTCCAGTATTACACATCTTCAAAAGTACAAAATGATAGTAATAAATTAGAAATATAAGAAATAAAAGTTCAGAATAACCATCCTTCCATGATAATACAATAAAGAAAATTTAAAAAATTTTAAAAAAAGAATCTAAGACAAAGTTCGCTTAGTCCATTTCACCGGACCTGAAATATTAACTCTGATTTCTCTCCACAGATGCTGCCAGACTTGTTGAGTTTTTCCATCACTTTCTGTTTTTTTGCTCCTTTTTATTCCAATGCTTTTTCAGATAAGTGCATCTAGCACATATTGACAGAACATGAGGCCAGAAAACTGGGAAGGAGAAATGATTCTTTATTGACTTCTGTTACAGATATATCTGGCTCTTTCTGGCCTTAAGGCGTTAAAATTTGAGCAACGTTCAATTACAAGCAGGTGCAGTTTCTTTCCTATTACACAGGAGACAAAGATGTTATGAATAATACAGATAAACAAATGGAAAAGTAAGAGAAACAGTACAGGATTCTCATACGTAATAGGATGGGTGTTGTTAATAGTGTCACAGAACCATTCATGGGTGCTTAGGAAATCTCCTACTTTAAATGTTACAGCTTCTATTTGCCTCTTAATGTTGAGGTGCTCTGTGTTAAAATAGCTGCTTATTCTAGAAATTTATATTACTTTGATGAGGGAATGAGTTATTGATGAAGCCCCCTCTAAACCAATTAAATGTTGAATTTCACAAAATATTGATTTGGAGGTGCATAAAAATGTATAAGAGGTGGATAGGTGGCCATGTATGTGTGGCATTAGTAATGTATGAAAGTTCAACAATTGAAGCATTCCATTCAGTGTTTATTGTTTTTGGATTAACAGATACCTACGTCTTTGTTGCCTTGAGAAGCGAATCAGTAAGCAAGACTATCCGGGACAAAAAGAGAAATTGCTAGAAACAGTGGACAAGTCAGACATAGAGTCAAAGAGTCATTGAGACATACTGCACGGAAATATTGGAATCAAGGTTTTAGGTCAAATGCCTTTTGCTAGAATAGTAGGTGATTGGATACAATGTGTGGGAAGTTTGTGACAGTGTATTTTCTCGTGAAGAGAGCAGGGCCGGTGCTACAACAGAGACGGATGCTGCAGGTGTGTCGTCCAGGGCTGGCTGTTGAAAATTTGGTGCTTCCCATTTGCCTCTAAAAGAGAAGCTGGGATAGTGGAGGAATGCAAAATGTAGGGATTAACTCTAAATTTGCTGGGAAAACCAAAATGATTAGGTCAGCTCTATTAAAAGGTCAGAGGTCAGATGCTGACCTAATCATTGGAAAATCATTGGGCCATCTGTAAATGTTTTCTGTGCTTTCAAAGGGATATGTGTGTTTGCATCTCAGCGCACAATATATAAAGTCACAAAATCCATACAGAGTGAAAACAGGCCAATCAGCCCATCAAGTCCACACCAACTCTGAAAGCATCCCACCCAGACCCACCATATCCTTACATCTCCCCTGGATAATCCTACATATCCCTAGACACTATGGGCAATTCAGCAGTGCCAATCCACCTAATTTGCACACCTTTGGCTTGTGCAAGGAAACCAAAGCACCCAGAGGAAACCCACACAGAGAGAATGTACAAAGTCCACACAGTCACCCGAGGCTGGGATTGAACCCAGGCTCCTAACACTGTAAGGCACTGGTGCTAACCACTGAGTCATCATGCTGTCCACAATGTACTAACTGGTGATATTATATAAAGATAACAAGGTGTAGAGCTGGATGAACACAGCAGGCCAAGCAGCATCAGAGGAGCAGGAATTTTGGCCTGCCGTGTTCATCTCAGATTGTTATCTCAGATTCTCCAGCATCGGCAATTCCTACTATCTCTGGTGATATTGTATGTCTGGTTGCAGATCCGATTTAAAGCAGATGGAGGATCCTCAAAGTGTGAGGGACCATTTGTCAGTAAATCAAAGTATAGTTGATCACAATATGATTCTGCTGTGTAAGTTTCATACTGTTTATTGGATGATACAAAAGCTGCAAGGACATAGTTTACATGAGCAGCCTGAAAATGTTGACCTGAGGTCAAGATTCACTGATACCAGGAAATAATCCTCTTTCTAGAGAAAACAAGCAATGTCTTAATGAGCAAGAGATTAACTGCTCATGGTAGATGACACAATTCTGATGTTTGCCGGTGGTCAAATTGATCAATCGCTGAAGACTGGACGCTGTATAGAAAGGAATATAAAAGAATATGCCTCAGAGCAATAGTTAGCTAACTCAGGAATGGGAAGCATCTGATCAACAACTGGAGATTGGGATAGAACAGGCTGATCACCTGTTTTAGTCTGATCCTTAGACAAGTTCACATAAATTGCGTTAATTGCAATAGTAGACATTGTTTGGGTAAGCTTATGATATAATATGATGAAAATGGCACAAAAGCAGATATTGCTGGAAAAGCTGACAAGGTCTGACAGCATCTGTGAAGAAAAAATCAGAGTTAATGTTTCGGGTCCAGTGACGCTTTCTCAGAAATGGCATCTGATGATCTTCTAGATGTGGATGTTGGTTGGAAGGTAGGTAAGGACAACAGGAACCCTATTGCTGTTGCGGGAGGGAAGAGATGGGGTGAGGGTGGAAGTGTGGGAGATGGATCAGACCCAGTTGAGAACCCTGTGGACAAGGGTGTTGTCCCAATACTGCTGTCAACAGGCCCTCAACCGGGTTCGATCCATCTCCCTCACTTCCGTCATCTCCCCTTTTCTTCCCTCCCATAACAGCGATAGGGCTGAAATGATGTGAAGGAGTCACACAACCTCCCCTTCCTTGATGTCCTAGTTGAGAAATTGTCCTGGGGCTCTTGACTACTGTCTACTACAATCCTACCTTCACTAGTTTGTGTAAATATTGAGATCCTACAGTTCCCTATGCTATAAGATTGCCTTTATATGAAACATTATTGTTGCTAGAGCCATTTGTCAACTTGCTGATGAACAATTAGACTTGATGGTGAAACAGGGTGCCATCCTACAGGATAATGGCTACCACAATCAGATCATTTCTTGCATATATATCATTCACACGTGGGAAGGTGCTGAGGCAGTTACTCTTGGTGCTAAACAATGCTCTGTCTACCTCAGAATACCCTGATGTGGACGTGCCGGCGTTGGACTGGGGTGGACAAGGTCAGAAGTCACATGACACCAGGTTATAGTCCAACAATTCCTCCGTCTCTGTCGCATATGTTCCAGTGAGGCAAGGGATCATCCGAAATGTCCACCTGCTTCCTCAAATGAGGATTCCCCAGCACCATTGCCAACAGGGCCCTTAAACTGGGTCCAACCCATCTCCCGCACTTCCACCCTCACCCTCTCTCTTCTTTACTGCAACAGCTATAGGGTTCCCCTTGTCCTTACCTACCATCCCAACAGCATCCACATCCAGAAGATCATCAGATGCCATTTCCGCCACCTCCAGCGAGATACCACCACCAGGCACATATTCCCCTCCCCTCCCTTGTCTCCCTTCCACAGGGACCATTCCCTCTGGGACACATGGTCCACTCTTCCTTCACTCCCAACATCCCCCCACAGCCCCACGGCACCTTCCTCTGCAACCAGCAAAAGTTCAACACCTGCCCATTTACTTACTCCCTCCCCACTATCCTAGGGACCAAACATACCTTCCAGGTGAAGCAACACTCCACCTGCACTTCCCAGAATCTAGTCTACTGCATTCGCTGCTCACAATGTGGTCTCCTTTACATTGGGAAAATGAAGCGGACTGGGTCACTGCTTCACAGAACATCTACGTTCTGCTCACAAAAAAGACCTGTTACCTGTTCCCTGGCCAACATCTCTGACTCTGACTTGCTGCAGTGTTCCAATGCAACTCAACGCAAGCTGGAAGAACAATACCTTATTTTCCTCTTAGGGACCCTGCAGCCCTCTGGACTCAATATCGACTTCAATAATCTTAGGGTCTAAACTCTCCCATGTCCTAGCCCCTTACCCAACACACCAGGCTTTGTTATCACATAGCCTTGCCATTACACACTTCCAATTGTTAGTCACTAACAGACCCCATTAACAAATATTCTCCTAGCCAGGTTGTTATCAACGCCTTTGTCTATCCAATTGCTCTTGTCTCTCTTCGGGCTCTGTCCTATTGTTTACTCCCTATCCCATCCCCCTCCCTATTTTCAGCACGTAAACTGACTTTTTCTCAGCTACCATCAATTCTGAGGAAGGGTCACTGGACCTGAAACGTTAACTCTGATTTTTTCCTTCACAGATGCTGCCAGACCTGCTGAGCTTTTCCAGCAACTTCTGTTTTTGTTCGAGATTTACAGCACCTGCAGTTCTTTTGGTTCATATTTAACAAGAATTGCAAAGTTGCTGTCTACCAGTTGGTGGCACTACAGGTCTTTGAACATTTACTTCATTCAAAATGAGCTGAATCTTCAGTGGAATGGCAATCATTCAGTTTCCATTTCACTCCTAATTTTTTACCTTATGATGGCATTCCTCAAAGCTAATTGTCTGGTAAGCAGAGGATCTGAGCCAATATTTATTTGAATTGTGTGAACTGTATCAGTTTCTTTGACCATTGCAATAATCTCTAAATTGTATGCACAGAATGAAAATTTAATTGGAAATGAAGGAGGTTGTTCTGCCCACCTGCTTTGAGAATGAAGGCCTAGCTCCAACTAATTTGAGACTAAGCCATGTAGTTAGTTTAAGGGCAAAAAGGTTACATAGGTTTTAAAGTGCCTCTTAAAGAAAGAAAAAGCAGAAGAGAGACAAAGAGGTTGAGGGAAGTAATTTCAGAGCTTAGAACCCTAGCAATTGAAATCGGATTTCATTGCAGGCAAATTTGACTTTGAATTTGACAAACACTTTGGCCCTATAAAGGATTGTTTTGAAATGGTGATAAGTTAGGAACTGTGGAAGTCCAAGGAGACTTGGGCATCTTGGTAAGCAGATCATTAAAATGTCCCGAACTAGTGCAGAAAATAATTAAATCTTCTGATGGAATGCTGGTCTTTATAGACGAATGGAATACAAGAGGGTAGAAGTCATGCTTCAGCGATACAAAGCCTTGGTTTGAACACACTTGATCACTGTAGTCACCACCTCGGAGGAAGGATATATTGGTGTTAGAGGCAGTGCACTGTAAATGTACTTGAAAGACACCTGGACTTCAAGGGTTAATAAACTCTAAGAAGGGATTGCATTCCATTGAATTTGAAAGGTAATGGGGAGAGATTTAATTAAAGTTTTATAAATGTTGAAGGGGAAAGAAAAAATGTTTGGGAGAAATTATTTCTTCGAGGTGGGGATTCTGGGACAGGGAGTAGGGGAGATTGTCTAAAAATTAGACCTGGGTCTGGACTGAAATTAGGTAACACATGTTCCCAAACAGTGTGGTAGAAGATTGTAATTCGCATCTCAAATTTATGCTAGGGGTTAATTATTAAATTTAAAACATGGCCTAATTTATTTACTAGTTGGCATGGTGTAGTGAGATCTCTTCAAAGATTTATTGAGATACTTTGGATCTATGCATAGTCTCAGTTTTGAGTACTGCTGAAAAAAATGACACATTTTGTCAAAGCTTTTCTTTCACTCATTAGGACGTTTTGCAAGAATACAAATTTAATATTTATACTGCATGAGTGGAGAGTTTGAATTGGTTGGCAAGTGGACTTTGGCAGAAGTATTGCCATTATGCCTGATGTTCAGCATGAGCAGACCACCTTACTTGAAATCAAGCTATAAAAATGTTTGCTGGGATTGTATAGGAGCAATGAGGTTCCTCATTACGGTAGGTTCCTCACGGCTCAATTCATCTGTATGAGATTGGGTCCTGCAAGGCACACAAATGCCCCCTTTTGCCCTATCTTATCTATGACTAGTTCTACACAATGTGAACTGGTCAAATGGTTCAGGTAAGCAGCTCACACATTTTTTTGAACAAGTTTAGCATTTACTTGGTGAAGGATTCCTTCACGTTTTTGAAGACTGTATAGGATTTGTATATTGATCGCAACATTGTGTCCATGTGCTCATTTGACATTGCTAACCTATTTACCAAGATACTGAACAAAGAAACCATAGACATCTGCATTGAAATATTACATCATGGTGATAAGACAGACCACCATCACATGCTTCATGAACATATCAACACTATTGAATTCAATTTCAATAACACCAGATATGCCAAATAGATGATGTTGCCATGGGATCCTCACTAGGTCCAGTATTTGCAATTGTCTTTGTTGGATTCCATGGGGAACTTATCCCTGATGGAATGGCACTTAACATCCTAAGCATATCTCTGCTACGTAAATGATGTGTTTGATATTCTTGACTCCGTAGCTGCATGTAAGAATTCCCTTAATGTCTTAATGAACTCCAGTCTATGCTTAAATTCACCTTTGAAATGAAGAAGTCAAACAATCTTCCATTCCTTGATATCCTAGTTGAGATTTGTCCTGGGGCTCTTGACTACTATCTAGTCACCTTCACTACCCACCTTCACTAGTTTGTGTAAATATTGAGATCCTACAGTTCCCCATGCTATAAGATTGCCCTTATATGAAACATTATAAATGGGGCTAGAGCCATTTGTCAACTTGCTGATGAACAATTCGACTTGATGGTGAAACAGGGTGCCATCCTACAAGATAATGGCTACCACAATCAGATCATTTCTTGCATATATATCATTCACACGTGGGAAGGTGCTGAGGCAGTTACTCTTGGTGCTAAACAATGCTCTGTCTACCTCAGAATACCCTGATGCGGATGTGCCGGCATTGGACTGGGGTGGACAAGGTCAGAAGTCACATGACACCAGGTTATAGTCCTACAATTCCTCCACCTCCGTTGCATATGTTCCAATGAGACCAACTTTGACAAGGGAGCCCCCGAAATGTCCGCCTGCTTCCTCAACCTAGGATTCCCCAGCACCCTTGTCAACAGGGCTCTCAACCAGGTCCAACCCATCTCCCGCACTTCCACCCTCACCCTCTCTCTTCTCTACCACAATAGCTATAGGTTTCCCCTTGTCCTTACCTACCATCCCACCAGCATCCATATCAAGAAGATTATCTGTCACCTCCAGCGAGATGCTGCCACCAGGCACATATTCCCCTCCCCTCCCCTCCCTTGTCCGCCTTCCACAGGGACTGTCCCAACACCTGGTCCACTCTTCCTTCACTCCCAACACCCCCCCCCCACAGCCCCATGGCAACCACTGGAGGTGTAACACCTGCCCGTTTAGCTCCTCCCTCCTCAGTATCCAAGAGTCCAAACATACCTTCCAGGTGAAGCAGCACTTTACCTGCACCTCTCACAATCTAGCGTATTGCACTCGCTGCTCATAATATGGTCTCCTCTACATTGGAGAAATGAAGCATGGACTGGGTGATTGTTTCGCAGAACATCTACGCTCTGCTCACAAAAAAAGACCCTGAACTTCCAGTTGCCTGCCACTTTAACAGACCACCCTGTTCTCTGGCCAACATCTCTGTCTCAGGCTTGCTGTAGTCTTCCAGCAAAGTTCAACGTAAGCTGGAAGAGCAACACCTTATTTTCCACTTGACCCCTCCGGGCTCAATATCGAGTTCAATAATTTTAGGGCCTGAACTCTGCCATGTCCCAGCCTCCTAACCCCACACACCAGGCCTTGTTATCACATAGTTTGCCATTAAACACTATGTATTGTTAGCTACTAACAGTCTCCATTAACAGCTATTCATCCTCATAGCCAGATCGTTATCCACTCCTTTGTCCAACTGTTCTTCTTTCTCTCTGGGCTCTATCCCCACCCATTGTTTACTCCTTATTCCCTCTCCCCACCCTATCTTCTGCATATGAACCAACATTTTCCTAGCTACCATCAGTTCTGAGGAAGGGTCACTGGATCCGAAACAATAACTCTAATTTCTCTTCATTGATGCTGCCAGACCTGCTGAGCTTTTCCAGCAATTTCTGTTTTTGTTGTAGTTCAACAGGTTTATTTGAAATCACAAGCTTTTAGAACACTGATCACTACACCTGACAAAGGAACAGCTCTCTGAAAGCTTGTGATTTCAAATAAACCTGTTGGACTATAACCTTTTCTGACTATAATCTTTTCTGATGAAGGGTCTAGGCCCGAAACGTCAGCCTCTCTGCTCCTATGATGCTGCTTGGCCTGCTGTGTTTATCCAGCCCTGCACCTTGTTGTCTCGGATTCTCCAGCATCTGCAGTTCCTACTATCTCTGGACTATAACCTGGTGTCATGTGACTTCTGATCAGATTACCCTGCAAGAGTACGAGATCTCAAACATTTTAACAACAGGTGAAGTTAGCTGTTTCACAGTGTTACATGAGTGGTTCTCACCACTAACAGGCTGCTGCTGTAAAGCCAAAATGAGTAATATGAGAAATGATTTTCAGTGCCAGTGTGATCCCCAGTATCTGGTCTTTATGCCCCAAAGACTTGCAGATCATATTAAACTTCCATGTTACTTCACCTGTTCAAAACAAACAGGGTCCTGATTGTACCCAACCTGCCTAAAGTTGCAAAGCTTGCAACACAGTGGTCTAACATTAGATGTGATTCTGCTATTGGACAACATTGGCTGGTTAATGCTGATAAACAAAACTTGAATTGCTGTAATGGATAGTGCTGGGAAGCTGGTTGAAACTTCATTTTCTTGCGTGTTTTTGAGATCATTCTAACTGTTGTATATTTTTAAATTTCTTCTTTTGTCCAATTCACTTCTGCTTTGTTGATAAAGAAAATATGCAGCCTCATGTGAAGATGTCTCAGCGACAAACCATCACATTAAATAGTTAATAAAAATGAAATGATCTATCAGGCCAAGTTTCATTTTTAGATTTGAACTGCCAGTAGTACTATCAGCTGGGATCTTAGCAATTTGAATAACAGTGAGTGGAAAAATCACAGCCATTCCGACTCACCCAGCACTTCAAATTTGCTGATTGTGCTTTTAATTTATTTGCTTTTTTAACAGTAGCTGACTCTCATACAACTCTGAGAATACTCTCAATTTCAGCTTCATATTTCTAACATAATGCTTTAATTAATGTCTTTAATGGCTGCCACAACTAAAATGAAAGCAAGTTATAGCAGTGATATAGGTCACATGACTAGACTAAGTCAGCTAGTATGCTATTCACAAATGCATTTCTCCAAATACAATGAATTGTGAAACAGACTTGAGGGACTAATTGACCTATGTTCTTATGTTGTGAATAGAGCTAGATGGAATCTAGGATACATGCAGAAGGGTGATGATGACAATTACTTTATAGCTAATAGAATGTGGGAGGCTGAAGGGACTGTTTTGAAATCAAGTTTAGAGGCAACAAAGCCATTGTTATATTGCTTCCCTTTCTGCTTTACAATTGTGTGATTTGTTACTGAGAGGACAGAACCAGCAACATAGTGTGGGGTTAGAGTTAGACTGAGTGCGTGTGACAGACTCCTCCCCTAATGGATATTACTAAATCATTTGGGTTCTGACAACAAACTAGATCTTTCACGGTTGTTTCAGAGATAGTAGGAACTGCAGATGCTGGAGAATCCGAGATAACAAGGTGTAGAGCTGGATGAACACAGCAGGCCAAGTAGCATCAGAGGAGCAGGAAGAGCATTTCTGAAGAAGGGTCTAGGCCGTAAACGTCAGCCTTCCCGCTCCTCTGATGCTGCTTGGCCTGCTGTGTTCATCCAGCTCTACACCTTGTTATCTCTTTCACGGTTGTATTTTGATGCTAGTCATGAATCTTCATTTTTACCGAAGCCAGATTTTAAACTGAATCCAGTTTTTAAGCTTGGCAGTGTAGAATTCTAACTAACAACAATCAAGTTTGGTACCATAACCACTCTAAGCATTCCTAGACAATCAAATTGAAACAATTACTACGAGGGCTACTTGGACACTAGCTGCCCAATAAACAGCAGCTGCCATGGATTTAGATGTTGGTTCTACCAAACCCTGGGGTGCCCTTTTGTGACACAGTGGCATTGTCCCTAATGTTGGACTGGAAGGTCTGGGTTTAAGTCCCACCTGCTCCAGAGGTGCATAATAACATCTCTGAATAGGTTGATTAGAAAAATAGGTAAGATAATAAAAAAAATTCCTGAGACCAAAGTGTCTTGAAAACCAAAATAGACTGTAGCTAGCACATCCTTGTGATATGGACAATGCTGAATATTTGACAATGTTGCACTGAAGAGGCAATGGTAAATTCAAAGTGGTAGGAATTCTGGGTACATTGAGGAAAACGGAGAGATTTAACAAAGAGTAGGAGACAATGTGTGCTCATTTGATGAGTTTTGTCAAAGGGGTGGTATATTGCACATGGTACCAGGGTTTGGTCTTTGCACAACTTTTGTGGCTAATACACAAAAGGTACTAATTCAATTCATGCCAAATGGTCAAATTTATAAATAATGCAAACTATTTTGAGGCCATTGAGAAATCATGCAAGTTTTTGATAGAATATTCAATGGCAGATGAAATACCCTCTTACCCTTGCAGTAATTTATCTTCTTACTGTCTCCGACATTATTCACTCTCACTCCCAGTAATTTATTCTTCTCCCTGACTCCTGCTTTCCTCTTATGTTCTTTAAGACATCCTCTGTCAATTATTCCTTTTACCTTTCTCTTAACAATTTACATGATCACTGACTCTTGTTATTACTTTGTTATGCTGAATCACAATATTTTAAAATCTCAGAACAATCCATGTCTGTTCTCAGGCAATGCATGTCAAGTTACAACAAGTTCAGCTTGATGGATATAGTTTTCTTTGTTATGCTTACTATAGCAATTTGAATTTAAACACATACTTGTTACATGAGTTTAATAGAAACAAAGGTTAGAAGTTAATATTTTTGTATAAGTTTCAATGTCTGTTTCTTTGAAAATCTCCAACATTTTAAAAAAATATTCCATCTAGCTATGTACTTAAACAGATGGCCATCTGCTATGACAACAGACTAACCAACCCCGAAGTTAAGAGTTCTATCATAGTTGTGAAATTGAATTCAATAACATGGTTAGAGCAGAAGTGATATCAAAGCTGCCAGATTGCTGTTAAAAGTCACTTGTGTTCTTTGGGGAAGGGACCCTGCTATTCCTACCCGATCTTACCTAGTAAATAGGCCTCAAATCCCATAACATGCATGTGGCCTTTCTGTCAAGACAGCTAGGGCTTAGGCAATAAATACAGTTTGCTCTGCACAGTTGTTGAAAAAAGACATGCTGATTACGTACTATATATAGGCTGCAGTCCTAAAGCAACACAATCAGTGTACAACATTACAGCATTCTTTCAGAAAGTTTTCTTACCGGTCTGGGTGTAAATTGTCCCTCCTTTATTCACTTAAAGTAATAATGTGTCATAGGGCCATTAGTTATCTCTAAAATAAAATTCTCACTTTGCTAATAAGTCAGTCCAGTTTCATGAGTGGTACTTTGAATTTTAACGAAAAATTATTCTTCAAATGTGAAAGTGGTGATGAGCCATATTTTCCAACATCTTTATAAAGCACCTTTCAAGTAAGGAAACATCTCAATTGGTATGAACATATGAGTATGTGAACAAAGAGCTGCAGTAGGCCATTCAGCCCCTCAAGCTGGGTCCACCATTTAATAAGATCATGACTGATTTTAATGCAACCTTACATACACATTCCTACCTAATCTGATAACCTTTCACCTTTTTTGCTTACTGTCTACCTTTGTTAGCTACCATTTACCTACTTAATTCCTTGCTGCACTTGCCGGTTTACATTCATTGAGTGGTGTACTTAGGCATCTAGATCCCTTTACACATCCCCATTTCCCAATGTATCACCATTTAAATAATACCCAGCCTTTCTAAGTTTCATATTGTAATGGATGATTTCACATTCATCAATGTCATACTGCATCTGCCATGTGTTTGCCCACATATTCAACTTGTCTAGATTGCCCTGAAGCCTCCTTGCACCCTCCTCAGTTCTCACAATCCCAACTAGTTTTGTGACATCAGTACATGGCATCTTCTGGAAATCCAAATACACTACAATTACTGGTTGCTTTTACCAACTTTATTTATTACACCTTCAAAGAACTGTAGCATATTTGTCAAACATAGCTACCCTTTCACAAACCAACATTGACTCTGATTGTGTTAATCTTTTCTCAATGTTCTGACATTTCTTCCTTAAGAATGGACACTAGCATTTTCTCAATTACAGATGTGGGGAAAACTGACCTCTAGTTTCCGGCCTTTTTTGGTCTCCCTCCCTTTTTGATCACATTAGCAATTTTCCAATCTGCTGGTACCTTCCCGGAACCCAGTCAGTTCTGAAATATTTCGATCAATGCTTTCACTATCTCTGCAGTCACTTGCTTTAAAACCCTTGGATGCAAGAGGTCAGGTCCTGGTTTATCCGAAACAAATACAAAGAACGCTGGACAAATTCAGTTGGGTCTGGCAGCACCTGTGGAGAGAAAAACAGAGAACGTATGACTCTTTTTCAGAACCCACCTTGTCTGCCTTCAAAACCACTAATTTATCAAATGCTTTGTCTCTTGTGAAAGAGACAGCGTGAAATCTTACCTCTAATTAACACCTTCCTTATCTGATAAATGTAAAGTCATCAAAGTCTCAGAGTTAGAATTAGAATGAGTGCCGGAGTAGAGGCCATTGCAGGCAAGTGAGTCCTGGAACGGTGCCTGCGAGGAAGCAGAGTCCCAGAGAAAACTTACCTTGGAGCAGCTGAGAGTGGGCTGGAGGCTTGGAGCAGACAGATTACGTGTGGAAGCCCCTGCACGGAGTTATTGCAATGTAATGTTTATTTGTATTGTTTATCCGACTGTAATGTCTATCCTTTTAACTATGTCATATTTCTAACTTATTCTGCGAATCACTGTAAAGTAATGCAACTACTTTTTTTTTATTCCTCTTTTTGTATCTAATATTTGCACCTAGGTACTTTATACCTAAGATGGCATGATACAAGGCAACCTTGTAAACTTTTCACTCTACTCCTGTACGCCTGTACTGGAGTACACGTGACAATAAAAGATATTCTAATTCTACTATAAGACTGCTCTTTCATTAGAGAGAGCACTAGTGGTGGTTTAACCTAAGAGTCCTTCATGGTAACCTCAGCTGGTGCAGGAACTGAAACCACTCCTTTGGTGTCACTGTACATGGCAAACATTGAATGCCCTCAAATATTCCCAGTCCTGGTCACTCTATAACCATTTCTCCATAATAGTTATCAAATCATATGCATCTATTTCTAATTGTACCGTCAACTCATGATATTGTTATAAATGCTGCATGCATTCAGATAAAGGGCCTTCAGCTTCGACATTTTACCATACCACTTATTCTGATTCTAATTTCTGCTGTACCTGCTTACATTTTCTGTCCATACCTGTCTCACTATGATGATGATTCACTTCTTCACTATCCTGCATCTCTGCTCACTCGTTTTTCTCTTTAAGACTTCAATTGAACCCTCTCCCGGCCGCTAATTAGCTTAAAACTCTATCTCCAACCCTAGTTATACAATTCACTGGGTCACTTGTCCACATAAAGCGCATCTCAACAGAACAGCTCTTTCTTTCCCAAGTACTGGTGCTAATGCCCAATGAATATGTACACATTTCTCCCACACCAACGTTTGAACCATGTATTTATCTCTCTAACCTTATTTTCCCTCTAACAATTTGCATATGGCTCAGGTCGTAATCCTCAAATTATTAGTTTAGTCGTTCTGCTTTTCAGTTTAGCCCCAAACTGTTTGCAATCCCTCAGCAGAACCTTTATCCTAATCCTGATCATACCTGTGTCAGTGTGTCTATGTGAACAATGACAACTGCATCCTCCCCTACCTACTCCAAATTCTTATCCAGCCAAAAAGAGATATCCTGAACCTACACAAAGCAGACAACACAGCTGTTAGGACCCTTGGTCTTTGCTGCAGAGAATAGTATCTATTCCCCTAACTAGGTTGTCCCAGATTAATACAGCATTTCTGTTTACTTGCCCCAGTTCGGTGGTGCTCTGTTCCTAGGCTCTTTGGTCTTCCCTGCAGTCTGTGCCCTTGCCCACATTGGGAACAAGAAAATTTTATACCTGTGGACAACGGCAATGGCTTGAGACTCAGTTCTAGTCTCCAATATCTGCCTCATTCAGTCACACCCTCCAGTGCCTGACCACAAATTTGACATAATTAATCTAAGGGAAGTGACTGCCTCCTGTAACTGTGACCAGTTAACTCATCCCCTCCCTGATATGTTTCAATGTTCGCAGCTCAAATGTTAGCTCATCACCTTGTTTCCAAGGTTTCTTGAGGATCCAACAATTACTGCAGTTGTTGTCACTGTGGATCGCACCAGCATCCACCAGTTCCCATATGCTACAGCTACACTCATCACCTAACCAACCATTTCTATCCTATTTAAGTACATATTAAACATTTTAAACCTGAATTTCCTAACTTTGCCCTTCAGCTGTAATAACGTCTCCTGATTTAAACCACTTGGTTAATCAAAAAAGTCAGGGAAGAAATCACCCACTGATCACCTACCTGTTTTCCTGTGCTTTCACACTTCACCTCCGACGGGTCAAAACAGGGGCTGTCTCCTGGTCTCCTGGAGAACTACAACTGGAAATGGACATGAAACCAGAATTAGGTGAGCACGAATACCTCAGATGGCTATAGGGTTGGAAAAAATTACAGCGATAGGGAGGAGTTAGTCTAAGGAGGGATTTGAAAACAAGGACAACAAATTAGTGTTGATTTGTTGTCTGACTGAGAGACAATATAGGACAGCAGGCAGTTGGGTAACTGGGTTGGGGGGGCGGGGGGGAGGCGGTTGTTGGCGTGAGACCTCCTGAGAATTAAGATGGTGTTTTGGATGAACTAAAATTTACGGAGCCCAGTATGTGGGACAACAGCCAGAAATGTGTTGGAATCATCAAATCCTGAGATAATAAACAATCAAATGTTGTTACAGAGTTGGAAATAGGCAGTCATACAGATGCATGAATCTGAGGTTAGATGAGCTTATCTTGGGATCTATTGTGACCAAAGCTGTGAACAGAATGGGTTCACCTTAGACTCTTGCTGATAAGCTGAACGAAAGTGATCATTGAGGGTGGAGTTTGGATAGGAGAGCAAAAAATGATGGCTCTGTCTTTCTGATATTGAACTGGAGAATATTTCTGATTGTCTAAATATTAGTACTAGATAAGTAGCCTGACAATTTAGCAAAGGTAGACGAGTCAAGATAAGTGGTGGTCAGGCAAGATTTGGGTGTCGTCAGCATGCATATGAAAATTTACACCATGCTTTTGGAAATTGCTGTGGAAAACAAAAGTTGGCCAAGATATGTGCAGGAACAGAAAGAGAATGCCTTTTGAGTGATTCTCTGGTGCTCTGAGATAGGAAAGTGGAACTAGATGAGGATAGGCTCATCCAGCTGAACAACAAATGGATCCCAAATGATTTCATTTACTCTGTTAAATCCAGTTTCAACGATTGGAAAAATTAAAGTTGAGCCAAAGAGTCTACTGCTGGGCGAGGACAAATGGAGAAACAAAAATCAAAGAAGATTCACAGAATCCAATTGAGAAGCTTCAAATGGGCACCAGTCTCTAGCTGTTGGTAAGGATAACTTTTCAGAGTTGACATTGGGATTAACCAAGTCATGCCTCAATCTAAGGCATTATTTATTGTTGATGGGCCATTGAGGTTTAGCTTAGGATTTAGAAGCCATCAGTGACAAACGCATATTGTAGCACTGGAGTTTTTCTTATTTTTCTTTCATGGTTGGAGGAGGACCATAACTTTCTACACGTTTAATGGAAGGGCATTTTCACATCTGCTTCAGAGTTGACAAAGACTTGGAGCTCAGCGTTTTTGACTGAATGCATACAGACAAGTGACACCTGCATGTGTAGGCTGAACAATTTCCCATCTGTTTCGTAAATCATTTCCCATGTCAATGAGTAATTTGCTGGAGGCGAGGTGAAGTATTGCAGCAAGGAAAACAAAGAGGGGAGTTGATGCAATGGAACAGCCCTGTATGACCTCTGATTTCACTGACGTACAGTTTGTGGATGAGGATCTTTGTGGAGTAGGCAGAGGTCATTACAAATATCAGGAGGCAGCCAAATGTGAGGACCATATTCTTTAAGCCTTTGCAGTTAACATTGTTGCAGGTTGTTTTTTTTAATGATTCTTTCTTAACATTGTTATGTAACTTACAATTTGTTCCCAGAAATTAATTCTATAATTTACCTTTTCTGGGTCAACGTATCTGATGCTCTCCAACTTTCTTGAAAATATGTACTTTGTGTACAAGGACCATTAAAAAGCGATGATTCAACTTCCTGATTGCTGGTCTCTGATATGTGGTGATTGTTAGTCCATATAGCTTCTTCAGGATATTAAGATCAGTGACATGGCTGCTTCTTTGCTAGTGAAATGCCAGCTGTCAAATGAAGAGTTAAATCAAGACTCTTCACTCTCATTTGAATGCACAAGATCCCACTATTTCAGAGAGGATTGTGGGAGACTTTCTCCCCAGAAACGTGACTAATATTTATCACTCAAAACAGCAGTGTTTGCAGGACTTAGCAACATTTGAATTGGCTCAGCATTTCCTTAGAACTGTGACTGTTTCAGATGCTATTTATTGTCGGTCAAGTACTTCAGGTAAACCTGAGGTTGTGAATGCAATAATACACAGGTTGCTTGCATACCAATGAAAGAATTTTAGTGTTTACATTTTACAACTGAGTTTCCCCCCCCAACCCCCACCAGAAAGCTTCCTCATTGTTCCCTCTACAATCTTCAAAAAGTTTGATTTGCTTATTTGTCTTTGCATTACCTATCTGCCCTGGTTGTTTTTGTATCTTCACACGTTTCCAATGGAAGATGGCTGTAACTACATTCAGTAGTAACAACACTCAGGATGGGGATTGGGGAAGAGAAGAGGAGAGGGATAAAGAGTATATACTCATCCACAAGCTGTAAACATTTCAACCTCAAATTCAGAGCCAAAGTGCAGAATTTGAAGGAGCTGTTTTGGACCTAGAACATTCTGGCTCACAGGTATTAGTGCTATCCCTCAAACCAAGGTCTCATTCTTCCTTTCAGAGGGTCATAACAGATCCTTGACCACTATTTGAATAACAGTTTGAAGTAATTCTGGTCAATCCTGGCCTAGAAAAAGAAAGTGTTAAAAGAAAAGCAGCCATGCTTTCTGCTCCTAACCACTAACTAATACATCCTGTGGGGAAATGAATACGCACACTGGTTTGTATGGAAACATGGCAATGGCACAATCAGATTAGGATATAACTTCCCTCTTCCCACAAGGAATTTCAGCGGTCTACTGAACTAAAGGATTCACATGAGGACTGACGTCGTTGGATAGGCTTCACTTGGGTGAGGTACTACAGCATGGCTGGTATGCATGAAAATATTCTCTGGCACAGAGCAGCATTTTCAGAAACAGGGAAGAAAGCTGAAGAAAGAATCTCAAAATACACACATTTCTTGCATATATAATTTTATTATTTAAAAGTATGATGTAAATGGCTTCATACAGCTTGGATGAAATGAATAGCACATAATTCCATTATCATATTTTACAGATTAAGCTAAATGTGTTTTCTTAAAAATCATCGTACCATTCTGCAAAATTACTGAAGTCTGAATATATATTATTTACATATCAAAGGCAAATGGGAGATGTACAGAAAAATCAATTCAATACATAACATTATCTTAACAGTTTTGCAATAAATACCAACTTTCATTTTTTTCTATGTACAAACAGGCAAAAAAAATCATAATGGAGTGAGATTGAACTTATTTACAGATTTCTAGTGCCTTTGAATGGATTTCAATTTTTGCCAAAAAACTGAAAAGGGAACCAAAATAAATTAATTTTTAAAGGCAGTACAGCTGCATATTGCTTGGTCCAGGTTGTTTATGCAGAGAAACTTCAGAGGACTGAAGAACAAAAGTATTAACTTGACTAACTGATCCTCCCTAACCAACCTGAAATATCAATTCAGCTGCTAATCCTAAGCCAAGTAAAGTGACATTTTTAGGGAATAAATAAGTTTGTTCACACAAGTTAACACATCACAATGGAAGATCCTCCATTAGCTCAGCTCCTTTTTGGTTTTTTATAAAAATACCTATAAAATCTTTACATTTCGGATTTTAAAGTATTTTAATGCAAATAAGTAAAGGATGGAAATTTTTTTCTCTCTGCAAAGCTGATCTACATTCCTTCACAAAAGAAGCACAAATACTGGTCATGGAGGTCTCTAACAGACCACCACAACCGTTCGAGTCCTGCCCTCTTCCTGAACAGAATTCATTACTGTCCCTTTTAAGTTTGTTGTCCATGAGAAATTGGACATTTTTCCACAATTTCAAGATCCCCAATGTCATAGTATTCAAATAATTCGGGCAATAAAAGGTCACCAGTCCTATTTTGCTTGTCACCAGGTCTCTATTAGTTGTGCAAGTTGGGAACGAAGCCGAAAAGCAATTGCTTATAACTTAATAATAAAATGGGAGTGTTATTTAACAGTTCTCACTTCTGGTCTTAATGAATACATATAGAAATTACAAAATTATATTTTTGGACAATTAGCTTATCATACAAAATTCCTCACTGGGCTATTTAATGCGCATTAACTAATTTAAAACAGAAATTTCATACAAACTCCCAATAGTTGGGATTGAACTAATAGTAATCTCTACAATATTCATTTTTTTCATGTTCAAGACTTGAGAAGGGAAGTGAGTCTGTAGGCAATAGCAGTCATTTTTCATATCAACTAGACTTCCAAATGTTTGATAGTTTGTACATTAGGAAGAAAAGATCAAATATATTTTCAAAAACACCAACAGCTGTTCAGAAAATAGATCAGTTCTAATAGTTTTAATTTCATGATTCCTTTCTAATTTGGGTTCTTCATCTTTCGGTTTCATTGTTATTAATTCAACAGTGTCCCTTCTGCTACAAAAACATTTATAGTTCCTCTGCATATTAGACACTGGGCTGAACCATGCATGCCTCTCCCTCTCAGAATTTCAATAAATTATAAATTGTAAAGCTTAAAAAAAATTAGCTACTTTGTGGAATTTTAAATAATTAAAGGTTTCAAATCCCTAGCACCTTTACAGAGCTAAAACCTTCATTCCAAAATACAGCCTAAAACACTAAATGTTTGAGTGTAATTCACGTCTTAGTTTTTAAAAAATGATTTCTTACCAAAAAGGTACTTTTCAAATCTTAAAACATTTTGCAGAGTTCTTGGAGAAAAGCCGAGAACCTGCGATAAAGTGTTTCACATACACAGGAGCAGTGCTGTCACTAGGATTTTTAGCGATCACATTTGATAGACAAACTTTTGAGTTGAAGAAACACCCAGGCAACACAGTGACAGAGCTTTTGTCCCTCTGAACTTGGCTCATGTGGAAATCACATTTCTAGGCTTTGAAAAACGAGAGGATGAAATACAGGCGGTTTTCATGTCTGGTGCTAGTGAAAACAGATGCATGGTAAAGTAACAAATTAAAGCAAAAAGGTGTGGAATTAAAAAGTGTGTGACCAAAACTGCAATGTGTAGCCAGTTATAAGCAATTTTTGATTTTTCTCCAGCATATCGGTACCAAGCTGATAGTGACAACGCTGCTCGAGCAAACACAGTTACCATAACAGTGTAATGATGAGAAAGACCAGTGCTACTGAAAGGCTGTATTGCACTTCCATTGTTTCATTATTAAACCACAGTGCTCCTTGCAGTACTGCATGTACAAAAATAAATAAATACAGTACAAAATAAATAAAAACTGCACATGTAATACTTAAGGTACAGTATTACAAAAGTTACTTATTAACTTCCTGCTATTTAAGACCTTGTCTCAAGTTGGCTTTATCAATGTACTTTGCACTTACAAATTACTGTTCAATTTGCTAGGCTCGGCTGTGGTTAAGACTTTGCATAGTGATTTTAGTCAATTTGTGCATTAACCCTTTACCATTCAAAGAATCTTTATCTTGTAAGGTGTGTAATTTAAAAAGAATTCTAAATCTAAGGAAAAAAGTGCTGGAAATGAAAAGCATTTGGGTGAGAGACTGAAAGGTCCAGGTCATCAAGTGAAGAAATTTTCATTGGAACCCGCGAAAAGTTATATTTAAAATGAAGGTACTGACAGATCTGTTTCTACTTGCCCATTATTGTCCACAAATTTCAAATGTACAATCTACATGCAATAAATACATAACAATTGTACTGCTGTCCCTTCTCTGAGGAATGCAAAGATTTGAGCCCATTTTGGTGTGCAGAAGTGTGCACAGAATCCTCTCGCTGTTCATACCAGTGATGTGTACAATTATTACACACCCAGTGAATGCAACACCAGGTTGAGCACTCAAAAGCACTTCTAGAAGGAGAAAGGAGATCAAATATGTTCCTACTTGGGAAGTCAACTAATACAGTAAAGCTTAACACAGCATTAATGCCCTGGGCAATGCATGTCACTAGCATATATGGATATATTCCATGCATTATGTGCGGTCATGTATATTTTTGACCGATGTCCCAAAATTGAAGCTTGGAGTCAAATTACAATCTTTGATTCCAGAATCCCGACCAAACTGTAAACAACTGCCACATAATTGTAAGCTTAGCAAAGGGAGTTCAAAACCTTGACTACAAAAAAAATCATATTCTGGCATTCATGTGTCTCATGTTTCCCTGTGTAACTGTATAGTCTTATGACCCTCTGAGAACTGTAAACACCTCCAAGTCTAGTTTTGAACATCCAAATTTCCTTTATCCAATTATTTTCAGTTATGCCTTCAGCTATCTAGGTTCCGATCTCTAGAATGTTCTCCTTAAACCTTTGTAACATGCTCTCTCCTATTCTTACAGCAACATCCTTTAGAATCAAGACTTCCTTCTTTCACACAGATATAGATCAACCTGATCAATATAGATTATGTCCTTATGTGGCTGTCAAATTTTAAATGATAATCCTACTGTGAAGGATCTTGGAATATTTGAATACATTAAACATGCTACATTGTCCCAGAACTACAGCTCGATTTAATCTCATTAGTCAATTTTACTGGATAATCTCAACTATTGCTCCCGTTGAGATAAAAGGGGCAAGTTTCACAGTTTGAAAAATAACTCATCTGCTATAAATGACTATAACTAAACCATAAGGCTTACTTCAAACATACCACGATATAAGATTATGGGGATTACCTTATGGGGCGTTAGAACAATGTACTTTAACAATATTGAAACATCAACACCAGGAGCATTCCAGGTTGTTTGGCTGATTTACATTCAGCTAATTGGATCAGGCTGAAGGTAATGACAGTGGCACTCCCGTAAGCTTCAATCTGTATGTGATACAGCACCCACTCAACTGTGATCTTGAAACCCCAAGGGTGTGTAGCTGCAATGGAGTAAGAATGTGGCATTAGGCTTGGCTGCTTAACCAACTGGCAGTCATCCACTGCACAGGTTCATCTAATACAGAATTGGAATGAGGTTACAAAGGTCAAACAGCAACATGGAATTGTAGCCTAGCATGGGTAGTTGCTTTTACAATTCAAGCTGGGGTGCAAAAGAAAAATCACATAGTACAAGATAGTAATCAGGGCTGAAGGAAACAGCATGATTCTTTGAATAGATTGGTCACAAAGACATTATTGTACAAATGATTTCAGCTGCCAGATGTCCATTGATAAGCCAAACAGATTTAGACTTGTTTCATTTCCACTTTAAGTGTAATTAGTAAGTCGTCATCTCTGCGTTGCTCTTCACTAAATTACCACCGAGATTCGGCATTGATGCATCACTATTACAACACACTCAAGATCCAATTATCTTTTGGATTTAAACAATATATAGCTCTTTCATACAAAACATTACCAATTGATACTTGGGAGTATCACTCCCACTTCTTCAAGTTGAAGAATCATTTTGACATTTGTAGCCTCACTGGATCCTCGATTAATACAACTGAAGGCTAATTACTGCAGAATGATTCCTTGACTTATGATTTCAATTAGTTCTGCATCCCCTTCCCCCCAAATACATCAGTCATTTCACAAAGATATCTGTCAATTATCTTCGAAAAGAAACAAAGAAATTTGAAACTAGTCACTTCAATAATCTGAAGTTAAACCTTCACAGTTTCCATAATGGATGTTTTGATGGCTTCTTCAAGATGCTGACTGTCTGGGAAAGGTGTAGGGGGCTCTGGGAATGAATCAGCTGTGATTGGCTCAGCCAGACCAATCAGAGACTCTAGGAAACAGCTACCTGGGTCAGCAGCCTGGGAGAAACTGGGAAAGCCAGGGAACTGAAACTGTAGCGTTGGACAATTGTCCATGCTTTCATGGTCCTTCTGTGGATTGTGAAATGATCCATAGTTGAACTCTGAGAACGACTGGAAAAATTCAAAGCAGTCAGTCGAAAGGCTGAGGTCAGTGTAACTTTTCGGAGCCTGCTCCACGCAGTGAGCAGGTGGGTAGACATGGTTACTGCTCTGTGTCGGAGCTACATCACCCAGGGGAAAACTTCCCTCCTGATTGGCATTCTCGTCCAAGGTGGGCAAGTGATTAGTATAGTACTCAGTGTTGAATTTAAAGCTTTCCACACCAGAGTGCTGGTCACCAGTCTCACAAAAAAAATCAGATGGGTTAAAGTAAGGGAAGCCATCCTGGTTGTCAGCGTCATTACCACACTCGTTATCAGAATCATTAAAATGGAGTATTCGGGTCAGTCCGTCGTCATCAATGTCTGCTGTTTGATGAGACTGCGGTGCATTATCCAAGAAGTGGTCATTGCTTCCCTCATCCACCTCCTCGCTGTAATTTGACAAACTGGAGTCAGTCATGTCACTGCTACAGCTGTTATCCTCACTGTCATCTGACTCTTCACTGAAAGGAAAGGCTGGCATTAAGGAAGCACTTCTGTCCTGGAACGTGGCCTTGTCTGCTGAGTATCCATAGTGCTGGGGATTTTCCAAGTGTGCCATGTCTGACTCTCCATTCTTATTTTCACCATTTGATTGTCTTTGCTCCAAGTCCAGCTTCATGATGGTGTGGATGAAATGCGTCTGCACTCTGGCAGAGTTGAACTCTATCCTCCCCATTGTGTTACCACAACCATCCTTTGTACAACCACAGGGGAAAGACATCCGGTCCATCTGTACAATACAAAAATGCATAACGTAAGTATTTAGGAACATCTGTCAGTATAGAAGTAGAAGTAGGCCATTCAGCCCTTTATCTCATACTATAAAGCAATTTGTTTACAATAATATGTCTAAACTCCATCCAATTACTTTGTATTTATTGTCCTCTAGACTAAATTACAGAACTCTACCACTAATGTAACTTAATTACATTTAAGTAGGTTTTGTTGCTATCTCATTTTCCCAGGTCGTCAGCAAAGAAGGAGAACTGCTTTTTTCATGGATGCCCTTTTAAAGAGTCATTTCTGTTTCCATTTGCCCCCCCAAAAGTAGTCCGAGTTGGAGGAAAATGTAAATGGTCTAATTATTAAGTTGGTGGATAATACAAAGATTGGTGGAGTTGTGGATAGTGAGGAGGATTGTCAGAGGATATGGCAGGATATAGATCAGTTGGAGGATTGGGCAGAAAAATGGCAAATGGAGTTTAATCTGGGAAAATGTGAGGTGATGCAATTTGGAAGGTCAAGTACAGGTGGAAATTATACAGTGAATGGCAGAACCCTAAGGAGTATTGGAATGCAGAGGGATCTGGATATGCAGGTCCACAGATCAATGAAGGTGGATAGGGTCATAGAAAATGCCTATGGCATGATTGCCTTCATGGGAAGGGGCATTGAGTATAAGGATAGGCAGGTTATGCTTCAGCTTTATAGAACTTTAGTTAGGCCATACTTGAAATATTGCATACAGCTCTGGTCACCATGCAACCAGAAGGACGTGGATGCTTTGGAGAGGGTACAGCAAAGGTTTACCAGGATGTTGCCTGGTATGAGGGGTTTTAGCTATGAAGAAAGGTTGGACAGACTTGGTTTGTTTGAACTGGAACGCAGGAGGTTGAGGGGCAACCTGAAAGAAGTTTAAAAAGATTGTGAATGGCATGGATGGAATGGTAAGTATGAGGCTTTTTCCCCCAGGGTGGAGGGGTCAATTACTCGGGGACACAGGTTCAAGGTGTGCGGGGACGTGGGGGTTGAGTTTGAAAGATGTGCAAGGCAAGTTTTTCCACACAAAGGGTGGTGAGTGCCTGGAACGTGCTGCCAGAGGAAGCAGACACAATTGCAGCATTCAAGAAGCACCTGGATGAATACATGAATAGGAAGGGAATAGAGCGATACGGATCCTGTAAGTGAAGACTGTTTTAGTATCACAGGGCAAAATGCGGCGGCGTAGGCTTGGAGGGCCGAAGGCCTGTTCTTGCGCTGTATTGTTCTTTATACTTTGAGGTATAGAATATGGTGGATTCCCTTTCCCTCTGTTTAAATGTCAGGGTTAGGGAGAGAAACCTACTAAATGGAAATCGGCTGCCCACATTAGGTTGGATGGGGCATTTCTGCCTCTCAGCAAGACCTGCCTCAGAGAGATATTAGCCGAAGGCATGGGGCATTAGATCAGGAATTGATTGTGTATGGAGTCTATAGGAATGCCAAACTGCAGACCCCAGAGAAGGAATTGGAAGAGGCAACAGTATTGGGTGGGGGTGGGGGTGGGGTCCTCATGCAAGTCCGGGATTCAAACTTCAAGTTTCTCTTTTTGTTTCATGGGAAGCGGACGTTGCTAGTAAAGCTACCAATAGTTGTCTATCCCTACACCATTTCAGACGGCAATTAAAGTCTGTGTGTGTGAAGTCATACATAGGCCAGACATTCCTTAAATGACATCAGTGACCCAGATGGATCCTTACCACAATTAACAACAAGCTCCTCCTCCTTTGCAGAAGACTTCAAACCAAGATCCTACCTATACAGTTCACCATTAAATGATCCTACAGTGCAACATGAAGGGAAATACGTAACTATCTTCACTGAAGAATAAAATCCAGATATTCCCAAAAGACAGATCAACAAGTCATGCATCTCATAGGAACAGTACAAGCTATTCAAGCTCTTAAGTATTTTCAATAATTCACTTAAATCACGTTCCATTTCCACCTCTACCTCATATCAGTTTGAGAGTCTTCAGTACACAAAAAAACTTGCCTACAGAACCAGTCAATTATCAAATTATTGTGTAAAAATTCAGACAGCATTGAGGGAGACTTGAGACATTATATAAACTTGATCTTTTACACATTGTCAATTAATAGTTATTTACAAATCATGATGCCATCCTACAAAGGTATTTGCCACAAAGGGGCAATAAATGAAAACAGACTCTGAAAAACCGCAGGATCCATTAATAACAAAAGGGCATTTTTTTTTTTAAAAAAGGCACATCAAAATAAGGAGCAGCTACATTAAAACTGCACAGAGTGATCATTAAATACCAGGGCTGTCAGATCTTTTACACTCCTGTCTCCACCCAATTAAACATTTTGCACCTGGAACACAGGGATTAGCGCACAGCTCAAAAAGAAAGTTAGCTGTTGACAAGACAGGCCACGCGTGGAGACAAATCCAGAATCATGAATTGCATTGAAGGTTTCATTGCCTCAGGCAACTTAATTACTTAACCTACATTTTAATGTTTAGAAGCTGAAATGTTGCATACCTAGGCATTCAGGTTTTTTTTAATCTTTTAATTTAAATTTGAATAACTACTATAAAATCAGTGCTTGTTTTTACAGGCAAGTGATTCCCGGTAAGTACCATAGGATTAAAATAGCAGCAGGAAGGCATGCTCAGGCCTAGTTGTGATATGGCTACAAGCCTTGGATATGCTCCCAAATCTGCCGACTCAGCATGCTGTCTGATGGGAAAAGGGTGAGAAAACAATACAGGTTTCTTTATTGAAGGTGAAATATTGTTGGACTAACCCAATAGAGATTGCTCTGACTGCAAAATGGCCAAGTTAAGTTAGGGTGATTGTTCACACTTGAACTAATTTTTGGAGACACACATAACGAAAGGGTACATTAAGAGATTGTATTAACATCGCAATCAAAGTCAATGCTTTGCAGATTTTACTTAAAATTAGAAGGAAGCATGGGAATTGAATTTGAATCTTGGAAAGTAAAATGTCACTTACCACACCAGTAAGTGCACATATATGTCTATAAAACTATGTATTTAATCAGCTGCTTACTTACTTGGCATTTAATTCCAGCTAGGCTACAGCTACAAGTCTCTGGTTCACAGAATCCCTTACAATCACAACCACAGTCCTCACGTGACATCCTGATTGCATTCAACTCCCGCTTTTCCTCTCGGTCGATTTTCTTCACTCCAGCCGCTTTCAGTAGCATGTGCCTCTTCTTAGCTGGGTACGGCTGGGGAAAGAAGCTGCTGTCAAGCTCCACTTCACTCACATCAATATCTTCATCCAAGATGTCATCCACAGTGAGCTGGTCAGCTTGTTCTGAGTCAGCAGTACCATTCTTTGTCAACTAGTTGGAATAGAGGATAAGAGAGGTGTTAATTTTATCCAAGTTAAAGACCAGTGACAATGTGCTTTCATCAGTGCTTAATACCTCAGTACAGGTTTACAGCTCAAGAGAAGAGCACATCATGCTAGATGAATACCAAAGCAATCCCACTCCCAAACCTTTAACCTTATATTGTCCTTTGCTGCATCTAGGAAATGCAATAGTTAGCCACATTTGATTTGCATCAGTCCTCATCTATGTTGCGTTGGCTGTTTTCAACTGGAACAGCACCAGCAAGAGGAGGATTAGGGCAAGTGATCTAGCCAGAATTAAAAGATGATCGGAATCTTATGTTATACTTGGCAATATTTGTAGGGTGAAGGAAAATGAGATGTGGAATGTGCTGGCTAAAAAGAATGGTGAACGCAGATGCAATTGGAATTTTCAAAAAGGCAATGGATAAATATTTGAAGGAGAGAGTGGGTTGGTAGGATTAATTAGAGATAGCAGGCAGAATGGACTGAAAAGTTTCTTGTAGGTCAGAAGATGTCTAATGAATTTCTACACTTTGTGGGTAACAGTCCAAAACACAGTTTAGCAGAATACATTCCAGTTGGAGGTGGAGATGCCAATATCTGAGCAGACTGAACATTGCCATTTGTCACTGTAAGTAACACTCTGGTTACAACTGCCTACTCAGCTTTTGATTGAAGAAATGCGAGCAGACTTGCTGCTCCTAATCACAAACCAGCAATTTTTGAAAAGCGTATACACACAAATGTTGGGTAAAGAATACTGTTGCCGTGTCTGTAATACCCCTCACGGTCAAACAGGTCCACAGCACTTACATTCAAAGTTAACATGCAAAGAGGGAGGGAATTAGAGTGCCATTAAACTGAATATAGAATTAAATGGAAGAAAAAGTTGATAGTAGGGATGGAAATGGAAAAGGAAAAGCAGCATAAATGTACTTCCCACCTTACATTATACTTTAATTAATTTTTAATAATCTCAGGATGTGGGCAACACTGACTGTTATTAACTATCCTTAGTAGGCCTCTTCAGGTCATCATAGGACTAAAGTCATATATGGGCCATGTAAAGATGCTTAAGTTTCCATTCTCTAATGGCCCTATTGGTCTTTTACAATTCATAGGTTTTTGGTCATTTAAACTGACATTGAATAATTATTTCTGGATTTTATTCAACTGAAATTCAAGTGTCAAACTACTACGGGAATATATGAACTTGTACGATAAGAACAAGATGTAACAAATAGAACAGGGGAAGACCAAATGAACCCAAGAACCAGTCCAGTTTCATCATTCAGTAAAGGTCATAGCTGATCTTTGACCTCAACTTCATCTTCCTGCTGGATCCCATATCCCTCAATTCCAAAAACTAATCAATCTGAGCCAGGAATATACTCAATGACCAAGCATTCAAAGTTCATTGGGATTGAGGAGAATTTCAAAGATTCGCAACCAAAGAAAATTTTCCTCACCTCCATCCAAAAATTGCTGATCCCTTGTTCTGAGATTGTGGCTATTAGTTCTACCAGGGAAGTAGATTCTACTCTGTTGAACTCCATCAGAATCTATGGATTAATTAGATCACCTCTAATCTAAGTCCAAGCAGCCATATGCTCATTCTACCCAATGTGTCCTCAGAAGGAGGATGTTCTCATCCAGGAATTTGGAATCATTTCTAGAATACTCATCTAGTAACAAATTAATAGGTTATCATTCCCAGGTTTCATACCTGCAGTCTTAACGAATCCAGCTTCTGTTCTTTCAAAAGTTCTTTGATTTTTTTCCAGCGAATGAGCTCTTGCTCTTTGGCAAACTCTGCGAGCGTGTACTGCCTGCATGAACTGTGCTTGTTGGCCATCCCTAGTGTGCAGCCTCCCTGACTTGGAACACTAGTGAACCCCTGACACCGCGCAAAATAGAACACGACAACACGGTCAAATTGGACGTTGTTCTTTCTCATGCGTTTAGTTCTCTTCAGGATGGGGACAGCTGCAAAACCAAGAAGGAAAGAGAAAATGATATTAATAAGCATTTAGCTACTAATAGATTTCATTAGAAATGACATTACTTTTAAAACCTAGTGACAGTCCCTTGTGCAACCCAAGGGCACACTGCAGTGATGCTACGAATAGCAAACAGTGATAAGACAAACGACAAGGTCTTCATTTTGCTTGTTTGTCAAGAGAGAATTGTTAGGCAGAAATCTGTAGACAATCCTCTGTTCTTTTCAGTTGTGCTGAATGATCTTTTAAACCAATTCAAATGGCCAGATGTAGCCTGTGTTAATTCCTCATGTGTAGACAGTAACCCCAACAATGCAGCACTCCAGAGTGCTACAATGAAGTGTCAGCTTGAATTATGTGTTCAAGGCTCCGCAGTGGGCTTCGCAAACACATGACATTCTGACAGAGGACAGCCTTGGCGCAAAGATGGCATAATAATTTCCACTCCCCCAAGGAAGTGCAAATCTTTTCAGTAGCCTTAATGCCATGGGCCACTAGGCTTGAACTTGACACAGTTTGGAGAGTATGGCCCTCTGTTTCTCAACATAGAGGATCATTGTGGAGCTGTGTGGGGTTGCATGAAAGTGTACATTTTCATAAACTGCCCATTGCATGATACTGTGGAAGATGGAGTAATGATAACAAATTCAGCTGCGTTTAAAAATAACCAAAATGTGAATTTTCTATTTAAAACCAAGAACGTGTTTAAAAAAAAGGGAAAAACTTGCGGTTTCGACCTTTTACTTCTCAGAAAACAAATGGGTAAAGAAAGGAAGCAGCTCCTCTCACCATGGAGCCTCAGCACAGGACTCAATACTGAGAAAATCCCAAACAGTAACTAGGTTTCCTGGCAGCTTGCTTGTTTCAAGAAACCCAGTTGCCATGCTGTCCACTGAAGACTAATCTCAGACCTATTTTAAGCAGATTATTAGAATGTAGCCCTGTTATTACAAATGCTTTCAGCACATGTTTTCTTTTGTGCAGGAACACAATATAGTACCTGGCTGATTTAGGAACATTGATTCTATCCCTCCAAACCCACCTAGTTTACACTGGAGTACAGCACCAGAGGAGGTAGACAACCTCCTGCTACAATAAATACCACATGCACTACAACTGTCTCTTCACTAAGTGGCTTTACTACTACATGCAGGTCGAAATACTTCAAATCTTAAAAGCAACAAAGAACAATTCTACTCTAAATTAGACATGGTTCAGCATTGTCACTCTTAATCCCCCTGATTTGCTAACAGGATGCAAATTCTCCTAGTCTCTGTTAACCCATTGTCAACCTGTGTGTTGTCCCTACCCACTGGCAAGATGCTAGTCAGTTTCTCACCTTCGTTGAGTTGCAATAATGTGGAGGTGCCAGGGTTGGACTGGGGTGGACAAGGTCAAAAATCACACGACACGCCTGAAGAAGGAGCGGGACTCTGAAAGCTTGTGTCTTCAAATAAACCTAACGGACTATAACCTGGCGTCGTGTGATTTTTGACCTTAGTTGGTTTGGCAGGTCTCCCTGTGTGGTAGTAGTCTGCCCAATTCACAGAACAGGTGCTAATTTAACAGATTATATGAGCAGAATTTCAGATTTGCAATAAGCAAATGCTTTATACATCACCCTCAGAGACCAGTACATCATGGTACCTGATACAGGTAGTTCTCCTGTAACACAATAGTTGCATTCTTGTATGACCTCGTGCTATAGAAAATAGCGCTATAGAAGATCACATTATAGGGAAATCGCTACACCCGTACAGCACAAAGTTAACGTTATCAAAACAGCATTCACTATTTATCAATTGCATTACAACCAATTCGCGTTATAGCAGAACTACCCGTACTTTGGAAAGTGTTCTTGTCTTTCTAGGACCTAGGCTTTAGAATATGCTCGTTCTTGCAAACTTAACATAAACCCCTTCTTACAGAAGCCGGGCAACAGCTCTGCTGACACCCAAAGGGACTACCTCAAGTGTAATCCAAGCCAAATATGGTAAAGGCTTGGCCAAAGAGAGAGCTTTCAATAGGGTCTTAGAAAGGAAACGTTGGGAAGAAGGAGAAGGAGAAGATAGAGTTGTTGAGAGAATTCCAAGATGCTGTCTCAGTTGTTTGCTTTGACCTGGAACTTCCTCACAATTTTAAGAAACAAACAAGTTTCCAATTTCAGTGCAAACTATTACAGAAGCCCCCAGTTCTCTTATTTGTTTGAAGATTCCATGCCTGCATATTGAGTGTGTGCTCTTTCCCCTCTAAGTATTGTGTAATTGAGAATCAATAACGAAATTGTATTTGCTGGTTGACTCATTGGGCAGTGAAACTTTGCCACAAAATAGATTTGTATTGGAGATGAAAACTAGGGAGTCATGAATACAAGTCACCTGTAAACTTGAGTATAGCATTTAAGAGAACCTTCTTTACAAAGGAAGTGGATAAAATGTGTGTGGCTCATCACCACAAGACATATCTGAGGCGAATCTCAAATTCATTAAAGAGAATGCTAAATAAACATGAGAGAATAAGGAAAATAAGGGTATGTTAATACAGTTAGAAGAAAGTGGGGAGGACACTTATGAAAAACATAAAATCACCATGAAACTTTTGGGATGAATAGCCAGATTGTGGTTTTTACTATTTAGATTTAGCAATTTACGACAAGGCAAATTGTCTGCTTCCATGCTTTCATTTTTAATCCATAATGCTATATGTATCAATGCCAATAGAGATAGGAGAACAGTTGAACAACAATAACTAGCAACAATTGCTTATTCCCAGCTCAACTGAAGGAGGAAAATTATTAATTAGGAAATGAATTTTAGCAGTTTTAAGGTAGCAGTGGTAGCAACTACCAGCAACTGCGCTATGGCCACTCCCAGGAACCTAGTGAGGGAGGGATCCAGGTCTTGCCAATCTGACTTCTCATATGGCTAAGCACCTCCAGAATACTCCTGGGGGAGTCATTAAGTTCTGCCCAAAAATGTTACCCTGAGGTCATACAGTCACCAATACCTTGCAATCATAATCAAGCCCCCTAACTGTAAAAAAGGTGAACAATGTTAGTTACTTACGGGTAAATGGTGTTGAGGGGAAAGCTGTTTTATTTTTGGTTGGCCATGTTTCATCACAGGAGCTGTCATCATCCGTGTCCCAGCTGGTGGATAATGAGCAAGATGAAGTAGCAGGGGAGGATGATGAAGAGGAGGAGGAGGAAGAGGATGATGGTGAAGATGAGGAGTAACAGGGATCATCCTCCACTTCTTCAAACTTCCTTTTCAGAATTCCACTCATGGCAAAATGTAGTTTGGTCACAGGTCTGCTTTAAAACAAAAGCACAAAGAAAAAGAAGTGTTTCTACCGCATGTTGTATAATTTAGATTTACATTTAAGAATGACCCTCACCAAGCTAGAATTATTCCAGTCACTGAAGTCTTTCAATGACATGTTCAGAATTAAATATTTAGTTCTATCTTGAAGAGCAGATCTTTGACAAATGCCTTTTTATACAAAGTCGTACATGCAGAGACTTAAAAACAATGGCAGAAAACGATCAGTTAAAACCACATTGATATAGGTCAAAAATATATCGAAAGAAAGGAGCGAGAGAAGATGAAATTAAAACTAATCACCAGAGACAAAACCTCAGTATGAGTTCTCTGTTCAGTGAGTTTCTTCAATAGTGGGAATGATAGCATAATGGTACATTACTGGATTAATATTCAATGGTTTGTACTAACCTGAAGAATAATCAGCTCAGATTCAACATAGCAGTTTGAAAACTTCAATTTTATAACATAGCTGGATATGAAAAGCTAGTACTGATACAGGTGACTATCTTAACCATCTTAATTAGCCACGTATTTATATCATATCACATCACTACAACAAGAAGTATTTACAACTTTACCTACATTACTCATATCTCGAGTTGGAAAAGAACACAAGGCAAGTGGAGTAATCAATGATACAGTTAGTCCTATGTGAATTGAAAGCAGCAAGTTTCACAGCCTGTGAATTTGACTTGAAGGTTAAATGGGTTCAAGATCCAGGTCATAACATTTTTGAATTCCATTTTTTCTGCCAAGAACCTGGATTCATTTTCACGAAAGAAAATTCCCAATTGAAATTTTCTGGTCAGGTGGCAAAATTAATCAAACATTCCCCAATCTCAAATGGAATAAAAAGTGATCATCTTTTATAAAAATCCGCTGATGTTTCCCTAGGGATCAGTGTGAAATTGTAGCATTTGGGAGATACATTGGTATTGCACCACACAGTGGCCCAGCAGCAGACCTCAGTTCAGTGCAGCGCAGCAGTGAAGCACAAATAGTGCATGGTTTTCGTTTAGTGAGAAGATTGGATTTAGCTGCTCCACTGTCAAAAATGAAAAAAAACAGACAAGATCAACTAATGGATTAGAACTGTAGTTTTCACTTCTGTCATCAGGGAGTATGTTGATGGATAAAAGAACAAACATGTTTGCATTTTCACACTGTCTTTCATGACCCCAGGACATCCCAAATTGCTTTAATGTAAAGAAAGCACTTTTGAATTTATATCATTGTTCCAAATCAGGGGAATGCAACCACCAATTTGGAAACATAGGGACTAACAGAGAGCAATGGGATTAATACAGATAATCTGGTAGTTTGTGATTTTATTTGAAGGATAAATCGGACAAGACAATCCCCTGAATATTGCATTGATATTTTGTGTCTATCCATGTGGTAGATTGAGCCTCGATTTAACAGCATCCAAAGACATCATATCTAGAGGTGGAGAACTCCCTTAGTATTGCAGTAAAGAACATCAGTCTAGTTTCTACGTACTGAGCAGAAGTAAGCATTTCAACACTCAACTGCAGCTAACACCTTACAATCATACATGTCACTAAAAACCAAATCTTAACTCACATCCCTCAGCCCAATTGAAATTCCATTTCATACTTTGTCAGTACATACATTTGTTACAATCCCGAGTCTCTAATGACTGGGAATGCAAATGAGCCAATTAAAAGAAAATCCAACAAGCTGATGGTTTGGGAATTGAAACAAAGTGGTCACCCGACTGTATCACAATTGATACTTCCCTGCTATCTGCCTGGTGGGGTAAAGACTGACCCAATTCAATTAGATCTGAAGATTCCAGGGTAAAATGCTATTTGTGTTGAGTCATGTGATCCCATCGTGGGGAAAAGTAGCAACAACTAGTTGACGGAACAATTGGTCTCAATTTCTAGACCGGGGTGTAGAGAAAAATCAACTTAGGTTCTTACTCCAGTCAGTTCATAGGTGCTCTGAGAGATCAGTACATGGTGTCTCTGCACCCTGCATTTGAACAGCCAACAGTCAATCAAACTGTGTAGATTTATAAATAGTGAATGCTGTTGGGGGAGAGTCAGTACATTATAAAGGGGAACTAGAACTGTGAAGGAAGCATTATGTACTGAAAGGATTAGTGACCCTGCTGTATTGAGGACTTTAGATAAAATAAGGTTCAGATATTTCACTTGCTGTTTCAGAATTACGGAAGGTCGACCTGAACCTTTTTTTATTATTATTTGATCTGGGAATGTAGATGATTGAGGAAGACTGCATTTAACTTCCATCTCTAGATACCACAACAGTTTTTGCAGTTAATCATGTGACATGGATTAGTGTAACAGGCAGGCCCGACTGGGTACAGTACTGACATTGTTATCTCCTAAAGAGATACTTGCCAACCTGTTTGATTACAAGGATTTTGGTCATTTTGCTTCCTACAGAAACCTGTAAGTGAATGAATTTATTGAATTCAGTTCCGATCAGCAAGAAAGCAGAAATGCTGGGATCTAGTGAAATTGCTTGAAGTCTTCTATACAAATGCCTCAATACAAATGGTATGTTTTTGAACCAGGTGGTTATGAGTTCAAATCTCACTCTGGGAAATTGTGCACATAATCTTGGTCAAAATTTCAGTGATGTAATAAGGGGGATGCTGCATTGTTCAAGATGATTTTAGTTTTGGATGAAATGTCTGTCCTCTAAAGGGGACATGAAATACCCCAAGGCTTTACAGTTTTTAAAAGATGAGCATGGGTGTTATGGCCAACATTTATCCCTTAGTTAGCACTTGTGTCATATATGGCTGCAAAACGTTTAAACTATTTGTTTTTGAGATATTTATCAACCTATCAAGACTACATTTATCAACCATCTCTAATTGCTCGACAAAGTGGTGTTGAGCTCCTTCTTGAACTGCTATACAGGTGAAGGTGGTAGCGGCAGAGCTGTAAGGCAGGGAGTTCCAGGGTTTGACTCTTTAATGATGAAGGTTTAAAAGTGCAGAGATTTTTATCACAGGACTAAACTATGGACTTTGCAGGACTCTGGATATGCACTGAGTAATCTGAGACAACACAACAAATACTCAGAAACACAGCTTACTCATTGGTGTCAGTGGAGACCCAAAAACTTCCCACACATGACTCAGTACAGTACACTCTCAATAATGTAACCAGCATGACTTGCACTCCCCTTTACTAGAATGATTCTGCAACCTTTAAAGCCTGCATGTGGGTGGATGTGACTCTCCATGGAAGACTCATCTGATCTATTACTTCCAAGATTTCACAATGATTCATGCCATGTGTATGTGAGCAAACCTTTCCTGAAATAAAATTGTACATAAACCTGCTGTGTGATAATAGAGAAAAAAGGGAGAGAAAGACAACAAAGGTAAGGGCTATGGGGGTGTTTAGAGGAGTATGATAAAAAGTTGTGACATTTAGCAGGAAACACATGATATTCCTTTGAAAGCCAATCTTGGATTTTTAATGGACTGTGTAAAATGGTTCATTGAGTGATAATATCAAGAGACGATGACCCATAGATGTATCATATGGATTGCACACACTAAGCTCAAAGTAATCTCTACCAATGAGTAACAAAATATGTACCTCCCTAACCAAAACAGTACTGACGGACCTCAGCTAAATGAATTTTCCCCTGTTTTCAGGGCAAGCAGCAATTCAAACTTTAAGGGGATTTCTTAGGGCTGTATTAAACCCTAGTGGTTTATGCATCCTGAGGTTATCCCAGGTAAAAACCAAGGAGTAATAAATCCTCATGGAGTACTGCTCAGGAGTTACAATGGGCAAACAGGAACACCTCCACAGCTGTTGCTTCAGTTTTGTTCTACTTCAGAGTGTGCAACTTACTTCAGAGACTGGGATTGTCCCAAGGCATTTTTAATGCACCATTGCAAAATAAGACTGCACAAAGGCTAACTCGTTATCCTATTATATTATGCTTTAACACTCATTACCTTAGAACCTTACAATCAATGACAGATCAGCAATTATTGATCATTTATCCCAGACAGAACTGTTCAAGTGTTCACTCCAATGTTGGGAAGGGCAAGAGACCACAAAGTCACAATGGACATGTGAAATATTACTTCTCTATCATTGAAATTACTGGAATATAGTAAAGGACTAGCCTTGGATTAGTGATTACACTATCTTGGAGCAAGACAGTTGTAGGTTAAAGTTCCACTCGAGACTTGATCAGAGTCCGGGAAAAACACATCACTGGAGCACCGAGGGTCTGCTGCACTGAGCCTTTGAGACAAAATATTAAACAGAGGTCCCCATCTGCCCACTCAGACATGAAAGAACCCACAGCATAATTCCAAGAGCAAAAGTGCTGGGCAAAATCTATTCTTAACCAACATCACTATATAATACCAGACCGTTATTATGTTGCTGTTTGTGGGATGTTGCTGTGCATACACTAATCTAAATAACAATTGTAGCTACACTTCAAAACTACCTTACTGACTGTAAAGTGCTATGGGATGTCCTAAGGTTGTGCAAGGCACTAAGTAAATGACTGTTTATTTCTTATTTGTCTTTAGTGGCTAGAATGATTGAACACAATTTGATGTCATCGTTCTTGGCATTTACAGATTTCCTGCTGACCAATCCTAGACAAATATCTAGCAGAGTTCCAGTAAGTGCTATGTTGCAGTCTACCAACAGCACAGACGTTGCTGTTGCCTGGCAACACAAGGGCTTGCACAACAGAGAAAATACAACATCATCACTGGTCTGTCATCACAGATTTGAGTGTATGATTAGAATTCTCCAAACAGGGCAACTTTGGTGTTTTTCCATAGTACTTTGGATTTAACTTTACTCAAACAATTGGCCAGATTCCAGAATTGTAAAGCTGGGACTTGAGTGAACAGTGAGATCTTCCACAATGTAAATGCCTCAGTGCAACCTTAACATCACTATCTAAAGCAAAGATCGGACTAAATGAATGAATCCTTCTGTATCTGATGGGCCAATCAAAATTTTAAAAGAAAATCTTGAAGGATTGATGCTGTAAGAGATTAGCATCTTCTCCCAGTTCAAAGATCAGTGTGCTGTAAATTTTATTTTCTTACCCCCCAGGATCCAATGGCTACTAAACAAATGTGAGAGAGACCAGATTTGCGAATGTTTCGATTTTACCGCACTCTGTCTTTCCCATCCAAAATAACCAAAATCAATCTTCAGGTGCTAAACAGACCACAAACACAAGTCTTTGAGTGGGCTTGCTTCTTGCAGTTCTTTTAATTATTCTCATGTCGCTTTCAACAGCCACAAGTGACACACAATTTATTATAGAGCTCAAAACAAACTCAAGTTGACAGACATAACTCAACCTTCAGTTACTGAAGGATGATTTGCCCGCCAACTTCACCCACATCCACTGTTTAAGAGAAGACTAAAAAAAGGTTCTGAGGAATCGCAGAGACGGCATTAACTGGTAGAGTTTAAGGTTCAGTAAACTTAATAGATAACAAGTCAGAAAGAATCAGTTTACAAACCAATCAGTAAACATCTATTAAATCTGCTCTGCATTCACTTGCATTGTTATATTGTTCAGTTGCACAGTGTCCTGATCAAAAAGGCTTGATCATATACAAACGTGAAAGGAAAAAGGCACAGAAACAAACTTTTAAAAAAAGGAGATATTTATGGATGGCCAAGATTCATTTCTTTATAATTATTTCAGATATTTACAGTTTTAGCTGTATATTAGGAGCATGTTAATTTCTTACACCAATGCAAAAGCATTTGGATTTAAATAGTGAACCTCGAAAGATTAAAGCCATCCAGTAACAATCTGCATCAAGCCAACACTACTGAGCTATTTTTGTTAAAAGCAGGTCAAGAAGTGATAGGTGGCAAGACATTGAGCTGACTTTAACTAATAGTTCGTATTAACGTAAACACAGAAGTATCAGGAAACAGATTAGATGAACTGGGTTGATAATGGAGTAAAAACAAACAAAAGCTAGCATTTTGATGGCAATATTCATAGTCTTGGGATGCCCCGACATGCTTTACAGGGAATTTTCTGCACTTTTTCAATTGCATTTGCAGGTATTTTGCTGTGGGCTCACGGTCTGCCATCATTTTGCAGATCAGCATCCCTGTTATCATGAAGTACTTCAGACCATTTCTTTCCTTTCATAAACAGCTTTATACCAACAGCAAGGGGATAGGACAGTACCCAAAAAGAAAATCTATATAGAACTACCAACAGAAATCCTTCCAGAGCATCACTCTTCCCTGCAGAAGAAATGCTAACAACTTGTGTTTTATCTGACACTAAGTTACAGCTGGGACAGGGCAATTCCCTGTGGTAATGTTGGCAGTCAGTTCTTTCCTTCCTGGCTTTAATCCAAAACAGATGGGAGCCCCTTGGTTCAGACCCTATAGTTTGTGGAAAATAGGTAACTCACTGTGGAAAAAAGGTAACTTACTGCTAGTCTTGTGAAAAAAAAACAACTTACACAGGCACTTATAGCAGATAAAATGCTTTTTTTCTGCAACTAAAGAGTTTCCAGTTTTGAAAATCCATTCAGCTCAGGTTCTGCAGAGCTGTCGTTACAAGGGCAGAATAAATATTCCATTAACACTGCCCTCTGGTGGCACAGCAGAGAAATTACAACATTTGCAACCTAGTTTTCACATTCACACAGGATGAAAAAAATAGCTTTGTACCCTGTCTCCCCTGCCAAAGAACATTCTGTTCCTTGGCTCCAGCTCTCCCTCATTCATTCCATTTAAACTGTCTGTTTTAGTAAAAATAAACAGTGGAACAGATAGAACCCACAGGAATTTTCTGCTGGCTCTCTGACTCCCACTCAAGCTGGAACAGTGCGTTACAAGTATTTCACCCAGATGTGTTTGATAGTTCCTTTATAAGAAGGGGGTAGGAGCATGCAAGGAGAGTTTGAAGAGTGAAGGCAGTGCAGCTTAGAGGGCATGGTCAGCTGGGATCAATTTCTTAATCGTTTTAACAAAGAAAGTATATAGAACCACATCACAACCTCAAGCCATCCCACAGCGCTTCACAGCCAATTAACTTTCTGAAGCACAGCCACTTATGTAAACAAACATGGTGACTACACTGTGCACAGACAGATCCCAAATACAACAAATGTAATAAAAAGCCAGCTAAAGTGTCATAATGGATAGTGGTTGAGGGTGGAATTCAGGTAAAAACCCCTCACCAGGAACAGGCTGACAGAACCTCTGACTAAAAAGTTTCTGTCAAAATATGACACCTCTGTCCCCTCAGTCCTGCACTGAAGCTTCAGTCTAGATTAAGTCTTTGGGAGCGTTAACCAACTGAGCCGAACTAATGAAAACCGAAAGAACTGTGGATGCTATAAAATCAGAAACAAAAGCAGAAATTGCTGGAAAAATTCAGTTGGACTGACAGCATCCGTGGAGAAAAGTCAGAGTGAACATTTTGAGTCCAGGGACCCTTCCTCAGAGTTAGCATTTCTAAGAGTCACTCAACCCAAAACATTAACTCTGATTTCTCTCCACAGATGCTGCCAGTCCTGCTGAGTTTTTCCAGCAATTTCTGTTTTTGCTTGTGAGCCAAACTAACAGTCAGTTTAGCAAAAAGAGAAGACTGTACTGACGCAGCATCAATGAGATTCTAAGTCCACTTTTCAGTCAGAAGTCAAACTGGCTTTGAGCCTCACCACCTCTAGTAATTAAAGGAACCACACAGACCAAAAAAGTCCCTAATCGGGTAGAGATCTCTATTCTCCAACATAGCTGGCAGTGAAATTCAACAAGACTTGGATTCCACTTTTGAGGATGAAGAGGCTGCCTTAGTTGTACAAGTCATGTTAAGTATGTGGGAAAGGTATGTAAAGTCCCAGAGGACTGGTCTCTTATGCAAGAGAGAGAGAGGGAGAGAGAGAGACACACACACACAACCACTGGTGAGTTTAACCAGACAGTCACTGTGCCTCAGGTGAGGGACAAGGTTGAGAAGGTGGGACGTTCATGGTAATCTCAGCCGATGTGGGAATTGAACCTGTGCTGTTAGTATCACTCTGCATCATAAACCAGCTGTGCAGTCAACTGAGCTAATGACAGTCATCAATGCACTTTAATAACAGCTCTGTTTTAAAATATTTCTCTGCCATCAGTCCTGCACCATCCAAAAAAAAACAAAGGCTAGCAAAGTAGAAATCCATCTTTCATTATTGTCACAGTGCATTTCCTCACTCTTTCTTAGGTGAAACACTGTACTTCCATCGAATTAGGAGGCATCTTTTCCCTCTAGGAAGCTTCCTCCTGCTTGGCCTTGACATTGATTTGCATTAATTTCCTGACTTGTAGTCAGAGGAATGTCTTTAATAAAATTCCTTCTGTTTCAGCGTAGTATTTAAGATGAGCCCCAGAGTAAAAATTGGGAGCTTATATTTTTATGTTAAATCAGGCTCTGAGTTAATGTAAAAAGGTACATTCCTCCATACTTCCACTCGGAAGAAATGGCAAAGTATTAAGCAAAGCCCTCTAACTTACTTTCACATCAATCTTTCCTTCTCCCTTCCTACTCGCTTTCTTTTCCACCTCTAGATTCGCTGACTCTTCCCTCCTGCAGATGGAAAGCCTTATGGAATCATGGTACTGATATCAATATTCACAAAATCAACATTTTTCCCTCTCTTTCCCTTTTAATCCACATTTCAAGCAAGTTGCTGGGTGGAAGCATCATCAGTAGACTGTAATTCTGGCTTCTGCCACTTTGCGCATTTCCCATGCAGGGAGGGAGAGCAAGCTGATGGTGGTGGAGGAAGGAAGAGGGAGTAGCATGATTAGCAATTTGAATTAACAAGTGCCTTTAATGTCATTAAGAAAAAGCCCAGAGTGAATTCACAAGAGCATACATCGCTAGCCAACAAAAGGTGACAAGCCAAAGGAGGGGATATCAGGACATATAACTGATCTTCTGCTATATCAAAACAGTGTTTAAAAAAAATTATCCAGGACAGCTCTTATTTCATAACAATCATGCGTACGCAAGTGACAGAAACTTCTTTATAATCACAAGTGAACATGCATGACTCTTGCTGTCATGGCAAAATTGGAGCTGACATCTACACTGGAGCTCCTCATGGTCTACTAATCATACCAAGTTAGGTTCATGCAACAGGGCTACAAGCAACACAGATGGATAAATTGAAGAACTGCATAGAAAACCAATTTTAGTATTCCCAAATGACAGGTTGAGAATCAGTGCTGATTGAGAGTGAAAAACAGAGATAGGGAGCAGGATGCCCAGAACTCCCTATAACTTTGCTTGTCCAAAATTTCTGTCAGCAGCAAAGGTAAAAACCCTTTGTGGAGGTGTGGCTGCGCAAGTAGATAAACCGGTTTCTATTTGCACAGTGAAGTTCATTCCCAGCCATCGATGCATTCACTGCCAGGTTCTCCGAATGGAAATCCTCCAGGCAAAGAAAAGCTAGTTTATACACCATGCACCTGCATTAAAACATTTAAAAACAAATGCCAATCTTGTTTTAACAAAAAAGGGGACCAAAACGCTCGAGATGAAATAAACCTATATGTCCAATGATTAATTTAATAGTTTACCACCTTCAAATAGCTTCATAAATCACCTGCCTTTAAACCACCTAGCATGCATTTTTCATTAAAAACAACAATGGAAAAAGCACAGCAGCCTGCAAACACAGTATGCCAAGGGCAATACGTTCTAATACAGTAAACCCCTTTACAGAACCATAAACCTGAAGTGGTTGGGAAATTTACTGTGGCTTTAATAAAACTGCAAATGATGCACAATATAAGTGCCTCATCTTAATTAAAAAATATCAAAATTCTCTGAATGGATCTACACATTGCTGAGTGATACAAAGCAGAAAAGACTTGAAATTCAAATTGGTAGTCTGCATTGAGTCTCTCTGTCTCTAATCGGGTCAACAATGGAATGGAAAATGCAAAGTAAAATAGGCCATCGCTTAACACATCTGTACTTGTGAGAGGAGGTACAAAGTCAGGATTCTTGCTCCTGTTGCCATTCAGGAGCATGTCTTGGAAGGCTTGAGGCAACTATTGCACCGTCTTATGGACTTTAGACATTTTCCGTCGAGTTGCAAAATCATAAGCCACAGCAAGCCTACTAAGAGAGCAACCCATTGCTGTCTTGTACCACACTAGTTTCTTTGACTTTGAGCTAACATGACTGGGGCAGAGGGGGTGGAAAATAGAATTTAAAGTGGAATTGGGTCTATTGGGTCAATTGGAATTGACATCAAATGTGAAAATGTAGCAAAGCAACTGATTACGGAAAATCATGTTTTTATTTTGGATTCACATTTCTGATTTTCTCTAATCTTAATGAAGCTCCTTAGCTAAGTTTTGGAATGTCAGGAGTCAGAAGTGTCACCCAATACAACTTACAGCGTTGCAGTCCACTTGGTGAATAGGAAGCACTCTCATGACCAGATATACTTGTTTTACACAATGTTTTATTTGGGTATTGGAACACTATTGTTGCACCTCTCACACACTGAGCCATTTCCACTGGCAAATTATCCTTACTTGTTCTCAGAATGTTGGCTTTGTGGGTGACCAGCTGAATAGGCCACATTAGTATGGGATGGGAATCACATGGTCAGGCAAGGCCTCCAAGCTTCTTTCCCCAAATGAATATTAGCAAAAACAGTTGTGTTTGAGGCTTTTATTGATTCCAGATTTTTAAAAATAATATTGAATTATGGGATTTCAAATCACTGTTTGAGTTAGTAGTCCTGAGAGGTAGCCACTGCATCACAATACCATTTATCTATATAATATTCCTATTTCGTCACTGTAACAAATCATTAACAACTAGTGAACACTAAATAGAAACTCATGTTTTACACGATAAGACTAATTTGCTAACCAAAAAGCAATGGTGGGGAGGGGTTGGGTGGGAGTGGAATAAATTTTGCAAATTGCAATTTTGAAGAATTTGAAATCCACCTTAAAAACTGAAAGGACTACGAATGGTGGAAATTAGAAACAAAAAAAGCCAGAAATTGCTGGAAAGGCTCAGTAGGTCCGGCAGCATCTGTGGAGGGAAAACGTTTCCAGTTTGGGGTCACTGCACCCCAAATGTTAACTCTGATTTCTCTTTACAGATGCTGCCAGACCTGCTGAGCCTTCCCAGCAATTTCTGTTTTTGTTTTTGAAATCCACCTTCTCTTATCCCCTCACCATCAGAATTGTCAGGACAGAGGCTGTTCCTGCCAATCCTGCCTCAAAGGTAGCACCAAAGGAACTAAAAGTACATGCAGAGCCTTGGAGGGTGATCCTATCAAGGAGGTATGTACCAGGAAGAGTCAGACTTCAGTGGCAAGCAGGTATTAAGTATAAAGAATTTAACCATTTTGGCTAAAAGTCATGGATTAACTTTTACACATGATGGATCATTATTCAAGAATGTACAGTATATAAAATGGAAACAAATTGTATATTGTTAAGCTACAGTGTCCTTACAACAACCTTCTGAAAATGTGAGAAGATCTTACAGTAAATAGCCAATGGCTTATCTTACAGGGCAATGTTCCTTTCAGAAAAGTGACACACTTAGCAACAGAAGAGAATGTGAAAGCCAATTAAAGGAAACTTTATGTTGCACCTCCTATTGTTACGGTCAGCAATTTCTTGCCCTCCATCTCTGCCAAAAGAACTGCACATTTTCATTTCTACTGCACAACAAAATGACTCTTGTTAAGTCCGCTGGCTCTGAACCAACCAGCACGAGACTTCAGTTCCTTTCTAACCTCCTCCCTCCAGCTGTGTGCGCCAAACAGGAGGAAAAAAAATTGCCAAATTTAGAATATAAAAAAGCAATTTGCAAACAAAAAATACCAAATGGAAAGAACTCAGGAGGGGGAATTCAAGAAGTGGGAAGGGGCTAGATGAAAATAAGAACAGAACATGGGTTGGAAGGTGTTTAAAGAATGCACAGTGTTTCTACTGAAACAGATTGAATGGTCCTCCTGGGATTAATAACTATCATGCTCTACTGCTGATTAATTATTTAGTCAGGCCAAACTGTAGTTACAGCTGTTCCTCACAAGGTGCCACAAACACATCTTACAAACTATACTAAGCTCCCACTGCCCTAAATTTAAAGGCAAATACTTTCCCAGCTCACTTATTTTGCTATATTTAGAAAGGCTGCTTCTGAAGTCATAAGTTCTGAAGTCAATCTCTCACACTGGTGAAATGCCACTGGCATGGCACAACAGAAAAAGGATAAAAGCTTCAGTAACTTGAAAATGAGAAAAGCACTGGGTGCACAAGAAAGCACAAGAAACAGAAAAGATGCTGCATCAAAGGATGAGATTATTAGGATGGATGATCAGAAGTTTACACAAAGAAATGAATTTTATTGAGGGCCTTAAAAGGAAGAAGAGGCAGAAGCATTTAACGGGGGAGTATTGTAAGTGGGTAATGATGGGATGAAAATTGTAACATAATTCCAGTGATACCCAGTCCTAATTTTTTATGGGCTTCAAAACAGTTGTCATGGGGAATCTCTACTAGGCCTTCAACAGGTCTTTAGATGTACAGGTGACACTTGTAAAACAAAAACAAGGAAAACATCTTCCATTGATTGCAAGGCTGAGTGTAGCAGAAAAACATTTGTGTGTCCAAACTCAGCTAAAATATTTATTCTGACATAAAGAGATGCCCAGAAAGAAGATTCTGGAGAACTGAAATTCTTGGGACCCTTTAAATTTTTATTTCCCGGAATCTCAAGCCACAAGAAACATGAACTTTCAGCAATGTCAATTAATCTAGGCGAAGGCTTACTAACTTATTGGCAAGGCCCTTGCACATTTAAGGCTTTGACGTTATTTCACAGTGAAAGGATCAGTATCGGCTTATATTCTCAAACTTTTCTGTTTTAAAGAAAGTCACTGATTAGGTCATATTCAGTTCTCACTCTGTCGGTTCCACTCTAGTCAACTGTGGATTTAACTCTATCTCCCCTGTCAGTAACACAGACTATGAAAACTTACTCCCATTTTCTGGAATTCACCTCCTAAAACCTTTTGCCAATCATCCTTAAAATCCACTTCTTCAACCAACTCTCTGCTCATCCTCCTCATTTCTCTCGTTTTCTAATTTGAAGTCTAAATATTCTTCACCTCATCAGAAAAGCAAAATGCTGTTAACATGTTTATTTTTACATAACTCCACATTTTAAAAACAAGCTGTTGAAACTATTTTTTGCTGAAAGTTATGTGCAAATAAATGTCCCTCACCCTTTTGGAATTTAGTGAGACTGGGAGGAGAATGCGGATTAAGGAGTTGGGAAAAAAACAAATTTAAAAAATGTGCACAGCATTCCTGAGGGAAGGAACAGACAGCCAACCTGCTACATAGAACACAAGAGAGAAAAATTCACAGTGATTTGTTAATTTGCACAGTGGAACTGATTCAGTTATAAGAGCAGACACAGCATGGAACTTAGCCTCTTCAAGACTGATCATTATCTCTCATCACTGTTGACTGAGGCAGCTTAATTAACCTCCTTTGAAGTCAACCTTTCAAATACCTCTGCATTACACAGGCAGATAAAACAAAACTTACACAATCAGAAACATGTCTGTGAAGATATTACTTAAAAATGATCACAGTATATTGAAAAACAGAAGATCACCACTATTTGCTGAAAATTATCTTAAAGAGACAAGGCAGCTTATTATGGCATATCTGAATTTACAAGAACACATAAATTCCTGAGATTTACAATGTTTCCACCAATATTGAAAGTGTGATCTAACCCCTTCTTTCAGTTTGTTCCTTCATAATTTTAACTTGTTGTATCATTTTGTGTTTATCATTGTGTTTAAGAGGCATAAATTTTAAAATGGAAATGTATACCACATTAGACACAAAAAGTTAGTGACAAAATTTTTCCATAAAAAAAGGAAAACTAAAATCTGCTCAGCGTCTGTACAAAATGAAATCTGCTCATAGTGAGTGTGGGTATACATATGTGCATTTGACTCTGCTACACTCTGCAGTACTTCAACTGAGCATAAACTCAGACATCCTAGTACTCCAGGTTACTACGGCAACATATTTTTTCTGTCTAGCAACTCGCAGGAACAGTCTGAACCTACTGAATAAGCACTTTTTGGAACAAGAACAAAATTACATTCAGCCTTAACCAGACACAAATAAATATATATTTTATACAGATAAATAGGCATTTAAAAGATATAAATATACATTCATTACACAGCTACTTCGCATTGAAGCGACACTGTAACACCCTATCTGACAAGTAGCGCTATAATACATACCATGGAAGTACACTATCTAACTCCGCCAGGCAAATTACATAGCAGAAATTCTGTGAAATCTTATAACATAACGAGAGAGAGAAAAAAGAAAACTTACCTCTTGAGAATTCTCAGGGTTTGATGATCACCATTAATTTGAAGGAGAATTGAGGGCAGGGACTAGAAAAAAAATTGAGTCGAAATTCCTCTTTTTTTTGAATTAAAATAAAAGCTGATCGTTATATTCCCATGTTGGGCAGATGAGGGTAACTGGAGGAGTGAGTGAGCTGTGTGGGGAGCTGGTGTAGGATTCCTGACTAGGGGAGACACTGGAGGTGTTGAGAAGCGGCAGCTGGTTGCTCTCCAGTCGCTGTGGTGGTGGTGGGGGGCGGGTGAGTGGTGGTAGTGGCTGGTTTAGTGGTGGTGGTGGTGGCGGCGGCGGAGTTGCTGCCGCTGCTGAGGAGCGAGTGACAAGGGAGCAGGCGGCGCGGAGCTGCTACTGCTCCGGTGGCTCCGAGCGGACTGGAGGGGACGGAGGGGCAGCTTGAGCTACGTCACTGACTGGCTCCCAGTGAAGTGACTCAGTCGTTTCTTCCCCCCCCCCGCTGCCGGGCTCACTCTCCTTTCTCTCGCCACCCAGCGGAAAAAAAAAGCGCTTGTTGCGAAGCTGACGCACGCTCTGACAAACTCCAGCCCACTGCTTCCTGTTCCCAGCAAAACCTCATTTTTCTCTCTCTCTCTACCCAAGTCATTAATGTTGCATTCACTACTATGCAACCACCACAATGATTTTTTTTTCAGCTAACCCACAGACCAAACTGTTAACGTAAGAAATGAATTGTAAAATCAAATCTGCTATTATTTCTTTAAAGTTGTAAAGCAAAAGGCAAACCTTTCTTTATCTTCAACCCCCCAACACACACACACAAAACATTATGAAAACAGACTGTTGGCAATAAAGGTCAGATTAAAATCGTTGCAGCCTGTCTTTCTTTCTTTGCCCCATCCTTTATCAGACTAATGGAACCAATAGCTTGTCAGAATTTGGCAGGAGTCCCAAAAAAATCTCTTGTCTGTGTCTCCTCTGACATCAGTAGTACGTGGGGGAAAAGAGGTTTCTTTTTCCACATTTCCTCAATGTGTTTACAAGTGATGCATTTTCACAGCCTTAAACTCTGACGTCAGATTACAAACTGCTGAAGTAACAGAACTGATTCACCATATGACATAACATCTTCCTGCGCTTTCCATGTACAGTCTGTGAGCATTCCACTGCACTGGGAATTGTATTACCCTTTCAGCTCAGCCTTTTCGTTTGCTCGTTTTTCTTTCGATTAACGTCAATGGGCCACTCCGAATGTTCACAGCAAGTGCCAAAACGTTCTATAAGGGCCCCACCAACCATAAGATAAGAGGATAAGATGTAAGATGCTGTTTGGTCCATCGATCTACTGAACCATTCAATTAGATCATTGCTGATCAGATAATCCTGAACTCCACTTCTTTCCCTTTTCTACATAGTGCTTGATTCTCTTGCTGGCCCAAAATGTCTCTCTATTTTAGCTTGGATAAACTTAACAATCCAACCTTGACAACCCTCTGTGGTAAAGAATTCACACTCCTCTGAGAAACTCCTTCTCATCTCTGCCTTAAATGGGCAACCCCTACCTTTGAGATTATGCCCTCTGATGGTAGTCTCTCCCAAAAGGAGAAACAACCTCTCCAGATCCAATCTATTCCTATTTAGCACTGCTACCTCAAGGCCACAAACCTGGTTCGATTCTGGCCTTGTTTGTGTGGAGTTTGCACATTCTCCCTGTGGGTTTTCTCTGGGTGCTCTGGTTACCTCCCACAGTCCAAAGATGTGCAGGTTAGGTGGATTGGCCATGGGAGTGGGTCTGAGTGAAATGCTCTTCAGAGGGTCAGTGCAGACATTGGATGGGCTGAATGGCCTCTTTCCACATTGTCAGCATTCTATGATTCTAATGTTCCATTTGCCTTTCATATTATCCTCCGAATTCTGATGCAAGCCTTTTGTAATTCATACAGAAGGACCCCCCAAATGCCTCTGTGCTGAAACTTTCTGCAGCCTTTCACAAATTAAGTAATATACAGTTGTTTTATCCCTCCTGCCAAAATGCATAACCCACATTATATTATGTCAATTTTTTGCCCACCGACTCAAACCTCTATAGACTCTGTGTCATTCTTACCATTTTCATTGTCACCTATTTTGTTTCATCCACAAATTTGTCAATAGTACATTCCCGTTCCTCATACAAGTCATGAATATATGTTGTAAATAATGGTGACACCAACATTGATTCAAAGGAGGAAACCATTCAGTCCGTTGTTCGTGTTTTTAGAAAAAGGAAGACTCTCTTGATATGAATTAGGCTGTTCATGGAATTCCTTGCCATCCCAAGTTACCTCAGGAAGCTGGTTATAGGATTTCACTTGGAGCCAATGCATTTCTTGTGGTCTGGATCCACTTCAGTACTGTTAGACAGGGAATATGCAGTTTTTTTGATCCTTTGACAATGATGGAATTGTGATAGATAATAAAAACAGAAAGTCAGGATGATCTCAGCAGGTCTGGCAGCATCTGTGGAGAGAGAAACAAAGTTAACATTTCAAGTCCAGTGTAACTCTTCTTTAGAACTGAAAGGAGTTGGAAAGTGATTGTTTTATGTTGTTGACAAAAGGGCCGGAGGACCGAGTTGAACAGATTATGAGGGTACCCAGTGCAAAAGACAAATGGCGTTCTAGTGGTAGTAGAGAAGAGATATAGATATGGAGTATGTACTAATGATGGGTGTTAATAGTTGAATGTAGGTCTGCTTTGCTGAGAGCAAAACCATGCATTTTAAACACTGGGGATGGATGAAGGAGATGCAAACAAATGGAGGATGGTGTTTATGCTCTGAATTTGTTGAACACAATGTTCAGTCCGAAAGACTGTTAAGTAACTAAGTGGAAAACAAGGTGTTGTTCCTTCAGCTTGCTGGAGCACTGCACCTTCTTTGCCAACAACATATTTGCCATTATTTTCCAACCCCCTTCAGTTTCGAAGAAGTACCATTATTGGTCTCAAGTGTTAATTCTTCTTTCTAATTCTTTCTGCACAGATGCTGCCAGACCTGCCGAGTTTCTCCAGCATTTCCTATTTTTATTTCAGATCTTCAGCATCCACTGTTCTTTGTGTTTATTTGAATGGTGATTTATGTTCATAGCAGGATGCTGTGTGGATTTGAAATTGGAGATTATCTATTGCCATGACCTTGTTGATTCTTTGAAAAAGCTATCTAATTGGTTCTAATGTCTTATTCTATTCCTGTAACAAATTCTTCCTTTTAATGTTTACATTGCTCTCGAAAGTTACAATTGAATCTGCATCCATTAACACTTGAGGTAGTTCATTTCAGATCATCACAGGTCATTGCATACAGGAAATGGTCTTCATCTCCCCTCTGATCCAGAGAATTTGAATTTTACAAAAAAAGTCCCAAAAGCATTCAAAAGATGCTACATTCAGAACATAAATAAACCATGTATCTTAATGAGTTGCACAAATTCCAATTATAATCCTAGAATGTAGTGCCTTTAATGTCGAAAAAATCCGAAAGTGTTTCCCATAAGCATAGTCAAAAGTCAATGCTGAGCCAAGGTATCAGATTTTCTGCCAGCCTTAACCTCTTCTATGATGGAGAGACTGGGCAAATATTCAGCTGATCAATTGGTGACACTATTGCCTCTGAGTCAAAACATTCTGTGATCAAGCCTTACTGCAGAGAAGTGAGTCATTCACCTAGGCTGCCTCTTCAGTGCTGTACTGAGGCAGGTTCTGCCATTGAGAGGAGGCATTAAATTGCCTTCTCCCTTAGGTGAAAGTAAAACTTCCCATGGCATTATTTGAAGTAGAGAAGAGAATATTCTGGCCAATATTGCAACTCACTGGAGGAGGAAGCTCCACAAATATCCCCATCCTCAATAATGGAAGAGCCCAGCACATCAGTGCAAAAGATAAGGCTGAAGCTTTCGCAGCAATCTTCAGCTAGAAGTGCCAAGTGGATGATCCATCTCGGCCTGCTCCAGTGATCCCCAACATTACAGATACCAGTCTTCAGCCAATTCAGTTCACTCCACGTGATACCAAGAAATGGTTGGAGACACTGGATATCGCAAAAGCTATGGACCCTGACAACATTCCAGCAATAGAACTGAAGACTTGTGCTCCAGAACTTGCCACTGCCTGAGCCAAGTTGTTATAGTACAGTTACAACACTGGTATCGAACCGACATTGTGGAAAATTGCCCAAGTGTGTCTTGTACACAAAGAGCAGGACAAATCCAACCTGGCCAATTACTGCCCCATCAGTCTCTTCTCAATCATAGTAAAGTGATGGAAGGTATCATCAACAGCTATCAAGTAGCATCTGCTCAGCATAACCTGCTCAATGACGCCCAGTTTGGGTTCCGCCAGGGTCACTCAGCTTCTGATCTCATTACAGCCTTGGTTCAAACATGAACAAAAGAGCTGAATTCCAGAGGTGAGGTGAGAGCCTTGATATCAAGGCTGCATTCGACTGAGTGTGGCATCAAGGAGCCCTAGCAAAACTGGAATCAATGGGTATCAGGGAGCAAACTCTCCGGTGGTAGGAGTCGTACCTGACACGTAGGAAGATGGTCATGGTTATGGGAGGTCAATGATCTCAGCTCCAGGGCATCTCTGCAGGAGTTCCTCAGGGTGGTGTCCTAGGCCCAACCATCTTCAGCTGCTTCATCAATGACCTTCCCTCCATCATAAGAAGTGGGGATGTTTGCCGAGGATTGTGCAATGTTCAGCACCATTTATGACTCCTCAGATACTGAAGCAGTCCATGTTCACATGCAACAAGATCTGGAAGTGTCCAGACTTGGGCTGACAAGTGGCAAATGACATTCGCGCCACACAAATGCCAGGCTATGACTATCAGTTGTTAGGAATTGTTAAATGGAATTTGGGCATCCTTGCACATGAAATACATAACATTAACATGCAGATACAGCAAATACTTAGAAAGTCAAAAGGCACGTTGACCTTATTGCAAATGGGTTGATGTACGAGATTGCAACTTTACAGGGTTTTGATAAGAACACCTCTGGAGTGCTGTTATATTGTTTTAAACTCCGAACAAACGAAAGCTTTATTTGTCTTTCAGAGGGTACTACAAAGGTGCACTGGATTGATTCCTGGTTGAGAAGATTTTTGGTGAGAAGAGATTGAGGCAAATAAAACATTATCCTACTGAAACATGTAAGATTATGACTGTACATGACAGAGTAGAAGCTAAGATATTGATTTCTCTGGCTAATGAGATTGTTGGGATGTTGGACTCAACCGTTAGGACCTGAGCTGAGATGAAATTTCCTTAGTCAGAGTGTTGTGAATCTTTGGAGTTCTCAGATATACCCCCTGTTGTTTGTAAATGCTCAGTATGTGCTATTTATATTTATTTATTTGTTTGTTTTATTGAGATTGATAGATTTCTGGATGTAGGGGGGAATCAAGGTACTGGCAATCAGGTAGGGATGTAGAGTTGAGGTCAAAGATCTTATTAATTGTCCTAAATGTTAGTGCACAGGCAAAATATTTTGGTCCTGTGATTAAAGTCCCTACCTCTGAGTCAGGAGATCTGGGTTCAAATCCCACCTATTCTAGAGGTATGCCATAACATCTCTGAAGAGGTTGATTAGAAAATGGCAGCATTTTGGGGCACCATAGAAGGATCATAAGGCTTTGTTTTTTTTTAGAGTAATGCAAGTCTCCAAACTGATTGAATCAGTTTTCTGTATATAGAAGATAGGATGCAAATATTTTCCAGAGAAATAATCTGGAGCATGATGCAATCAACCGGAATGTATTCCAATGAGAAAGATCCTTGATTTATGACCATTTTAGCCTCTATGCTTCAGCTTTCTCTATTAACCAGTGGCAGACTATTTGCATTATGCTGAACATGTAACAACAAAAGGGAATTGAGCATGCATGGCGGCAGCTGTTGTTATTTTGGAATTAACTAATACAGGGACCAGTATCAGTTACTGATGACGATATGAGAGACTTAAATACAAGGGTTACTAAGGGTTATTGTGGTGCAATGGTAGTTCCCCTACCTCTGGACTAGGAGCCCTGGGTTTAAATCCCACTTGCTCCTGAGTTGTGTAATAGCATCCCTGAACAGGTTGATCAGATAGTATTGACAGGTGAATCATTTCCCCCATCCTGGAATCTGTACACTTTTGTCCAAAATAAATGAACTTGCATTTATGTAGCACCTGTCATGAACCTGAGGAAACCACAAAGTGAATTAGAATCAGTTAGGCACATTTAACGTGTAACCACCGTTACAGTGCAGCAAACGCAGCAGCCAATTTATACACAGCAAGGGGTCACAAATAGAAATAAAATAAATGGTCAGACATTTGTTAGTGACATTAATTGAGGGAACACTGTTGTCCAGAACAATTGAAGAGTTCTTCTGTTTTTCTTCGTGTTCAATTCTTGAAGAGGGGTTTACAACAAGTTTAAACTGCACTGATTAATGTCACTATTTGACAATGGAGACTCATAGTCATGTACTTTATACCAGGCACCAACGAGCGATGATCAGGAAGGGGAAAACCCATTTTAACCCTGCCTTCCTTGACATTGAGCCTAACACAGTTGCAATATCACTGGCCTAGCTGCAATGGGCTTTCTCAAAATTACCCAACAACAAGGTAAGGGAACTCCTGCTTTATTGGCTCATTTGCACACTCAGCAAATTCACAAATGAAGCCATTGCTGGCATCCCAACTGGGATTTCTTTTATCCATTTCTTGCTTATTCAAATTAGGACTTAGCACTTCTTCCCTTTCCAGTCAACTGTTACTTGAGAAACGGAAGAGAACTTTTTTTTAAAACATAGGGTGGGGTATCTAGAGAAGAAAGTTTAAAATTTTCTGGTGTGAGAGGTGTTTCCCTGTTAGGAAGTTACAGCCTGTTAAGAAAACAGAAAATCTTGAATAAATTAGGATAATATGAAAGCAGTGGGGACTGGATGTTTTACTAGTACACATTAATCATTTACTGCTCACTCAGTATTGAACAAGGCAATTCTGTTTGAGTCAGAAACTTGTTTGACATGAATGGATGCCAAAATTCTCTGCAATAAAAGTACTGCAGTATCTTTCATCAAATAATTCTGTGTATTGTGTGACAAGATAAAAAGAAAATGGATTATTATAAGGCCCTTGAAACCCTCAGGTCATATCAAAGCCAATGATTTTTAAAAAGTGATTGGAACGTGTGTGCCACAAAAGAGAATGGGATGGAAAACCCAACTGAAACAATAGGTTTTGGAAAGATTTTGGTTATTTCTTTATGTAAAAGATTCTAGGACCAAAGGACATGATCTTAGAGTAAGGGGCTGCCCAGTTAGGACAGAAATGAGAAAGAATTTCTTCTCTCAGAGGATAGGGAATCTTATGACAGAGTTCTGCGGAGGTTGGGTTGTTAAGTACATTCAAGGCTGAGATAGAGAGATTTCTCATCAGTAAGGGAACCAATTTTTTTGAGGAAAAGGCAGGGCACAAATAAACACAGGAACAAAAAC